>NC_135801.1:43824958-44165717 GCF_964213995.1 Mustelus asterias
AGGATGAGCGCGTGTGTGTCAGTGAGGATGAGCGCATGTGTGTCAGTGAGGATGAGCGCGTGTGTGTCAGTGAGGATGAGCGCATGTGTGTCAGTGAGGATGAGCGCGTGTGTGTCAGTGAGGATGAGCGCATGTGTGACAGTGAGGATGAGTGCGTGTGTGTCAGTGAGGATGAGCGCATGTGTGTCAGTGAGGATGAGGGCGTGTGTGTCGGTGAGGATGAGCGCGTGTGTGTCGGTGAGGATGAGCGCGTGTGTGTCGCTGAGGAGGAGCGCGTGTGTGTCGGTGAGGATGAGCGCGTGTTTGTCGGTGAGGATGAGTGCGTGTGTTTGTGAGGATGAGTGCGTGTGTGTCAGTGAGGATGAGTGCGTGTGTGTCAGTGAGGATGAGGGCATGTGTGTCAGTGAGGATGAGCGCGTGTGTTTGTGAGGATGAGCGCGTGTGTGTCGGTGAGGATGAGTGCGTGTGTGTCAGTGAGGGTGAGGGCATTTGTGTCAGTGAGGATGAGCGCGTGTGTGTCACTGAGGATGAGCGTGTGTGTGTCAGTGAGAATGAGCGCGTGTGTGTCAGTGAGGATGAGCGCGTGTGTGTCACTGAGGATGAGCGCGTGTGTGTCGTTGTGGATGAACGCGTGTGTCAGTGAGGATGAGCGCGTGTGTGTCACTGAGGATGAGCACGTGTGTGTCGGTGACGATGAGCACGTGTGTGTCAGTGTGGAGGAGCACGTGTGTGTCAATGGTGATGAGCGCGTGAGTGTCGGTGAGGATGAGGGCATGTTTGTCAGTGAGGATGAGTGCGTGTGTGTCAGTGAGGATGAGCGCGTGAGTGTCGGTGAGGATGAGCCTGTGTGTGTCAGTGAGGATGAGTGCGTGTGCGTCGGTGAGGATGAGTGCGTGTGTGTCAGTGAGGATGAGCACGTGTGTGTCGGTGAGGATGAGTGCGTGTGTGTTGGTGAGGATGAGGGCGTGTGTGTCGGTGAGGATGAGTGCGTGTGTGTCAGTGAGGATGAGCGCGTGTGTGTCGGTGAGGATGAGTGCGTGTGTGTCGGTGAGGATGAGTGCGTGTGTGTCAGTGAGGATAAGCGCGTGTGTGTCAGTGAGGATGAGGGCATGTGTGTCAGTGAGGATGAGTGCGTGTGTGTCAGTGAGGATAAGTGCGTGTGTGTCAGTGAGGATGAGTGCGTGTCTGTCAGTGAGGATGAGTGCGTGTGTGTCAGTGAGGATGAGTGCGTGTGTGTCAGTGAGGATGAGTGCGTGTGTGTCGGTGAGGATGAGGGCGTGAGTTTGTGAGGATGAGTGCGTGTGTGTCAGTGAGGATGAGTGCGTGTGTGTCAGTGAGGATGAGTGCGTGTGTGTCGGTGAGGATGAGTGCGTGTGTGTCAGTGAGGATGAGTGCGTGTGTGTCAGTGAGGATGAGGGCATGTGTGTCAGTGAGGATGAGTGCGTGTGTGTCAGTGAGGATGAGTGCGTGTGTGTCAGTGAGGATGAGTGCGTGTGTGTCAGTGAGGATGAGTGCGTGTGTGTCAGTGAGGATGAGTGCGTGTGTGTCAGTGAGGATGAGTGCGTGTGTGTCGGTGAGGATGAGTGCGTGTGTGTCAGTGAGGATGAGGGCGTGTGTGTCAGTGAGGATGAGTGTGTGTGTGTCAGTGAGGATGAGTGCGTGTGTGTCAGTGAGGATGAGTGCGTGTGTGTCAGTGAGGGTGAGTGCGTGTGTGTCGGTGAGGATGAGCGCGTGTGTGTCAGTGAGGATGAGCGCGTGTGTGTCGGTGAGGGTGAGTGCGTGTGTGTCGGTGAGGATGAGCGCGTGTGTGTCAGTGAGGGTGAGTGCGTGTGTGTCGGTGAGGATGAGCGCGTGTGTGTCAGTGAGGATGAGCGCGTGTGTGTCGGTGAGGATGAGTGCGTGTGTGTCGGTGAGGATGAGCGCGTGTGTGTCAGTGAGGGTGAGTGCGTGTGTGTCGGTGAGGATGAGCGCGTGTGTGTCAGTGAGGATGAGCGCGAGTGTGTCGGTGAGGATGAGCGCGTGTGTGTCAGTGAGGATGAGCGCGTGTGTGTCGGTGAGGATGAGCGCGTGTCTTTGTGAGGATGAGCACGTGTGTGTCAGTGAGGATGAGTGCATGTGTGTCAGTGAGGATGAGTGCGTGTGTGTCGGTGAGGATGAGTGCGTGTGTGTCAGTGAGGATGAGTGCGTGTGTGTCAGTGAGGATGATTGCGTGTGTGTCAGTGAGGATGAGCGCATGTGTGTCAGTGAGGATGAGCGCGTGTGTCCGTGAGAATGAGCCGTGTGTCAGTGAGGATGAACGCGTGTGTGTCAGTGAGGATGAGTGCGTGTGTGTCGGTGAGGATGAGGGCGTGTGTGTCAGTGAGGATGAGTGCGTGTGTGTCAGTGAGGATGAGTGCGTGTGTGTCGGTGAGGATGAGTGCGTGTGTGTCAGTGAGGATGAGTGCGTGTGTGTCACTGAGGATGAGCGCGTGTGTGTCAGTGAGGATGAGGCCGTGTGTGTCGGTGAGGATGAGCGCGTGTGTGTCAGTGAGGATGAGCGCGTGTGTGTCAGTGAGGATGAGGGCGTGTGTGTCGGTGAGGATGAGCGCGTGTGTGTCGGTGAGGATGAGCGCGTGTGTGTCGGTGAGGATGAGCGCGTGTGTGTCAGTGAGGATGAGGGCGTGTGTGTCGGTGAGGATGAGCGCGTGTGTGTCGGTGAGGATGAGCGCATGTGTGTCAGTGAGGATGAGCGCGTGTGTGTCAGTGAGGATGAGCGCATGTGTGTCAGTGAGGATGAGCGCGTGTGTGTCAGTGAGGATGAGCGCATGTGTGTCAGTGAGGATGAGCGCGTGTGTGTCAGTGAGGATGAGCGCATGTGTGTCAGTGAGGATGAGCGCGTGTGTGTCAGTGAGGATGAGCGCATGTGTGACAGTGAGGATGAGTGCGTGTGTGTCAGTGAGGATGAGCGCATGTGTGTCAGTGAGGATGAGGGCGTGTGTGTCGGTGAGGATGAGCGCGTGTGTGTCGGTGAGGATGAGCGCGTGTGTGTCGGTGAGGATGAGCGCGTGTGTGTCGGTGAGGATGAGCGCGTGTGTGTCGGTGAGGATGAGTGCGTGTGTTTGTGAGGATGAGTGCGTGTGTGTCAGTGAGGATGAGTGCGTGTGTGTCAGTGAGGATGAGTGCGTGTGTGTCAGTGAGGATGAGCGCGTGTGTTTGTGAGGATGAGCGCGTGTGTGTCGGTGAGGATGAGTGCGTGTGTGTCAGTGAGGGTGAGGGCATGTGTGTCAGTGAGGATGAGCGCGTGTGTGTCACTGAGGATGAGCGTGTGTGTGTCAGTGAGAATGGGCGCGTGTGTGTCAGTGAGGATGAGCGCGTGTGTGTCGTTGTGGATGAGCGCGTGTGTCAGTGAGGATGAGCGCGTGTGTGTCGGTGAGGATGAGCGCGTGTGTGTCACTGAGGATGAGCGCGTGTGTGTCGGTGACGATGAGCACATGTGTGTCAGTGTGGAGGAGCACGTGTGTGTCAATGGTGATGAGCGCGTGAGTGTCGGTGAGGATGAGGGCATGTTTGTCAGTGAGGATGAGCGCGTTTGTGTCGGTGAGGATGAGCGCGTGTGTGTCGGTGAGGATGAGCGCGTGTGTGTCAGTGAGTACGAGCACGTGTGTGTCAGTGACGATGAGCACGTGTGTGTCAATGGGAATGAGCACGTGAGAGTTGGTGAGGATGAGTGCGTGTATGTCAGTGAGGATGAGCGCGTGTGTGTCGGTGAGGATGAGGGCGTGTGTGTCAGTGAGGATGAGCGCGTGTGTGTCGGTGAGGATGAGCGCGTGTGTGTCGGTGAGGATGAGTGCGTGAGTGTCGGTGAGGATGAGGGCATGTTTGTCAGTGAGGATGAGCGCGTGTGTGTCAGTGAGGATGAGTGCCTGTGTGTCAGTGAGGATGAGTGCGTGTGTGTCAGTGAGGATGAGTGCCTGTGTGTCAGTGAGGATGAGTGCGTGTATGTCGGTGAGGATGAGCGCGTGTGTGTCGGGGAGGATGAGTGCGTGTGTGTCAGTGACGATGAGCGCGTGTGTGTCGGTGAGGATGAGCGCGTGTGTGTCAATGGGAATGAGCGCGTGTGTGTCAGTGAGGATGAGCGCGTGGGAGTTGGTGAGGATGAGTGCGTGTGTGTCGGTGAGGATGAGAGCGTGTGTGTCGGTGAGGATGAGAGCGTGTGTGTCGGTGTGGATGAGTGCGTGAGTGTCGGTGAGGATGAGTGCGTGAGTGTCGGTGAGGATGAGGGCATGTTTGTCAGTGAGGATGAGCGCGTGTGTGTCGGTGAGGATGATCGCTTGTGTGTCGGTGAGGATGATCGCGTGTGTGTCGTTGTGTATGAGCGCATGTGTGTCAGTGAGGATGAGCGCATGTGTGTCAGTGAGGATGAGTGCCTGTGTGTCAGTGAGGAGGGGCACGTGTGCGTCATTGAGGATGAGCACGTGAATGTCGGTTACGATTTGCACATGTGTGTCAATGAGGATGAGCGCATGAGTGTTGGTCAGGATGAGGGCGTGTGTCAGTGAGGATGAGTGCATGTGTGACAGTGAGGATGAGTGCGTGTGTGTCGGTGAGGATGAGCGCATGTGTGTCAGTGAGGATGAGTGCGTGTGTGTCAGTGAGGATGAGAGCGAGTGTGTCAGTGAGGATGAGCGCGTGTGTGTCAGTGAGGATGAGTGCGTGTGTGTCAGTGAGGATGAGCGCGTGTGTGTCGGTGAGGATGTGCGCGTGTGTGTCGGTGAGGATGCGCGCGTGTGTGTCACTGAGGATGAGCGCGTGTGTGTCGGTGAGGATGAACACGTGTTCGTGAGGATGAGCGCGTGTGTGTCAGTGAGGATGAGCGCGTGTGTGTCAGTGAGGATGAGCGCGTGTGTGTCGGTGAGGATGAGCGCGTGTGTGCCGCTGAGGAGCAGCACGTGTGTGTCGTTGTGGTTGAGCGCGTGTTTGTCAGTGAGGTCGAGCACGTGTGTGTCAGTGACGATGAGCGCGTGTGTGTCAGTGAGGATGACGACGTGCGTGTCGGTGAGGATCAGCACGTGCGTGTCAGTGACAATGAGCATGTGTGTGTCATTGGGGATGAGCGCGTGAGTGTCGGTGAGGATGAGCGCGTGGGTGTCGGTGAGGATGAGCGCGTGTGTCGGTGAGGATGAGCGCGTGTGCGTCAGTCAGGATGAGGGCATGTGTGTCAGTGAGGATGAGGGCGTATGTCGGTGAGGATGAGGGCATGTGTGTCAGTGAGGATGAGGGCATGTGTGTCGGTGAGGATAAGTGCATGTGTGTCAGTGAGGATGAGGGCGTGTGTCGGTGAGGATGAGCGCATGTGTGTCAGTGAGGATCAGTGCGTGTGTGTCAGTGAGGATGAGCGCGTGTGTTTCAGTGAGGATGAGGGCGTGTGTCGGTGAGGATGAGGGCGTGTGTCGGTGAGGATGAGGGCGTGTGTGTCAGTGATGGTGAGCGCGTGTGTGTCAGTGAGAATGAGCGCGCGTGTGTCAGTGAGGATGAGCACGCGTGTGTCAGTGAGGATGAGCGCGTGTGCGTCAGTCAGGATGAGCACGTGAGTGTCAGTGAGGATGAGCGTGTGAATGGGGATGAGCGCGTGTGCGTCAGTGAGGATGAACGTGTGTGTGTCAGTGAGGATGAGCGCGTGTGTGTTAGTGAGGATGAGCGTGTGTGTGTCAGTGAGGATGAGTGCGTATGTGTCGGTGAGGATGAGCGCGTGTAAGTTGGTGAGGATGAGCGTGTGTGTGTCACTGAGGATGAGTGCCTGTGTGTTGGTGAGGATGAGCGTGTGTGTGTCACTGAGGATGAGCGCGTGTGTGTCGTTGTGGATGAGCGCCTGTGTCAGTGAGGATGAGCGCCTGTGTGTCGGTGAGGATGAGCACGGGTGTGTCACTGAGGATGAGCGCGTGTGTGTCGGTGACGATGAGCACGTGTGTGTCAGTGTGGAGGAGCACGTGTGTGTCAATGGTGATGAGCGCGTGAGTGTCGGTGAAGATGAGGGCATGTTTGTCAGTGAGGATGAGCGCGTGTGTGTCAGTGAGGATGAGCGCGTGTGTGTCGGTGAGGATGAGCGCGTGTGTGTCAGTGAGGACGAGCACGTGTGTGTCAGTGACGATGAGCACGTGTGTGTCAATGGGAATGAGCACGTGAGTGTCGGTGAGGATGAGCGCGTGTGTGTCAGTGAGGATGAGCGCGTGTGTGTCAGTGAGGATGAGCGCGTGGGTGTCGGTGAGGATGAGTGCTTGTGTGTCGTTGTGGATGAGCGCGTGTGTGTCAGTGAGGATGAGTGCGTGTGTGTCAGTGAGGATGAGCGCGTGTGTGTCAGTGAGGATGAGCAAGTGTGTGTCGGTGAGGATGAGCACGTGTGTGTCAGTGAGGATGAGCGCGTGTGGGTCAGTGAGGATGAGCGCGTGTGTGTCAGTGAGGATGAGCACGTGTGTGTCGGTGAGGATGAGTGCTTGTGTGTCGTTGTGGATGAGCGCGTGTGTGTCAGTGAGGATGAGTGCGTGTGTGTCAGTGAGGATGAGCGCGTGTGTGTCGGTGTGGATGAGCGCGTGTGTGTCAGTGAGGATGAGTGCGTGTGTGTCAGTGAGGATGAGCGCGTGTGTGTCGGTGAGGATGGGCGCGTGTGTGTCGGTGAGGATGAGCGTGTGTGTGTCACTCAGGATGAGCGCGTGTGTGTCGGTGAGGATGAACACGTGTTCGTGAGGATGAGCGCGTGTGTGTCAGGGAGGATGAGTGCGTGTGTGTCGGTGAGGATGAGTGCGTGTGTGTCGGTGAGGATGAGCGCGTGTGTGTCGCTGAGGAGCAGCACATGTGTGTCGGTGTGGTTGAGCGCGTGTGTGTCAATGGGAATGAGCGTGTGTGTGTCAGTGAGGATGAGTGCGTGTGTGTCACTGAGTATGAGCGCGTGTGTGTCGTTGTGGATGAGCGCGTGTGTCAGTGAGGATGAGCGCGTGTGTGTCACTGTGGTTGAGCGCGTGTGTCAGTGAGGATGAGCGCGTGTGTGTCACTGAGGATGAGCGCGTGTGTGTCAGTGAGGATGAGCGCGTGTGTGTCACTGAGGATGAGCGTGTGTGTGTTGTTGTGGATGAGCGCGTGTGTGTCAGTGAGGATGAGCGCGTGTGTGTCGGTGAGGATGAGCGCGTGTGTGTCAGTGAGGATGAGCGCGTGTGTGTCGGTGAGGATGAGCGCGTGTGTGTCGTTGTGGATAAGGGCGTGTGTGTCAGTGAGTATGAGTGCGTGTGTGTCAGTGAGGATGAGCGCGTGTGTGTCGGGGAGGATGAGCGCGTGTGTGTCAGTGAGGATGAGTGCGTGTGTGTCAGTGAGGATGAGCGCGTGTGTGTCGGTGAGGATGAGCGCGTGTGTGTCACTGCGGATGAGCGCGTGTGTGTCTTTGTGGATGACCGCGTGTGTGTCGTTGTGGATGAGTGCGTGTGTGTCAGTGAGGTTGAGTGCGTGTGTGTCAGTGAGGATGAGCGCGTGTGTGTCGGTGAGGATGAGCGCGTGTGTGTCAGTGAGGATGAGCGCGTGTGTGTCACTGAGGATGAGCGCGTGTGTGTCGGTGAGGATGAACACGTGTTCGTGAGGATGAGCGCGTGTGTGTCAGTGAGGATGAGCGCGTGTGTGTCAGTGAGGATGAGCGCGTGTGTGTCAGTGAGGATGAGCGCGTGTGTGTCGGTGAGGATGAGCGCTTGTGTGTCACTGAGGATGAGCGCGTGTGTGTCGGTGAGGATGAACACGTGTTCGTGAGGATGAGCGCGTGTGTGTCAGTGAGGATGAGCGCGTGTGTGTCAGTGAGGATGAGCGCGTGTGTGTCGGTGAGGATGAGCGCGTGTGTGCCGCTGAGGAGCAGCATGTGTGTGTCGGTGTGGTTGAGCGCGTGTTTGTCAGTGAGGTCGAGCACGTGTGTGTCAGTGACGATGAGCGCGTGTGTGTCAATGGGAATGAGCGCGTGTGTGTCAGTGAGGATGACGACGTGCGTGTCGGTGAGGATCAGCACGTGCGTGTCAGTGACAATGAGCATGTGTGTGTCAGTGAGGATGAGCGCGTGAGTGTCGGTGAGGATGAGCGCGTGTGTCGGTGAGGATGAGGGCGAGTGTCGGTGAGGATGAGCGCGTGTGTGTCAGTGAGGATGAGGGCGTGTGTGTGTCAGTGAGGATGAGCGCGTGTGTTTCAGTGAGGATGAGGGCGTGTGTCGGTGAGCATGAGGGCGTGTGTCGGTGAGCATGAGGGCGTGTGTGTCAGTGATGGTGAGCGCGTGTGTGTCAGTGAGAATGAGCGCGTGTGTGTCAGTCAGGATGAGCACGTGAGTGTCAGTGACGATGAGCGTGTGAATGAGGATGAGCGCGTGTGCGTCAGTGAGGATGAGCGTGTGTGTGTCAGTGAGGATGAGTGCGTATGTGTCGGTGAGGATGAGCGCGTGTAAGTTGGTGAGGATGAGCGTGTGTGTGTCACTGAGGATGAGCGCGTGTGTGTCGTTGTGGATGAGCGCGTGTGTGTCGTTGTGGATGAGTGCGTGTGTGTCAGTGAGGATGAGCGCGTGTGTGTCAGTGAGGATGAGTGCGTGTGTGTCAGTGAGGATGAGCGCGTGTGTGTCGGTGAGGATGACCGCGTGTATGTCACTGAGGATGAGCACGTGTGTGTCGTTGTGGATGAGCGCGTGTGTGTCGTTGAGGATGAGTGCGTGTGTGTCAGTGAGGATGAGTGCGTGTGTGTCAGTGAGGATGAGCGCGTGTGTGTCGGTGAGGATGAGCGCATGTGTGTCGGTGAGGATGCGCGCGTGTGTGTCACTGAGGATGAGCGCGTGTGTGTCGGTGAGGATGAACACGTGTTCGTGAGGATGAGCGTGTGTGTGTCGGTGTGGTTGAGCGCGTGTGTGTCAGTGAGGATGAGCGCGTGTGTGTCGGTGAGGATGAGCGCGTGTGTGCCGCTGAGGAGCAGCACGTGTGTGTCGGTGTGGTTGAGCGCGTGTTTGTCAGTGAGGTCGAGCACGTGTGTGTCAGTGACGATGAGCGCGTGTGTGTCAGTGAGGATGACGACGTGCGTGTCGGTGAGGATCAGCGCGTGCGTGTCAGTGACAATGAGCATGTGTGTGTCATTGGGGATGAGCGCGTGAGTGTCGGTGAGGATGAGCGCGTGAGTGTCGGTGAGGATGAGGGCGTGTGTCGGTGAGGATGAGGGCATGTGTGTCGGTGAGGATGAGTGCATGTGTGTCAGTGAGGATGAGGGCGTGTGTCGGTGAGGATGAGCGCATGTGTGTCAGTGAGGATGAGCGCGTGTGTGTCAGTGAGGATGAGCGCGTGTGTTTGTGAGGATGAGCGCGTGTGTGTCAGTGAAGATGAGGGCATGTGTGTGTCAGTGAGGATGAGTGCGTGTGTGTCAGTGAGGATGAGTGCGTGTGTGTCAGTGAGGATGAGTGCGTGTGAGTCGGTGAGGATGAGGGCGTGTGTGTCAGTGAGGATGAGTGCGTGTGTGTCAGTGAGGATGAGTGCGTGTGTGTCAGTGAGGATGAGTGCGTGTCTGTCAGTGAGGATGAGCGCGTGTGTGTCAGTGAGGATGAGCGTGTGAGTGTCGGTGAGGATGAGCGTGTGTGTGTCAGTGAGGATGAGTGCGTGTGTGTCAGTGAGGATGAGCGTGTGAGTGTCGGTGAGGATGAGCGTGTGTGTGTCAGTGAGGATGAGTGCGTGTGTGTCAGTGAGGATGAGTGCGTGAGTGTCGGTGAGGATGAGCGCGTGTGTGACAGTGAGGATGAGCGTGTGAGTGTCAGTGAGGATGAGTGCGTGTGTCAGTGAGGATGAGCGTGTGAGTGTTGGTGAGGATGAGTGCGTGAGTGTCGGTGAGGATGAGCGTGTGAGTGTCGGTGAGGATGAGCGTGTGTGTGTCAGTGAGGATGAGTGCGTGTGTGTCAGTGAGGATGAGTGCGTGAGTGTCGGTGAGGATGAGCGTGTGAGTGTCAGTGAGGATGAGTGCGTGTGTGTCAGTGAGGATGAGCGCGTGAGTGTCGGTGAGGATGAGCGTGTGTGTGTCAGTGAGGATGAGTGCGTGTGTGTCAGTGAGGATGAGTGTGTGAGTGTCGGTGAGGATGAGCGTGTGAGTGTCAGTGAGGATGAGTGCGTGTGTGTCAGTGAGGATGAGCGCGTGAGTGTCGGTGAGGATGAGCGTGTGTGTGTCAGTTAGGATGAGCGCGTGAGTGTCGGTGAGGATGAGCGTGTGTGTGTCAGTGAGGATGAGTGCGTGTGTGTCGGTGAGGATGAGTGCGTGTGTGTCAGTGAGGGTGAGCGCGTGTGTGTCAGTGAGGATGAGTGCGTGTGTGTCAGTGAGGATGAGCGCGTGTGTTTGTGAGGATGAGTGCGTGTGTGTCAGTGAGGATGAGTGCGTGTGTGTCAGTGAGGATGAGCGCGTGAGTGTCGGTGAGGATGAGCGTGTGTGTGTCAGTGAGGATGAGTGCGTGTGCGTCGGTGAGGATGAGTGCGTGTGTGTCAGTGAGGATGAGCACGTGTGTGTCGGTGAGGATGAGCGCGTGTGTGTCAGTGAGGATGAGTGCGTGTGTGTCGGTGAGGATGAGTGCGTGTGTGTCGGTGAGGATGAGTGCGTGTGTGTCGGTGAGGATGAGTGCGTGTGTGTCGGTGAGGATGAGTGCGTGTGTGTCAGTGAGGATAAGCGCGTGTGTGTCAGTGAGGATGAGGGCATGTGTGTCAGTGAGGATGAGTGCGTGTGTGTCAGTGAGGATGAGTGCGTGTGTGTCAGTGAGGATGAGTGCGTGTGTGTCAGTGAGGATGAGTGCGTGTCTGTCAGTGAGGATGAGTGCGTGTGTGTCAGTGAGGATGAGTGCGTGTGTGTCAGTGAGGATGATTGCGTGTGTGTCGGTGACGATGAGCACGTGTGTGTCAGTGTGGAGGAGCACTTGTGTGTCAATGGTGATGAGCGCGTGAGTGTCGGTGAAGATGAGGGCATGTTTGTCAGTGAGGATGAGCGCGTGTGTGTCGGTGAGGATGAGCGCGTGTGTGTCGGTGAGGATGAGCGCGTGTGTGTCAGTGAGGACGAGCACGTGTGTGTCAGTGACGATGAGCACGTGTGTGTCAATGGGAATGAGCACGTGAGTGTCGGTGAGGATGAGCGCGTGTGTGTCAGTGAGGATGAGCGCGTGTGTGTCAGTGAGGATGAGCGCGTGTGTGTCAGTGAGGATGAGCGCGTGTGTGTCGGTGAGGATGAGCACGTTTGAGTTGGTGAGGATGAGCGCGTGTGTGTCAGTGAGGATGAGCGCGTGTGTGTCAGTGAGGATGAGCAAGTGTGTGTCGGTGAGGATGAGCACGTGTGTGTCAGTGAGGATGAGCGCGTGTGGGTCAGTGAGGATGAGCGCGTGTGTGTCAGTGAGGATGAGCACGTGTGTGTCGGTGAGGATGAGTGCTTGTGTGTCGTTGTGGATGAGCGCGTGTGTGTCAGTGAGGATGAGTGCGTGTGTGTCAGTGAGGATGAGCGCGTGTGTGTCGGTGTGGATGAGCGCGTGTGTGTCAGTGAGGATGAGTGCGTGTGTGTCAGTGAGGATGAGCGCGTGTGTGTCGGTGAGGATGGGCGCGTGTTTGTCGGTGAGGATGAGCGTGTGTGTGTCACTCAGGATGAGCGCGTGTGTGTCGGTGAGGATGAACACGTGTTCGTGAGGATGAGCGCGTGTGTGTCAGGGAGGATGAGTGCGTGTGTGTCGGTGAGGATGAGTGCGTGTGTGTCGGTGAGGATGAGCGCGTGTGTGTCGCTGAGGAGCAGCACATGTGTGTCGGTGTGGTTGAGCGCGTGTGTGTCAATGGGAATGAGCGTGTGTGTGTCAGTGAGGATGAGTGCGTGTGTGTCACTGAGTATGAGCGCGTGTGTGTCGTTGTGGATGAGCGCGTGTGTCAGTGAGGATGAGCGCGTGTGTGTCACTGTGGTTGAGCGCGTGTGTCAGTGAGGATGAGCGCGTGTGTTTGTGAGGATGAGTGCGTGTGTGTCAGTGAGGATGAGTGCGTGTGTGTCGGTGAGGATGAGGGCGTGTGTGTCGGTGAGGATGAGTGCGTGTGTGTCAGTGTGGATGAGCGCGTGAGTGTCGGTGAGGATGAGCGTGTGTGTGTCAGTGAGGATGAGTGCGTGTGTGTCAGTGAGGATGAGTGCGTGAGCGTCGGTGAGGATGAGCGTGTGAGTGTCAGTGAGGATGAGTGCGTGTGTGTCAGTGAGGATGAGCGCGTGAGTGTCGGTGAGGATGAGCGTGTGTGTGTCAGTGAGGATGAGCGCGTGAGTGTCGGTGAGGATGAGCGTGTGTGTGTCAGTGAGGATGAGTGCGTGTGTGTCAGTGAGGATGAGTGCGTGTGTGTCAGTGAGGATGAGCGCGTGTGTGTCAGTGAGGATGAGTGCGTGTGTGTCAGTGAGGATGAGCGCGTGTGTTTGTGAGGATGAGTGCGTGTGTGTCAGTGAGGATGAGTGCGTGTGTGTCAGTGAGGATGAGCGCGTGAGTGTCGGTGAGGATGAGCGTGTGTGTCAGTGAGGATGAATGCGTGTGCGTCGGTGAGGATGAGTGCGTGTGTGTCAGTGAGGATGAGCACGTGTGTGTCGGTGAGGATGAGTGCGTGTGTGTCGGTGAGGATGAGGGCGTGTGTGTCGGTGAGGATGAGTGCGTGTGTGTCAGTGAGGATGAGCGCGTGTGTGTCGGTGAGGATGAGTGCGTGTGTGTCGGTGAGGATGAGTGCGTGTGTGTCAGTGAGGATAAGCGCGTGTGTGTCAGTGAGGATGAGGGCCTGTGTGTCAGTGAGGATGAGTGCGTGTGTGTCAGTGAGGATGAGTGCGTGTGTGTCAGTGAGGATGAGTGCGTGTCTGTCAGTGAGGATGAGTGCGTGTGTGTCAGTGAGGATGAGTGCGTGTGTGTCAGTGAGGATGAGTGCGTGTGTGTCGGTGAGGATGGGCGCGTGTTTGTCGGTGAGGATGAGCGTGTGTGTGTCACTCAGGATGAGCGCGTGTGTGTCGGTGAGGATGAACACGTGTTCGTGAGGATGAGCGCGTGTGTGTCAGGGAGGATGAGTGCGTGTGTGTCGGTGAGGATGAGTGCGTGTGTGTCGGTGAGGATGAGCGCGTGTGTGTCGCTGAGGAGCAGCACATGTGTGTCGGTGTGGTTGAGCGCGTGTGTGTCAATGGGAATGAGCGTGTGTGTGTCAGTGAGGATGAGTGCGTGTGTGTCACTGAGTATGAGCGCGTGTGTGTCGTTGTGGATGAGCGCGTGTGTCAGTGAGGATGAGCGCGTGTGTGTCACTGTGGTTGAGCGCGTGTGTCAGTGAGGATGAGCGCGTGTGTTTGTGAGGATGAGTGCGTGTGTGTCAGTGAGGATGAGTGCGTGTGTGTCGGTGAGGATGAGGGCGTGTGTGTCGGTGAGGATGAGTGCGTGTGTGTCAGTGTGGATGAGCGCGTGAGTGTCGGTGAGGATGAGCGTGTGTGTGTCAGTGAGGATGAGTGCGTGTGTGTCAGTGAGGATGAGTGCGTGAGCGTCGGTGAGGATGAGCGTGTGAGTGTCAGTGAGGATGAGTGCGTGTGTGTCAGTGAGGATGAGCGCGTGAGTGTCGGTGAGGATGAGCGTGTGTGTGTCAGTGAGGATGAGCGCGTGAGTGTCGGTGAGGATGAGCGTGTGTGTGTCAGTGAGGATGAGTGCGTGTGTGTCAGTGAGGATGAGTGCGTGTGTGTCAGTGAGGATGAGCGCGTGTGTGTCAGTGAGGATGAGTGCGTGTGTGTCAGTGAGGATGAGCGCGTGTGTTTGTGAGGATGAGTGCGTGTGTGTCAGTGAGGATGAGTGCGTGTGTGTCAGTGAGGATGAGCGCGTGAGTGTCGGTGAGGATGAGCGTGTGTGTCAGTGAGGATGAATGCGTGTGCGTCGGTGAGGATGAGTGCGTGTGTGTCAGTGAGGATGAGCACGTGTGTGTCGGTGAGGATGAGTGCGTGTGTGTCGGTGAGGATGAGGGCGTGTGTGTCGGTGAGGATGAGTGCGTGTGTGTCAGTGAGGATGAGCGCGTGTGTGTCGGTGAGGATGAGTGCGTGTGTGTCGGTGAGGATGAGTGCGTGTGTGTCAGTGAGGATAAGCGCGTGTGTGTCAGTGAGGATGAGGGCCTGTGTGTCAGTGAGGATGAGTGCGTGTGTGTCAGTGAGGATGAGTGCGTGTGTGTCAGTGAGGATGAGTGCGTGTCTGTCAGTGAGGATGAGTGCGTGTGTGTCAGTGAGGATGAGTGCGTGTGTGTCAGTGAGGATGAGTGCGTGTGTGTCGGTGAGGATGAGGGCGTGAGTTTGTGAGGATGAGTGCGTGTGTGTCAGTGAGGATGAGTGCGTGTGTGTCAGTGAGGATGAGTGCGTGTGTGTCGGTGAGGATGAGTGCGTGTGTGTCAGTGAGGATGAGTGCGTGTGTGTCAGTGAGTATGAGTGCGTGTGTGTCGGTGAGGATGAGCGCGTGTGTGTCAGTGAGGATGAGGGCATGTGTGTCAGTGAGGATGAGTGCGTGTGTGTCAGTGAGGATGAGTGCGTGTGTGTCAGTGAGGATGAGTGCGTGTGTGTCAGTGAGGATGAGTGCGTGTGTGTCAGTGAGGATGAGTGCGTGTGTGTCAGTGAGGATGAGTGCGTGTGTGTCGGTGAGGATGAGTGCGTGTGTGTCAGTGAGGATGAGGGCGTGTGTGTCAGTGAGGATGAGTGCGTGTGTGTCAGTGAGGATGAGTGCGTGTGTGTCAGTGAGGATGAGTGCGTGTGTGTCAGTGAGGGTGAGTGCGTGTGTGTCGGTGAGGATGAGCGCGTGTGTGTCAGTGAGGATGAGCGCGTGTGTGTCGGTGAGGGTGAGCGCATGTGTGTCAGTGAGGATGAGCGCGTGTGTGTCGGTGAGGATGAGCACGTGTGTGTCAGTGAGGATGAGCGCGTGTGTGTCGGTGAGGATGAGCGCGTGTGTGTCGTTGTGGATAAGGGCGTGTGTGTCAGTGAGTATGAGTGCGTGTGTGTCAGTGAGGATGAGCGCGTGTGTGTCGGGGAGGATGAGCGCGTGTGTGTCAGTGAGGATGAGTGCGTGTGTGTCAGTGAGGATGAGCGCGTGTGTGTCGGTGAGGATGAGCGCGTGTGTGTCACTGCGGATGAGCGCGTGTGTGTCTTTGTGGATGACCGCGTGTGTGTCGTTGTGGATGAGTGCGTGTGTGTCAGTGAGGATGAGTGCGTGTGTGTCAGTGAGGATGAGCGCGTGTGTGTCGGTGAGGATGAGCGCGTGTGTGTCAGTGAGGATGAGCGCCTGTGTGTCACTGAGGATGAGCGCGTGTGTGTCGGTGAGGATGAACACGTGTTCGTGAGGATGAGCGCGTGTGTGTCAGTGAGGATGAGCGCGTGTGTGTCAGTGAGGATGAGCGCGTGTGTGTCAGTGAGGATGAGCGCGTGTGTGTCGGTGAGGATGAGCGCTTGTGTGTCACTGAGGATGAGCGCGTGTGTGTCGGTGAGGATGAACACGTGTTCGTGAGGATGAGCGCGTGTGTGTCAGTGAGGATGAGCGCGTGTGTGTCAGTGAGGATGAGCGCGTGTGTGTCGGTGAGGATGAGCGCGTGTGTGCCGCTGAGGAGCAGCATGTGTGTGTCGGTGTGGTTGAGCGCGTGTTTGTCAGTGAGGTCGAGCACGTGTGTGTCAGTGACGATGAGCGCGTGTGTGTCAATGGGAATGAGCGCGTGTGTGTCAGTGAGGATGACGACGTGCGTGTCGGTGAGGATCAGCACGTGCGTGTCAGTGACAATGAGCATGTGTGTGTCAGTGAGGATGAGCGCGTGAGTGTCGGTGAGGATGAGCGCGTGTGTCGGTGAGGATGAGGGCGAGTGTCGGTGAGGATGAGCGCGTGTGTGTCAGTGAGGATGAGGGCGTGTGTGTGTCAGTGAGGATGAGCGCGTGTGTTTCAGTGAGGATGAGGGCGTGTGTCGGTGAGCATGAGGGCGTGTGTCGGTGAGCATGAGGGCGTGTGTGTCAGTGATGGTGAGCGCGTGTGTGTCAGTGAGAATGAGCGCGTGTGTGTCAGTCAGGATGAGCACGTGAGTGTCAGTGACGATGAGCGTGTGAATGAGGATGAGCGCGTGTGCGTCAGTGAGGATGAGCGTGTGTGTGTCAGTGAGGATGAGTGCGTATGTGTCGGTGAGGATGAGCGCGTGTAAGTTGGTGAGGATGAGCGTGTGTGTGTCACTGAGGATGAGCGCGTGTGTGTCGTTGTGGATGAGCGCGTGTGTGTCGTTGTGGATGAGTGCGTGTGTGTCAGTGAGGATGAGCGCGTGTGTGTCAGTGAGGATGAGTGCGTGTGTGTCAGTGAGGATGAGCGCGTGTGTGTCGGTGAGGATGACCGCGTGTATGTCACTGAGGATGAGCACGTGTGTGTCGTTGTGGATGAGCGCGTGTGTGTCGTTGAGGATGAGTGCGTGTGTGTCAGTGAGGATGAGTGCGTGTGTGTCAGTGAGGATGAGCGCGTGTGTGTCGGTGAGGATGAGCGCATGTGTGTCGGTGAGGATGCGCGCGTGTGTGTCACTGAGGATGAGCGCGTGTGTGTCGGTGAGGATGAACACGTGTTCGTGAGGATGAGCGTGTGTGTGTCGGTGTGGTTGAGCGCGTGTGTGTCAGTGAGGATGAGCGCGTGTGTGTCGGTGAGGATGAGCGCGTGTGTGCCGCTGAGGAGCAGCACGTGTGTGTCGGTGTGGTTGAGCGCGTGTTTGTCAGTGAGATCGAGCACGTGTGTGTCAGTGACGATGAGCGCGTGTGTGTCAGTGAGGATGACGACGTGCGTGTCGGTGAGGATCAGCGCGTGCGTGTCAGTGACAATGAGCATGTGTGTGTCATTGGGGATGAGCGCGTGAGTGTCGGTGAGGATGAGCGCGTGAGTGTCGGTGAGGATGAGGGCGTGTGTCGGTGAGGATGAGCGCGTGTGCGTCAGTCAGGATGAGGGCATGTGTGTCAGTGAGGATGAGGGCGTGTGTCGGTGAGGATGAGGGCATGTGTGTCAGTGAGGATGAGTGCGTGTCTGTCAGTGAGGATGAGCGCGTGTGTGTCAGTGAGGATGAGCGTGTGAGTGTCGGTGAGGATGAGCGTGTGTGTGTCAGTGAGGATGAGTGCGTGTGTGTCAGTGAGGATGAGCGTGTGAGTGTCGGTGAGGATGAGCGTGTGGGTGTCAGTGAGGATGAGTGCGTGTGTGTCAGTGAGGATGAGTGCGTGAGTGTCGGTGAGGATGAGCGCGTGTGTGACAGTGAGGATGAGCGTGTGAGTGTCAGTGAGGATGAGTGCGTGTGTGTCAGTGAGGATGAGCGTGTGAGTGTTGGTGAGGATGAGTGCGTGAGTGTCGGTGAGGATGAGCGTGTGAGTGTCGGTGAGGATGAGCGTGTGTGTGTCAGTGAGGATGAGTGCGTGTGTGTCAGTGAGGATGAGTGCGTGAGTGTCGGTGAGGATGAGCGTGTGAGTGTCAGTGAGGATGAGTGCGTGTGTGTCAGTGAGGATGAGCGCGTGAGTGTCGGTGAGGATGAGCGTGTGTGTGTCAGTGAGGATGAGTGCGTGTGTGTCAGTGAGGATGAGTGCGTGAGTGTCGGTGAGGATGAGCGTGTGAGTGTCAGTGAGGATGAGTGCGTGTGTGTCAGTGAGGATGAGCGCGTGAGTGTCGGTGAGGATGAGCGTGTGTGTGTCAGTGAGGATGAGCGCGTGAGTGTCAGTGAGGATGAGCGTGTGTGTGTCAGTGAGGATGAGTGCGTGTGTGTCGGTGAGGATGAGTGCGTGTGTGTCAGTGAGGATGAGCGCGTGTGTGTCAGTGAGGATGAGTGCGTGTGTGTCAGTGAGGATGAGCGCGTGTGTTTGTGAGGATGAGTGCGTGTGTGTCAGTGAGGATGAGTGCGTGTGTGTCAGTGAGGATGAGCGCGTGAGTGTCGGTGAGGATGAGCGTGTGTGTGTCAGTGAGGATGAGTGCGTGTGCGTCGGTGAGGATGAGGGCGTGTGTGTCAGTGAGGATGAGCACGTGTGTGTCGGTGAGGATGAGTGCGTGTGTGTCGGTGAGGATGAGGGCGTGTGTGTCGGTGAGGATGAGTGCGTGTGTGTCAGTGAGGATGAGCGCGTGTGTGTCGGTGAGGATGAGTGCGTGTGTGTCGGTGAGGATGAGTGCGTGTGTGTCAGTGAGGATAAGCGCGTGTGTGTCAGTGAGGATGAGGGCATGTGTGTCAGTGAGGATGAGTGCGTGTGTGTCAGTGAGGATGAGTGCGTGTGTGTCAGTGAGGATGAGTGCGTGTCTGTCAGTGAGGATGAGTGCGTGTGTGTCAGTGAGGATGAGTGCGTGTGTGTCAGTGAGGATGAGTGCGTGTGTGTCGGTGAGGATGAGGGCGTGAGTTTGTGAGGATGAGTGCGTGTGTGTCAGTGAGGATGAGTGCGTGTGTGTCAGTGAGGATGAGTGCGTGTGTGTCGGTGAGGATGAGTGCGTGTGTGTCAGTGAGGATGAGTGCGTGTGTGTCAGTGAGTATGAGTGCGTGTGTGTCGGTGAGGATGAGCGCGTGTGTGTCAGTGAGGATGAGGGCATGTGTGTCAGTGAGGATGAGTGCGTGTGTGTCAGTGAGGATGAGTGCGTGTGTGTCAGTGAGGATGAGTGCGTGTGTGTCAGTGAGGATGAGTGCGTGTGTGTCAGTGAGGATGAGTGCGTGTGTGTCAGTGAGGATGAGTGCGTGTGTGTCGGTGAGGATGAGTGCGTGTGTGTCAGTGAGGATGAGGGCGTGTGTGTCAGTGAGGATGAGTGCGTGTGTGTCAGTGAGGATGAGTGCGTGTGTGTCAGTGAGGATGAGTGCGTGTGTGTCAGTGAGGGTGAGTGCGTGTGTGTCGGTGAGGATGAGCGCGTGTGTGTCAGTGAGGATGAGCGCGTGTGTGTCGGTGAGGGTGAGTGCGTGTGTGTCGGTGAGGATGAGCGCGTGTGTGTCAGTGAGGGTGAGTGCGTGTGTGTCGGTGAGGATGAGCGCGTGTGTGTCAGTGAGGATGAGCGCGTGTGTGTCGGTGAGGATGAGTGCGTGTGTGTCGGTGAGGATGAGCGCGTGTGTGTCAGTGAGGGTGAGTGCGTGTGTGTCGGTGAGGATGAGCGCGTGTGTGTCAGTGAGAATGAGCGCGTGTGTGTCGGTGAGCATGAGCGCGTGTGTGTCAGTGAGGATGAGCGCGTGTGTGTCGGTGAGGATGAGCGCGTGTGTTTGTGTGGATGAGCACGTGTGTGTCAGTGAGGATGAGTGCGTGTGTGTCAGTGAGGATGAGTGCGTGTGTGTCGGTGAGGATGAGTGCGTGTGTGTCAGTGAGGATGAGTGCGTGTGTGTCAGTGAGGATGAGCGCATGTGTGTCAGTGAGGATGAGCGCGTGTGTCCGTGAGAATGAGCCGTGTGTCAGTGAGGATGAGCGCGTGTGTGTCAGTGAGGATGAGTGCGTGTGTGTCGGTGAGGATGAGGGCGTGTGTGTCGGTGAGGATGAGTGCGTGTGTGTCAGTGAGGATGAGTGCGTGTGTGTCGGTGAGGATGAGTGTGTGTGTGTCGGTGAGGATGAGCGCATGTGTGTCAGTGAGGATGAGCGCGTGTGTGTCAGTGAGGATGAGGGCGTGTGTGTCGGTGAGGATGAGCACGTGTGTGTCGGTGAGGATGAGCGCGTGTGTGTTGGTGAGGATGAGCGCGTGTGTGTCAGTGAGGATGAGGGCCTGTGTGTCGGTGAGGATGAGCGCGTGTGTGTCGGTGAGGATGAGCGCATGTGTGTCAGTGAGGATGAGCGCGTGTGTGTCAGTGAGGATGAGCGCATGTGTGTCAGTGAGGATGAGCGCGTGTGTGTCAGTGAGGATGAGCGCATGTGTGTCAGTGAGGATGAGCGCGTGTGTGTCAGTGAGGATGAGCGCATGTGTGTCAGTGAGGATGAGCGCGTGTGTGTCAGTGAGGATGAGCGCATGTGTGACAGTGAGGATGAGTGCGTGTGTGTCAGTGAGGATGAGCGCATGTGTGTCAGTGAGGATGACCGCGTGTGTGTCAGTGAGGATGAGGGCGTGTGTGTCGGTGAGGATGAGCGCATGTGTGACAGTGAGGATGAGTGCGTGTGTGTCAGTGAGGATGAGCGCATGTGTGTCAGTGAGGATGACCGCGTGTGTGTCAGTGAGGATGAGCGCGTGTGTGTCGGTGAGGATGAGCGCGTGTGTGTCGGTGAGGATGAGTGCGTGTGTTTGTGAGGATGAGTGCGTGTGTGTCAGTGAGGATGAGTGCGTGTGTGTCAGTGAGGATGAGGGCATGTGTGTCAGTGAGGATGAGCGCGTGTGTTTGTGAGGATGAGCGCGTGTGTGTCGGTGAGGATGAGTGCGTGTGTGTCAGTGAGGGTGAGGGCATGTGTGTCAGTGAGGATGAGCGCGTGTGTGTCACTGAGGATGAGCGTGTGTGTGTCAGTGAGAATGAGCGCGTGTGTGTCAGTGAGGATGAGCGCGTGTGTGTCACTGAGGATGAGCGCGTGTGTGTCGTTGTGGATGAGCGCGTGTGTCAGTGAGGATGAGCGCGTGTGTGTCGGTGAGGATGAGCGCGTGTGTGTCACTGAGGATGAGCGCGTGTGTGTCGGTGACGATGAGCACGTGTGTGTCAGTGTGGAGGAGCACGTGTGTGTCAATGGTGATGAGCGCGTGAGTGTCGGTGAGGATGAGGGCATGTTTGTCAGTGAGGATGAGCGCGTGTGTGTCGGTGAGGATGAGCGCGTGTGTGTCGGTGAGGATGAGCGCGCGTGTGTCAGTGAGTACGAGCACGTGTGTGTCAGTGACGATGAGCACGTGTGTGTCAATGGGAATGAGCACGTGAGAGTTGGTGAGGATGAGTGCGTGTATGTCAGTGAGGATGAGCGCGTGTGTGTCGGTGAGGATGAGGGCGTGTGTGTCAGTGAGGATGAGCGCGTGTGTGTCGGTGAGGATGAGCGCGTGTGTGTCGGTGAGGATGAGTGCGTGAGTGTCGGTGAGGATGAGGGCATGTTTGTCAGTGAGGATGAGCGCGTGTGTGTCAGTGAGGATGAGTGCCTGTGTGTCAGTGAGGATGAGTGCGTGTGTGTCAGTGAGGATGAGTGCCTGTGTGTCAGTGAGGATGAGTGCGTGTATGTCGGTGAGGATGAGCGCGTGTGTGTCGGGGAGGATGAGTGCGTGTGTGTCAGTGACGATGAGCGCGTGTGTGTCGGTGAGGATGAGCGCGTGTGTGTCAATGGGAATGAGCGCGTGTGTGTCAGTGAGGATGAGCGCGTGAGAGTTGGTGAGGATGAGTGCGCGTGTGTCGGTGAGGATGAGAGCGTGTGTGTCGGTGAGGATGAGAGCGTGTGTGTCGGTGTGGATGAGTGCGTGAGTGTCGGTGAGGATGAGTGCGTGAGTGTCGGTGAGGATGAGGGCATGTTTGTCAGTGAGGATGAGCGCATGTGTGTCGGTGAGGATGATCGCGTGTGTGTCGGTGAGGATGAGCGTGTGTGTGTCAGTGAGGATGAGCGCGTGAGTGTCGGTGAGGATGAGCGTGTGAGTGTCAGTGAGGATGAGTGCGTGTGTGTCAGTGAGGATGAGCGCGTGAGTGTCGGTGAGGATGAGCGTGTGTGTGTCAGTGAGGATGAGCGCGTGAGTGTCGGTGAGGATGAGCGTGTGTGTGTCAGTGAGGATGAGTGCGTGTGTGTCAGTGAGGATGAGTGCGTGTGTGTCAGTGAGGATGAGCGCGTGTGTGTCAGTGAGGATGAGTGCGTGTGTGTCAGTGAGGATGAGCGCATGTGTTTGTGAGGATGAGTGCGTGTGTGTCAGTGAGGATGAGTGCGTGTGTGTCAGTGAGGATGAGCGCGTGAGTGTCGGTGAGGATGAGCGTGTGTGTCAGTGAGGATGAGTGCGTGTGCGTCGGTGAGGATGAGTGCGTGTGTGTCAGTGAGGATGAGCACGTGTGTGTCGGTGAGGATGAGTGCGTGTGTGTCGGTGAGGATGAGGGCGTGTGTGTCGGTGAGGATGAGTGCGTGTGTGTCAGTGAGGATGAGCGCGTGTGTGTCGGTGAGGATGAGTGCGTGTGTGTCGGTGAGGATGAGTGCGTGTGTGTCAGTGAGGATAAGCGCGTGTGTGTCAGTGAGGATGAGGGCATGTGTGTCAGTGAGGATGAGTGCGTGTGTGTCAGTGAGGATGAGTGCGTGTGTGTCAGTGAGGATGAGTGCGTGTCTGTCAGTGAGGATGAGTGCGTGTGTGTCAGTGAGGATGAGTGCGTGTGTGTCAGTGAGGATGAGTGCGTGTGTGTCGGTGAGGATGAGGGCGTGAGTTTGTGAGGATGAGTGCGTGTGTGTCAGTGAGGATGAGTGCGTGTGTGTCAGTGAGGATGAGTGCGTGTGTGTCGGTGAGGATGAGTGCGTGTGTGTCAGTGAGGATGAGTGCGTGTGTGTCAGTGAGTATGAGTGCGTGTGTGTCGGTGAGGATGAGCGCGTGTGTGTCAGTGAGGATGAGGGCATGTGTGTCAGTGAGGATGAGTGCGTGTGTGTCAGTGAGGATGAGTGCGTGTGTGTCAGTGAGGATGAGTGCGTGTGTGTCAGTGAGGATGAGTGCGTGTGTGTCAGTGAGGATGAGTGCGTGTGTGTCAGTGAGGATGAGTGCGTGTGTGTCGGTGAGGATGAGTGCGTGTGTGTCAGTGAGGATGAGGGCGTGTGTGTCAGTGAGGATGAGTGCGTGTGTGTCAGTGAGGATGGGTGCGTGTGTGTCAGTGAGGATGAGTGCGTGTGTGTCAGTGAGGGTGAGTGCGTGTGTGTCGGTGAGGATGAGCGCGTGTGTGTCAGTGAGGATGAGCGCGTGTGTGTCGGTGAGGGTGAGCGCGTGTGTGTCAGTGAGGATGAGCGCGTGTGTGTCGGTGAGGATGAGCACGTGTGTGTCAGTGAGGATGAGCGCGTGTGTGTCGGTGAGGATGAGCGCGTGTGTGTCGTTGTGGATAAGGGCGTGTGTGTCAGTGAGTATGAGTGCGTGTGTGTCAGTGAGGATGAGCGCGTGTGTGTCGGGGAGGATGAGCGCGTGTGTGTCAGTGAGGATGAGTGCGTGTGTGTCAGTGAGGATGAGCGCGTGTGTGTCGGTGAGGATGAGCGCGTGTATGTCACTGCGGATGAGCGCGTGTGTGTCTTTGTGGATGACCGCGTGTGTGTCGTTGTGGATGAGTGCGTGTGTGTCAGTGAGGATGAGTGCGTGTGTGTCAGTGAGGATGAGCGCGTGTGTGTCGGTGAGGATGAGCGCGTGTGTGTCAGTGAGGATGAGCGCGTGTGTGTCACTGAGGATGAGCGCGTGTGTGTCGGTGAGGATGAACACGTGTTCGTGAGGATGAGCGCGTGTGTGTCAGTGAGGATGAGCGCGTGTGTGTCAGTGAGGATGAGCGCGTGTGTGTCAGTGAGGATGAGCGCGTGTGTGTCGGTGAGGATGAGCGCTTGTGTGTCACTGAGGATGAGCGCGTGTGTGTCGGTGAGGATGAACACGTGTTCGTGAGGATGAGCGCGTGTGTGTCAGTGAGGATGAGCGCGTGTGTGTCAGTGAGGATGAGCGCGTGTGTGTCGGTGAGGATGAGCGCGTGTGTGCCGCTGAGGAGCAGCATGTGTGTGTCGGTGTGGTTGAGCGCGTGTTTGTCAGTGAGGTCGAGCACGTGTGTGTCAGTGACGATGAGCGTGTGTGTGTCAATGGGAATGAGCGCGTGTGTGTCAGTGAGGATGACGACGTGCGTGTCGGTGAGGATCAGCACGTGCGTGTCAGTGACAATGAGCATGTGTGTGTCAGTGAGGATGAGCGCGTGAGTGTCGGTGAGGATGAGCGCGTGTGTCGGTGAGGATGAGGGCGAGTGTCGGTGAGGATGAGCGCGTGTGTGTCAGTGAGGATGAGGGCGTGTGTGTGTCAGTGAGGATGAGCGCGTGTGTTTCAGTGAGGATGAGGGCGTGTGTCGGTGAGCATGAGGGCGTGTGTCGGTGAGCATGAGGGCGCGTGTGTCAGTGATGGTGAGCGCGTGTGTGTCAGTGAGAATGAGCGCGTGTGTGTCAGTCAGGATGAGCACGTGAGTGTCAGTGACGATGAGCGTGTGAATGAGGATGAGCGCGTGTGCGTCAGTGAGGATGAGCGTGTGTGTGTCAGTGAGGATGAGTGCGTATGTGTCGGTGAGGATGAGCGCGTGTAAGTTGGTGAGGATGAGCGTGTGTGTGTCACTGAGGATGAGCGCGTGTGTGTCGTTGTGGATGAGCGCGTGTGTGTCGTTGTGGATGAGTGCGTGTGTGTCAGTGAGGATGAGCGCGTGTGTGTCAGTGAGGATGAGTGCGTGTGTGTCAGTGAGGATGAGCGCGTGTGTGTCGGTGAGGATGACCGCGTGTATGTCACTGAGGATGAGCACGTGTGTGTCGTTGTGGATGAGCGCGTGTGTGTCGTTGAGGATGAGTGCGTGTGTGTCAGTGAGGATGAGTGCGTGTGTGTCAGTGAGGATGAGCGCGTGTGTGTCGGTGAGGATGAGCGCATGTGTGTCGGTGAGGATGCGCGCGTGTGTGTCACTGAGGATGAGCGCGTGTGTGTCGGTGAGGATGAACACGTGTTCGTGAGGATGAGCGTGTGTGTGTCGGTGTGGTTGAGCGCGTGTGTGTCAGTGAGGATGAGCGCGTGTGTGTCGGTGAGGATGAGCGCGTGTGTGCCGCTGAGGAGCAGCACGTGTGTGTCGGTGTGGTTGAGCGCGTGTTTGTCAGTGAGATCGAGCACGTGTGTGTCAGTGACGATGAGCGCGTGTGTGTCAGTGAGGATGACGACGTGCGTGTCGGTGAGGATCAGCGCGTGCGTGTCAGTGACAATGAGCATGTGTGTGTCATTGGGGATGAGCGCGTGAGTGTCGGTGAGGATGAGCGCGTGAGTGTCGGTGAGGATGAGGGCGTGTGTCGGTGAGGATGAGCGCGTGTGCGTCAGTCAGGATGAGGGCATGTGTGTCAGTGAGGATGAGGGCGTGTGTCGGTGAGGATGAGGGCATGTGTGTCGGTGAGGATGAGTGCATGTGTGTCAGTGAGGATGAGGGCGTGTGTCGGTGAGGATGAGCGTGTGTGTGTCAGTGAGGATGAGCGCGTGTGTGTCAGTGAGGATGAGCGCGTGTGTTTGTGAGGATGAGCGCGTGTGTGTCAGTGAAGATGAGGGCATGTGTGTGTCAGTGAGGATGAGTGCGTGTGTGTCAGTGAGGATGAGTGCGTGTGTGTCAGTGAGGATGAGTGCGTGTGTGTCGGTGAGGATGAGGGCGTGTGTGTCAGTGAGGATGAGTGCGTGTGTGTCAGTGAGGATGAGTGCGTGTGTGTCAGTGAGGATGAGTGCGTGTCTGTCAGTGAGGATGAGCGCGTGTGTGTCAGTGAGGATGAGCGTGTGAGTGTCGGTGAGGATGAGCGTGTGTGTGTCAGTGAGGATGAGTGCGTGTGTGTCAGTGAGGATGAGCGTGTGAGTGTCGGTGAGGATGAGCGTGTGTGTGTCAGTGAGGATGAGTGCGTGTGTGTCAGTGAGGATGAGTGCGTGAGTGTCGGTGAGGATGAGCTCGTGTGTGACAGTGAGGATGAGCGTGTGAGTGTCAGTGAGGATGAGTGCGTGTGTGTCAGTGAGGATGAGCGTGTGAGTGTTGGTTAGGATGAGCGCGTGTGTGTCAGTGAGGATGAGCGCGTGTGTGTCAGTGAGGATGAGCGCGTGTGTGTCAGTGAGGATGAGCGCGTGTGTGTCGGTGAGGATGAGCGCTTGTGTGTCACTGAGGATGAGCGCGTGTGTGTCGGTGAGGATGAACACGTGTTCGTGAGGATGAGCGCGTGTGTGTCAGTGAGGATGAGCGCGTGTGTGTCAGTGAGGATGAGCGCGTGTGTGTCGGTGAGGATGAGCGCGTGTGTGCCGCTGAGGAGCAGCATGTGTGTGTCGGTGTGGTTGAGCGCGTGTTTGTCAGTGAGGTCGAGCACGTGTGTGTCAGTGACGATGAGCGTGTGTGTGTCAATGGGAATGAGCGCGTGTGTGTCAGTGAGGATGACGACGTGCGTGTCGGTGAGGATCAGCACGTGCGTGTCAGTGACAATGAGCATGTGTGTGTCAGTGAGGATGAGCGCGTGAGTGTCGGTGAGGATGAGCGCGTGTGTCGGTGAGGATGAGGGCGAGTGTCGGTGAGGATGAGCGCGTGTGTGTCAGTGAGGATGAGGGCGTGTGTGTGTCAGTGAGGATGAGCGCGTGTGTTTCAGTGAGGATGAGGGCGTGTGTCGGTGAGCATGAGGGCGTGTGTCGGTGAGCATGAGGGCGCGTGTGTCAGTGATGGTGAGCGCGTGTGTGTCAGTGAGAATGAGCGCGTGTGTGTCAGTCAGGATGAGCACGTGAGTGTCAGTGACGATGAGCGTGTGAATGAGGATGAGCGCGTGTGCGTCAGTGAGGATGAGCGTGTGTGTGTCAGTGAGGATGAGTGCGTATGTGTCGGTGAGGATGAGCGCGTGTAAGTTGGTGAGGATGAGCGTGTGTGTGTCACTGAGGATGAGCGCGTGTGTGTCGTTGTGGATGAGCGCGTGTGTGTCGTTGTGGATGAGTGCGTGTGTGTCAGTGAGGATGAGCGCGTGTGTGTCAGTGAGGATGAGTGCGTGTGTGTCAGTGAGGATGAGCGCGTGTGTGTCGGTGAGGATGACCGCGTGTATGTCACTGAGGATGAGCACGTGTGTGTCGTTGTGGATGAGCGCGTGTGTGTCGTTGAGGATGAGTGCGTGTGTGTCAGTGAGGATGAGTGCGTGTGTGTCAGTGAGGATGAGCGCGTGTGTGTCGGTGAGGATGAGCGCATGTGTGTCGGTGAGGATGCGCGCGTGTGTGTCACTGAGGATGAGCGCGTGTGTGTCGGTGAGGATGAACACGTGTTCGTGAGGATGAGCGTGTGTGTGTCGGTGTGGTTGAGCGCGTGTGTGTCAGTGAGGATGAGCGCGTGTGTGTCGGTGAGGATGAGCGCGTGTGTGCCGCTGAGGAGCAGCACGTGTTATGTCGGTGTGGTTGAGCGCGTGTTTGTCAGTGAGATCGAGCACGTGTGTGTCAGTGACGATGAGCGCGTGTGTGTCAGTGAGGATGACGACGTGCGTGTCGGTGAGGATCAGCGCGTGCGTGTCAGTGACAATGAGCATGTGTGTGTCATTGGGGATGAGCGCGTGAGTGTCGGTGAGGATGAGCGCGTGAGTGTCGGTGAGGATGAGGGCGTGTGTCGGTGAGGATGAGCGCGTGTGCGTCAGTCAGGATGAGGGCATGTGTGTCAGTGAGGATGAGGGCGTGTGTCGGTGAGGATGAGGGCATGTGTGTCGGTGAGGATGAGTGCATGTGTGTCAGTGAGGATGAGGGCGTGTGTCGGTGAGGATGAGCGCATGTGTGTCAGTGAGGATGAGCGCGTGTGTGTCAGTGAGGATGAGCGCGTGTGTTTGTGAGGATGAGCGCGTGTGTGTCAGTGAAGATGAGGGCATGTGTGTGTCAGTGAGGATGAGTGCGTGTGTGTCAGTGAGGATGAGTGCGTGTGTGTCAGTGAGGATGAGTGCGTGTGTGTCGGTGAGGATGAGGGCGTGTGTGTCAGTGAGGATGAGTGCGTGTGTGTCAGTGAGGATGAGTGCGTGTGTGTCAGTGAGGATGAGTGCGTGTCTGTCAGTGAGGATGAGCGCGTGTGTGTCAGTGAGGATGAGCGTGTGAGTGTCGGTGAGGATGAGCGTGTGTGTGTCAGTGAGGATGAGTGCGTGTGTGTCAGTGAGGATGAGCGTGTGAGTGTCGGTGAGGATGAGCGTGTGTGTGTCAGTGAGGATGAGTGCGTGTGTGTCAGTGAGGATGAGTGCGTGAGTGTCGGTGAGGATGAGCTCGTGTGTGACAGTGAGGATGAGCGTGTGAGTGTCAGTGAGGATGAGTGCGTGTGTGTCAGTGAGGATGAGCGTGTGAGTGTTGGTTAGGATGAGTGCGTGAGTGTCGGTGAGGATGAGCGTGTGAGTGTCGGTGAGGATGAGCGTGTGTGTGTCAGTGAGGATGAGTGCGTGTGTGTCAGTGAGGATGAGTGCGTGAGTGTCGGTGAGGATGAGCGTGTGAGTGTCAGTGAGGATGAGTGCGTGTGTGTCAGTGAGGATGAGCGCGTGAGTGTCGGTGAGGATGAGCGTGTGTGGGTCAGTGAGGATGAGTGCGTGTGTGTCAGTGAGGATGAGTGCGTGAGTTTCGGTGAGGATGAGCGTGTGAGTGTCAGTGAGGATGAGTGCGTGTGTGTCAGTGAGGATGAGCGCGTGAGTGTCGGTGAGGATGAGCGTGTGTGTGTCAGTGAGGATGAGCGCGTGAGTGTCAGTGAGGATGAGCGCGTGTGTTTGTGAGGATGAGTGCGTGTGTGTCAGTGAGGATGAGTGCGTGTGTGTCAGTGAGGATGAGCGCGTGAGTGTCGGTGAGGATGAGCGTGTGTGTCAGTGAGGATGAGTGCGTGTGCGTCGGTGAGGATGAGTGCGTGTGTGTCAGTGAGGATGAGTGCGTGTGTGTCAGTGAGGATGAGTGCGTGTCTGTCAGTGAGGATGAGTGCGTGTGTGTCAGTGAGGATGAGTGCGTGTGTGTCAGTGAGGATGAGTGCGTGTGTGTCGGTGAGGATGAGGGCGTGAGTTTGTGAGGATGAGTGCGTGTGTGTCAGTGAGGATGAGTGCGTGTGTGTCAGTGAGGATGAGTGCGTGTGTGTCGGTGAGGATGAGTGCGTGTGTGTCAGTGAGGATGAGTGCGTGTGTGTCGGTGAGGATGAGCGCGTGTGTGTCAGTGAGGATGAGGGCATGTGTGTCAGTGAGGATGAGTGCGTGTGTGTCAGTGAGGATGAGTGCGTGTGTGTCAGTGAGGATGAGTGCGTGTGTGTCAGTGAGGATGAGTGCGTGTGTGTCAGTGAGGATGAGTGCGTGTGTGTCAGTGAGGATGAGTGCGTGTGTGTCGGTGAGGATGAGTGCGTGTGTGTCAGTGAGGATGAGGGCGTGTGTGTCAGTGAGGATGAGTGCGTGTGTGTCAGTGAGGATGAGTGCGTGTGTGTCAGTGAGGATGAGTGCGTGTGTGTCAGTGAGGGTGAGTGCGTGTGTGTCGGTGAGGATGAGCGCGTGTGTGTCAGTGAGGATGAGCGCGTGTGTGTCGGTGAGGGTGAGTGCGTGTGTGTCGGTGAGGATGAGCGCGTGTGTGTCAGTGAGGGTGAGTGCGTGTGTGTCGGTGAGGATGAGCGCGTGTGTGTCAGTGAGGATGAGCGCGTGTGTGTCGGTGAGGATGAGTGCGTGTGTGTCGGTGAGGATGAGCCCGTGTGTGTCAGTGAGGGTGAGTGCGTGTGTGTCGGTGAGGATGAGCGCGTGTGTGTCAGTGAGGATGAGCGCGTGTGTGTCGGTGAGCATGAGCGCGTGTGTGTCAGTGAGGATGAGCGCGTGTGTGTCGGTGAGGATGAGCGCGTGTGTTTGTGTGGATGAGCACGTGTGTGTCAGTGAGGATGAGTGCGTGTGTGTCAGTGAGGATGAGTGCGTGTGTGTCGGTGAGGATGAGTGCGTGTGTGTCAGTGAGGATGAGTGCGTGTGTGTCAGTGAGGATGAGCGCATGTGTGTCAGTGAGGATGAGCGCGTGTGTCCGTGAGAATGAGCCGTGTGTCAGTGAGGATGAGCGCGTGTGTGTCAGTGAGGATGAGTGCGTGTGTGTCGGTGAGGATGAGGGCGTGTGTGTCGGTGAGGATGAGTGCGTGTGTGTCAGTGAGGATGAGTGCGTGTGTGTCGGTGAGGATGAGTGTGTGTGTGTCGGTGAGGATGAGCGCATGTGTGTCAGTGAGGATGAGCGCGTGTGTGTCAGTGAGGATGAGGGCGTGTGTGTCGGTGAGGATGAGCACGTGTGTGTCGGTGAGGATGAGCGCGTGTGTGTTGGTGAGGATGAGCGCGTGTGTGTCAGTGAGGATGAGGGCCTGTGTGTCGGTGAGGATGAGCGCGTGTGTGTCGGTGAGGATGAGCGCATGTGTGTCAGTGAGGATGAGCGCGTGTGTGTCAGTGAGGATGAGCGCATGTGTGTCAGTGACGATGAGCGCGTGTGTGTCAGTGAGGATGAGCGCATGTGTGTCAGTGAGGATGAGCGCGTGTGTGTCAGTGAGGATGAGCGCATGTGTGTCAGTGAGGATGAGCGCGTGTGTGTCAGTGAGGATGAGCGCATGTGTGACAGTGAGGATGAGTGCGTGTGTGTCAGTGAGGATGAGCGCATGTGTGTCAGTGAGGATGACCGCGTGTGTGTCAGTGAGGATGAGGGCGTGTGTGTCGGTGAGGATGAGCGCGTGTGTGTCGGTGAGGATGAGCGCGTGTGTGTCGGTGAGGATGAGCGCGTGTGTGTCGGTGAGGATGAGCGCGTGTGTGTCGGTGAGGATGAGTGCGTGTGTTTGTGAGGATGAGTGCGTGTGTGTCAGTGAGGATGAGTGCGTGTGTGTCAGTGAGGATGAGGGCATGTGTGTCAGTGAGGATGAGCGCGTGTGTTTGTGAGGATGAGCGCGTGTGTGTCGGTGAGGATGAGTGCGTGTGTGTCAGTGAGGGTGAGGGCATGTGTGTCAGTGAGGATGAGCGCGTGTGTGTCACTGAGGATGAGCGTGTGTGTGTCAGTGAGAATGAGCGCGTGTGTGTCAGTGAGGATGAGCGCGTGTGTGTCACTGAGGATGAGCGCGTGTGTGTCGTTGTGGATGAGCGCGTGTGTCAGTGAGGATGAGCGCGTGTGTGTCGGTGAGGATGAGCGCGTGTGTGTCACTGAGGATGAGCGCGTGTGTGTCGGTGACGATGAGCACGTGTGTGTCAGTGTGGAGGAGCACGTGTGTGTCAATGGTGATGAGCGCGTGAGTGTCGGTGAGGATGAGGGCATGTTTGTCAGTGAGGATGAGCGCGTGTGTGTCGGTGAGGATGAGCGCGTGTGTGTCGGTGAGGATGAGCGCGTGTGTGTCAGTGAGTACGAGCACGTGTGTGTCAGTGACGATGAGCACGTGTGTGTCAATGGGAATGAGCACGTGAGAGTTGGTGAGGATGAGTGCGTGTATGTCAGTGAGGATGAGCGCGTGTGTGTCGGTGAGGATGAGGGCGTGTGTGTCAGTGAGGATGAGCGCGTGTGTGTCGGTGAGGATGAGCGCGTGTGTGTCGGTGAGGATGAGTGCGTGAGTGTCGGTGAGGATGAGGGCATGTTTGTCAGTGAGGATGAGCGCGTGTGTGTCAGTGAGGATGAGTGCCTGTGTGTCAGTGAGGATGAGTGCGTGTGTGTCAGTGAGGATGAGTGCCTGTGTGTCAGTGAGGATGAGTGCGTGTATGTCGGTGAGGATGGGCGCGTGTGTGTCGGGGAGGATGAGTGCGTGTGTGTCAGTGACGATGAGCGCGTGTGTGTCGGTGAGGATGAGCGCGTGTGTGTCAATGGGAATGAGCGCGTGTGTGTCAGTGAGGATGAGCGCGTGAGAGTTGGTGAGGATGAGTGCGTGTGTGTCGGTGAGGATGAGAGCGTGTGTGTCGGTGAGGATGAGAGCGTGTGTGTCGGTGTGGATGAGTGCGTGAGTGTCGGTGAGGATGAGTGCGTGAGTGTCGGTGAGGATGAGGGCATGTTTGTCAGTGAGGATGAGCGCGTGTGTGTCGGTGAGGATGATCGCGTGTGTGTCGGTGAGGATGATCGCGTGTGTGTCGTTGTGGATGAGCGCGTGTGTGTCAGTGAGGATGAGCGCATGTGTGTCAGTGAGGATGAGTGCCTGTGTGTCAGTGAGGAGGGGCACGTGTGCGTCATTGAGGATGAGCACGTGAATGTCGGTTACGATTTGCACATGTGTGTCAATGAGGATGAGCGCATGAGTGTTGGTCAGGATGAGGGCGTGTGTCAGTGAGGATGAGTGCATGTGTGACAGTGAGGATGAGCGCGTGTGTGTCGGTGAGGATGAGCGCATGTGTGTCAGTGAGGATGAGTGCGTGTGTGTCAGTGAGGATGAGAGCGAGTGTGTCAGTGAGGATGAGCGCGTGTGTGTCAGTGAGGATGAGTGCGTGTGTGTCAGTGAGGATGAGCGCGTGTGTGTCGGTGAGGATGTGCGCGTGTGTATCGGTGAGGATGCGCGCGTGTGTGTCACTGAGGATGAGCGCGTGTGTGTCGGTGAGGATGAACACGTGTTCGTGAGGATGAGTGCGTGTGTGTCAGTGAGGATGAGCGCGTGTGTGTCAGTGAGGATGAGCGCGTGTGTGTCGGTGAGGATGAGCGCGTGTGTGCCGCTGAGGAGCAGCACGTGTGTGTCGTTGTGGTTGAGCGCGTGTTTGTCAGTGAGGTCGAGCACGTGTGTGTCAGTGACGATGAGCGCGTGTGTGTCAGTGAGGATGACGACGTGCGTGTCGGTGAGGATCAGCACGTGCGTGTCAGTGACAATGAGCATGTGTGTGTCATTGGGGATGAGCGCGTGAGTGTCGGTGAGGATGAGCGCGTGGGTGTCGGTGAGGATGAGCGCGTGTGTCGGTGAGGATGAGCGCGTGTGCGTCAGTCAGGATGAGGGCATGTGTGTCAGTGAGGATGAGGGCGTATGTCGGTGAGGATGAGGGCATGTGTGTCAGTGAGGATGAGGGCATGTGTGTCGGTGAGGATAAGTGCATGTGTGTCAGTGAGGATGAGGGCGTGTGTCGGTGAGGATGAGCGCATGTGTGTCAGTGAGGATCAGTGCGTGTGTGTCAGTGAGGATGAGCGCGTGTGTTTCAGTGAGGATGAGGGCGTGTGTCGGTGAGGATGAGGGCGTGTGTCGATGACGATAAGGGCGTGTGTGTCAGTGATGGTGAGCGCGTGTGTGTCAGTGAGAATGAGCGCGCGTGTGTCAGTGAGGATGAGCACGCGTGTGTCAGTGAGGATGAGCGCGTGTGCGTCAGTCAGGATGAGCACGTGAGTGTCAGTGAGGATGAGCGTGTGAATGGGGATGAGCGCGTGTGCGTCAGTGAGGATGAACGTGTGTGTGTCAGTGAGGATGAGCGCGTGTGTGTTAGTGAGGATGAGCGTGTGTGTGTCAGTGAGGATGAGTGCGTATGTGTCGGTGAGGATGAGCGCGTGTAAGTTGGTGAGGATGAGCGTGTGTGTGTCACTGAGGATGAGTGCCTGTGTGTTGGTGAGGATGAGCGTGTGTGTGTCACTGAGGATGAGCGCGTGTGTGTCGTTGTGGATGAGCGCGTGTGTCAGTGAGGATGAGCGCGTGTGTGTCGGTGAGGATGAGCACGTGTGTGTCACTGAGGATGAGCGCGTGTGTGTCGGTGACGATGAGCACGTGTGTGTCAGTGTGGAGGAGCACGTGTGTGTCAATGGTGATGAGCGCGTGAGTGTCGGTGAAGATGAGGGCATGTTTGTCAGTGAGGATGAGCGCGTGTGTGTCGGTGAGGATGAGCGCGTGTGTGTCGGTGAGGATGAGCGCGTGTGTGTCAGTGAGGACGAGCACGTGTGTGTCAGTGACGATGAGCACGTGTGTGTCAATGGGAATGAGCACGTGAGTGTCGGTGAGGATGAGCGCGTGTGTGTCAGTGAGGATGAGCGCGTGTGTGTCAGTGAGGATGAGCGCGTGTGTGTCAGTGAGGACGAGCGCGTGTGTGTCGGTGAGGATGAGCACGTTTGAGTTGGTGAGGATGAGCGCGTGTGTGTCAGTGAGGATGAGCGCGTGTGTGTCAGTGAGGATGAGCAAGTGTGTGTCGGTGAGGATGAGCACGTGTGTGTCAGTGAGGATGAGCGCGTGTGGGTCAGTGAGGATGAGCGCGTGTGTGTCAGTGAGGATGAGCACGTGTGTGTCGGTGAGGATGAGTGCTTGTGTGTCGTTGTGGATGAGCGCGTGTGTGTCAGTGAGGATGAGTGCGTGTGTGTCAGTGAGGATGAGCGCGTGTGTGTCGGTGTGGATGAGCGCGTGTGTGTCAGTGAGGATGAGTGCGTGTGTGTCAGTGAGGATGAGCGCGTGTGTGTCGGTGAGGATGGGCGCGTGTGTGTCGGTGAGGATGAGCGTGTGTGTGTCACTCAGGATGAGCGCGTGTGTGTCGGTGAGGATGAACACGTGTTCGTGAGAATGAGCGCGTGTGTGTCAGGGAGGATGAGTGCGTGTGTGTCGGTGAGGATGAGTGCGTGTGTGTCGGTGAGGATGAGCGCGTGTGTGTCAGTGAGGATGAGCGCGTGTGTGTCGGTGAGCATGAGCGCGTGTGTGTCAGTGAGGATGAGCGCGTGTGTGTCGGTGAGGATGAGCGCGTGTCTTTGTGAGGATGAGCACGTGTGTGTCAGTGAGGATGAGTGCGTGTGTGTCAGTGAGGATGAGTGCGTGTGTGTCGGTGAGGATGAGTGCGTGTGTGTCAGTGAGGATGAGTGCGTGTGTGTCAGTGAGGATGAGCGCATGTGTGTCAGTGAGGATGAGCGCGTGTGTCCGTGAGAATGAGCCGTGTGTCAGTGAGGATGAGCGCGTGTGTGTCAGTGAGGATGAGTGCGTGTGTGTCGGTGAGGATGAGGGCGTGTGTGTCGGTGAGGATGAGTGCGTGTATGTCAGTGAGGATGAGTGCGTGTGTGTCGGTGAGGATGAGTGCGTGTGTGTCGGTGAGGATGAGCGCATGTGTGTCAGTGAGGATGAGCGCGTGTGTGTCAGTGAGGATGAGGGCGTGTGTGTCGGTGAGGATGAGCGCGTGTGTGTCGGTGAGGATGAGCGCGTGTGTGTTGGTGAGAATGAGCGCGTGTGTGTCAGTGAGGATGAGGGCGTGTGTGTCGGTGAGGATGAGCGCGTGTGTGTCGGTGAGGATGAGCGCATGTGTGTCAGTGAGGATGAGCGCGTGTGTGTCAGTGAGGATGAGCGCATGTGTGTCAGTGAGGATGAGCGCGTGTGTGTCAGTGAGGATGAGCGCATGTGTGTCAGTGAGGATGAGCGCGTGTGTGTCAGTGAGGATGAGCGCATGTGTGTCAGTGAGGATGAGCGCGTGTGTGTCAGTGAGGATGAGCGCATGTGTGACAGTGAGGATGAGTGCGTGTGTGTCAGTGAGGATGAGCGCATGTGTGTCAGTGAGGATGAGCGCGTGTGTGTCAGTGAGGATGAGGGCGTGTGTGTCGGTGAGGATGAGCGCGTGTGTGTCGGTGAGGATGAGCGCGTGTGTGTCGGTGAGGATGAGCGCGTGTGTGTCGGTGAGGATGAGCGCGTGTGTGTCGGTGAGGATGAGTGCGTGTGTTTGTGAGGATGAGTGCGTGTGTGTCAGTGAGGATGAGTGCGTGTGTGTCAGTGAGGATGAGGGCATGTGTGTCAGTGAGGATGAGCGCGTGTGTTTGTGAGGATGAGCGCGTGTGTGTCGGTGAGGATGAGTGCGTGTGTGTCAGTGAGGGTGAGGGCATGTGTGTCAGTGAGGATGAGCGCGTGTGTGTCACTGAGGATGAGCGTGTGTGTGTCAGTGAGAATGAGCGCGTGTGTGTCAGTGAGGATGAGCGCGTGTGTGTCACTGAGGATGAGCGTGTGTGTGTCGTTGTGGATGAGCGCGTGTGTCAGTGAGGATGAGCGCGTGTGTGTCGGTGAGGATGAGCGCGTGTGTGTCACTGAGGATGAGCGCGTGTGTGTCGGTGACGATGAGCACGTGTGTGTCAGTGTGGAGGAGCACGTGTGTGTCAATGGTGATGAGCGCGTGAGTGTCGGTGAGGATGAGGGCATGTTTGTCAGTGAGGATGAGCGCGTGTGTGTCGGTGAGGATGAGCGCGTGTGTGTCGGTGAGGATGAGCGCGTGTGTGTCAGTGAGTACGAGCACGTGTGTGTCAGTGACGATGAGCACGTGTGTGTCAATGGGAATGAGCACGTGAGAGTTGGTGAGGATGAGTGCGTGTATGTCATTGAGGATGAGCGCGTGTGTGTCGGTGAGGATGAGGGCGTGTGTGTCAGTGAGGATGAGCGCGTGTGTGTCGGTGAGGATGAGCGCGTGTGTGTCGGTGAGGATGAGTGCGTGAGTGTCGGTGAGGATGAGGGCATGTTTGTCAGTGAGGATGAGCGCGTGTGTGTCAGTGAGGATGAGTGCCTGTGTGTCAGTGAGGATGAGTGCGTGTGTGTCAGTGAGGATGAGTGCCTGTGTGTCAGTGAGGATGAGTGCGTGTATGTCGGTGAGGATGAGCGCGTGTGTGTCGGGGAGGATGAGTGCGTGTGTGTCAGTGACGATGAGCGCGTGTGTGTCGGTGAGGATGAGCGCGTGTGTGTCAATGGGAATGAGCGCGTGTGTGTCAGTGAGGATGAGCGCGTGAGAGTTGGTGAGGATGAGTGCGTGTGTGTCGGTGAGGATGAGAGCGTGTGTGTCGGTGAGGATGAGAGCGTGTGTGTCGGTGTGGATGAGTGCGTGAGTGTCGGTGAGGATGAGTGCGTGAGTGTCGGTGAGGATGAGGGCATGTTTGTCAGTGAGGATGAGCGCGTGTGTGTCGGTGAGGATGATCGCGTGTGTGTCGGTGAGGATGATCGCGTGTGTGTCGTTGTGGATGAGCGCGTGTGTGTCAGTGAGGATGAGCGCATGTGTGTCAGTGAGGATGAGTGCCTGTGTGTCAGTGAGGAGGGGCACGTGTGCGTCATTGAGGATGAGCACGTGAATGTCGGTTACGATTTGCACATGTGTGTCAATGAGGATGAGCGCATGAGTGTTGGTCAGGATGAGGGCGTGTGTCAGTGAGGATGAGTGCATGTGTGACAGTGAGGATGAGCGCGTGTTTGTCGGTGAGGATGAGCGCATGTGTGTCAGTGAGGATGAGTGCGTGTGTGTCGGTGACGATGAGCACGTGTGTGTCAGTGTGGAGGAGCACGTGTGTGTCAATGGTGATGAGCGCGTGAGTGTCGGTGAAGATGAGGGCATGTTTGTCAGTGAGGATGAGCGCGTGTGTGTCGGTGAGGATGAGCGCGTGTGTGTCGGTGAGGATGAGCGCGTGTGTGTCAGTGAGGACGAGCACGTGTGTGTCAGTGACGATGAGCACGTGTGTGTCAATGGGAATGAGCACGTGAGTGTCGGTGAGGATGAGCGCGTGTGTGTCAGTGAGGATGAGCGCGTGTGTGTCAGTGAGGATGAGCGCGTGTGTGTCAGTGAGGACGAGCGCGTGTGTGTCGGTGAGGATGAGCACGTTTGAGTTGGTGAGGATGAGCGCGTGTGTGTCAGTGAGGATGAGCGCGTGTGTGTCAGTGAGGATGAGCAAGTGTGTGTCGGTGAGGATGAGCACGTGTGTGTCAGTGAGGATGAGCGCGTGTGGGTCAGTGAGGATGAGCGCGTGTGTGTCAGTGAGGATGAGCACGTGTGTGTCGGTGAGGATGAGTGCTTGTGTGTCGTTGTGGATGAGCGCGTGTGTGTCAGTGAGGATGAGTGCGTGTGTGTCAGTGAGGATGAGCGCGTGTGTGTCGGTGTGGATGAGCGCGTGTGTGTCAGTGAGGATGAGTGCGTGTGTGTCAGTGAGGATGAGCGCGTGTGTGTCGGTGAGGATGGGCGCGTGTGTGTCGGTGAGGATGAGCGTGTGTGTGTCACTCAGGATGAGCGCGTGTGTGTCGGTGAGGATGAACACGTGTTCGTGAGAATGAGCGCGTGTGTGTCAGGGAGGATGAGTGCGTGTGTGTCGGTGAGGATGAGTGCGTGTGTGTCGGTGAGGATGAGCGCGTGTGTGTCAGTGAGGATGAGCGCGTGTGTGTCGGTGAGCATGAGCGCGTGTGTGTCAGTGAGGATGAGCGCGTGTGTGTCGGTGAGGATGAGCGCGTGTGTTTGTGAGGATGAGCACGTGTGTGTCAGTGAGGATGAGTGCGTGTGTGTCAGTGAGGATGAGTGCGTGTGTGTCGGTGAGGATGAGTGCGTGTGTGTCAGTGAGGATGAGTGCGTGTGTGTCAGTGAGGATGAGCGCATGTGTGTCAGTGAGGATGAGCGCGTGTGTCCGTGAGAATGAGCCGTGTGTCAGTGAGGATGAGCGCGTGTGTGTCAGTGAGGATGAGTGCGTGTGTGTCGGTGAGGATGAGGGCGTGTGTGTCGGTGAGGATGAGTGCGTGTATGTCAGTGAGGATGAGTGCGTGTGTGTCGGTGAGGATGAGTGCGTGTGTGTCGGTGAGGATGAGCGCATGTGTGTCAGTGAGGATGAGCGCGTGTGTGTCAGTGAGGATGAGGGCGTGTGTGTCGGTGAGGATGAGCGCGTGTGTGTCGGTGAGGATGAGCGCGTGTGTGTCAGTGAGGATGAGGGCGTGTGTGTCGGTGAGGATGAGCGCGTGTGTGTCGGTGAGGATGAGCGCATGTGTGTCAGTGAGGATGAGCGCGTGTGTGTCAGTGAGGATGAGCGCATGTGTGTCAGTGAGGATGAGCGCGTGTGTGTCAGTGAGGATGAGCGCATGTGTGTCAGTGAGGATGAGCGCGTGTGTGTCAGTGAGGATGAGCGCATGTGTGTCAGTGAGGATGAGCGCGTGTGTGTCAGTGAGGATGAGCGCATGTGTGACAGTGAGGATGAGTGCGTGTGTGTCAGTGAGGATGAGCGCATGTGTGTCAGTGAGGATGAGCGCGTGTGTGTCAGTGAGGATGAGGGCGTGTGTGTCGGTGAGGATGAGCGCGTGTGTGTCGGTGAGGATGAGCGCGTGTGTGTCGGTGAGGATGAGCGCGTGTGTGTCGGTGAGGATGAGCGCGTGTGTGTCGGTGAGGATGAGTGCGTGTGTTTGTGAGGATGAGTGCGTGTGTGTCAGTGAGGATGAGTGCGTGTGTGTCAGTGAGGATGAGGGCATGTGTGTCAGTGAGGATGAGCGCGTGTGTTTGTGAGGATGAGCGCGTGTGTGTCGGTGAGGATGAGTGCGTGTGTGTCAGTGAGGGTGAGGGCATGTGTGTCAGTGAGGATGAGCGCGTGTGTGTCACTGAGGATGAGCGTGTGTGTGTCAGTGAGAATGAGCGCGTGTGTGTCAGTGAGGATGAGCGCGTGTGTGTCACTGAGGATGAGCGCGTGTGTGTCGTTGTGGATGAGCGCGTGTGTCAGTGAGGATGAGCGCATGTGTGTCGGTGAGGATGAGCGCGTGTGTGTCACTGAGGATGAGCGCGTGTGTGTCGGTGACGATGAGCACGTGTGTGTCAGTGTGGAGGAGCACGTGTGTGTCAATGGTGATGAGCGCGTGAGTGTCGGTGAGGATGAGGGCATGTTTGTCAGTGAGGATGAGCGCGTGTGTGTCGGTGAGGATGAGCGCGTGTGTGTCGGTGAGGATGAGCGCGTGTGTGTCAGTGAGTACGAGCACGTGTGTGTCAGTGACGATGAGCACGTGTGTGTCAATGGGAATGAGCACGTGAGAGTTGGTGAGGATGAGTGCGTGTATGTCATTGAGGATGAGCGCGTGTGTGTCGGTGAGGATGAGGGCGTGTGTGTCAGTGAGGATGAGCGCGTGTGTGTCGGTGAGGATGAGCGCGTGTGTGTCGGTGAGGATGAGTGCGTGAGTGTCGGTGAGGATGAGGGCATGTTTGTCAGTGAGGATGAGCGCGTGTGTGTCAGTGAGGATGAGTGCCTGTGTGTCAGTGAGGATGAGTGCGTGTGTGTCAGTGAGGATGAGTGCCTGTGTGTCAGTGAGGATGAGTGCGTGTATGTCGGTGAGGATGAGCGCGTGTGTGTCGGGGAGGATGAGTGCGTGTGTGTCAGTGACGATGAGCGCGTGTGTGTCGGTGAGGATGAGCGCGTGTGTGTCAATGGGAATGAGCGCGTGTGTGTCAGTGAGGATGAGCGCGTGAGAGTTGGTGAGGATGAGTGCGTGTGTGTCGGTGAGGATGAGAGCGTGTGTGTCGGTGAGGATGAGAGCGTGTGTGTCGGTGTGGATGAGTGCGTGAGTGTCGGTGAGGATGAGTGCGTGAGTGTCGGTGAGGATGAGGGCATGTTTGTCAGTGAGGATGAGCGCGTGTGTGTCGGTGAGGATGATCGCGTGTGTGTCGGTGAGGATGATCGCGTGTGTGTCGTTGTGGATGAGCGCGTGTGTGTCAGTGAGGATGAGCGCATGTGTGTCAGTGAGGATGAGTGCCTGTGTGTCAGTGAGGAGGGGCACGTGTGCGTCATTGAGGATGAGCACGTGAATGTCGGTTACGATTTGCACATGTGTGTCAATGAGGATGAGCGCATGAGTGTTGGTCAGGATGAGGGCGTGTGTCAGTGAGGATGAGTGCATGTGTGACAGTGAGGATGAGCGCGTGTTTGTCGGTGAGGATGAGCGCATGTGTGTCAGTGAGGATGAGTGCGTGTGTGTCAGTGAGGATGAGAGCGAGTGTGTCAGTGAGGATGAGCGCGTGTGTGTCAGTGAGGATGAGTGCGTGTGTGTCAGTGAGGATGAGCGCGTGTGTGTCGGTGAGGATGTGCGCGTGTGTGTCGGTGAGGATGCGCGCGTGTGTGTCACTGAGGATTAGCGCGTGTGTGTCGGTGAGGATGAACACGTGTTCGTGAGGATGAGCGCGTGTGTGTCAGTGAGGATGAGCGCGTGTGTGTCAGTGAGGATGAGCGCGTGTGTGTCGGTGAGGATGAGCGCGTGTGTGCCGCTGAGGAGCAGCACGTGTGTGTCGTTGTGGTTGAGCGCGTGTTTGTCAGTGAGGTCGAGCACGTGTGTGTCAGTGACGATGAGCGCGTGTGTGTCAGTGAGGATGACGACGTGCGTGTCGGTGAGGATCAGCACGTGCGTGTCAGTGACAATGAGCATGTGTGTGTCATTGGGGATGAGCGCGTGAGTGTCGGTGAGGATGAGCGCGTGGGTGTCGGTGAGGATGAGCGCGTGTGTCGGTGAGGATGAGCGCGTGTGCGTCAGTCAGGATGAGGGCATGTGTGTCAGTGAGGATGAGGGCGTATGTCGGTGAGGATGAGGGCATGTGTGTCAGTGAGGATGAGGGCATGTGTGTCGGTGAGGATAAGTGCATGTGTGTCAGTGAGGATGAGGGCGTGTGTCGGTGAGGATGAGCGCATGTGTGTCAGTGAGGATCAGTGCGTGTGTGTCAGTGAGGATGAGCGCGTGTGTTTCAGTGAGGATGAGGGCGTGTGTCGGTGAGGATGAGGGCGTGTGTCGATGACGATAAGGGCGTGTGTGTCAGTGATGGTGAGCGCGTGTGTGTCAGTGAGAATGAGCGCGCGTGTGTCAGTGAGGATGAGCACGCGTGTGTCAGTGAGGATGAGCGCGTGTGCGTCAGTCAGGATGAGCACGTGAGTGTCAGTGAGGATGAGCGTGTGAATGGGGATGAGCGCGTGTGCGTCAGTGAGGATGAACGTGTGTGTGTCAGTGAGGATGAGCGCGTGTGTGTTAGTGAGGATGAGCGTGTGTGTGTCAGTGAGGATGAGTGCCTGTGTGTTGGTGAGGATGAGCGTGTGTGTGTCACTGAGGATGAGCGCGTGTGTGTCGTTGTGGATGAGCGCGTGTGTCAGTGAGGATGAGCGCGTGTGTGTCGGTGAGGATGAGCACGTGTGTGTCACTGAGGATGAGCGCGTGTGTGTCGGTGACGATGAGCACGTGTGTGTCAGTGTGGAGGAGCACGTGTGTGTCAATGGTGATGAGCGCGTGAGTGTCGGTGAAGATGAGGGCATGTTTGTCAGTGAGGATGAGCGCGTGTGTGTCGGTGAGGATGAGCGCGTGTGTGTCGGTGAGGATGAGCGCGTGTGTGTCAGTGAGGACGAGCACGTGTGTGTCAGTGACGATGAGCACGTGTGTGTCAATGGGAATGAGCACGTGAGTGTCGGTGAGGATGAGCGCGTGTGTGTCAGTGAGGATGAGCGCGTGTGTGTCAGTGAGGATGAGCGCGTGTGTGTCAGTGAGGATGAGCGCGTGTGTGTCGGTGAGGATGAGCACGTTTGAGTTGGTGAGGATGAGCGCGTGTGTGTCAGTGAGGATGAGCGCGTGTGTGTCAGTGAGGATGAGCAAGTGTGTGTCGGTGAGGATGAGCACGTGTGTGTCAGTGAGGATGAGCGCGTGTGGGTCAGTGAGGATGAGCGCGTGTGTGTCAGTGAGGATGAGCACGTGTGTGTCGGTGAGGATGAGTGCTTGTGTGTCGTTGTGGATGAGCGCGTGTGTGTCAGTGAGGATGAGTGCGTGTGTGTCAGTGAGGATGAGCGCGTGTGTGTCAGTGAGGATGAGCGCGTGTGTGTCGGTGAGGATGAGCGCGTGTGTGCCGCTGAGGAGCAGCACGTGTGTGTCGTTGTGGTTGAGCGCGTGTTTGTCAGTGAGGTCGAGCACGTGTGTGTCAGTGACGATGAGCGCGTGTGTGTCAGTGAGGATGACGACGTGCGTGTCGGTGAGGATCAGCACGTGCGTGTCAGTGACAATGAGCATGTGTGTGTCATTGGGGATGAGCGCGTGAGTGTCGGTGAGGATGAGCGCGTGGGTGTCGGTGAGGATGAGCGCGTGTGTCGGTGAGGATGAGCGCGTGTGCGTCAGTCAGGATGAGGGCATGTGTGTCAGTGAGGATGAGGGCGTATGTCGGTGAGGATGAGGGCATGTGTGTCAGTGAGGATGAGGGCATGTGTGTCGGTGAGGATAAGTGCATGTGTGTCAGTGAGGATGAAGGCGTGTGTCGGTGAGGATGAGCGCATGTGTGTCAGTGAGGATCAGTGCGTGTGTGTCAGTGAGGATGAGCGTGTGTGTTTCAGTGAGGATGAGGGCGTGTGTCGGTGAGGATGAGGGCGTGTGTCGATGACGATAAGGGCGTGTGTGTCAGTGATGGTGAGCGCGTGTGTGTCAGTGAGAATGAGCGCGCGTGTGTCAGTGAGGATGAGCACGCGTGTGTCAGTGAGGATGAGCGCGTGTGCGTCAGTCAGGATGAGCACGTGAGTGTCAGTGAGGATGAGCGTGTGAATGGGGATGAGCGCGTGTGCGTCAGTGAGGATGAACGTGTGTGTGTCAGTGAGGATGAGCGCGTGTGTGTTAGTGAGGATGAGCGTGTGTGTGTCAGTGAGGATGAGTGCGTATGTGTCGGTGAGGATGAGCGCGTGTAAGTTGGTGAGGATGAGCGTGTGTGTGTCACTGAGGATGAGTGCCTGTGTGTTGGTGAGGATGAGCGTGTGTGTGTCACTGAGGATGAGCGCGTGTGTGTCGTTGTGGATGAGCGCGTGTGTCAGTGAGGATGAGCGCGTGTGTGTCGGTGAGGATGAGCACGTGTGTGTCACTGAGGATGAGCGCGTGTGTGTCGGTGACGATGAGCACGTGTGTGTCAGTGTGGAGGAGCACGTGTGTGTCAATGGTGATGAGCGCGTGAGTGTCGGTGAAGATGAGGGCATGTTTGTCAGTGAGGATGAGCGCGTGTGTGTCGGTGAGGATGAGCGCGTGTGTGTCGGTGAGGATGAGCGCGTGTGTGTCAGTGAGGACGAGCACGTGTGTGTCAGTGACGATGAGCACGTGTGTGTCAATGGGAATGAGCACGTGAGTGTCGGTGAGGATGAGCGCGTGTGTGTCAGTGAGGATGAGCGCGTGTGTGTCAGTGAGGATGAGCGCGTGTGTGTCAGTGAGGATGAGCGCGTGTGTGTCGGTGAGGATGAGCACGTTTGAGTTGGTGAGGATGAGCGCGTGTGTGTCAGTGAGGATGAGCGCGTGTGTGTCAGTGAGGATGAGCAAGTGTGTGTCGGTGAGGATGAGCACGTGTGTGTCAGTGAGGATGAGCGCGTGTGGGTCAGTGAGGATGAGCGCGTGTGTGTCAGTGAGGATGAGCACGTGTGTGTCGGTGAGGATGAGTGCTTGTGTGTCGTTGTGGATGAGCGCGTGTGTGTCAGTGAGGATGAGTGCGTGTGTGTCAGTGAGGATGAGCGCGTGTGTGTCAGTGAGGATGAGCGCGTGTGTGTCGGTGAGGATGAGCGCGTGTGTGCCGCTGAGGAGCAGCACGTGTGTGTCGTTGTGGTTGAGCGCGTGTTTGTCAGTGAGGTCGAGCACGTGTGTGTCAGTGACGATGAGCGCGTGTGTGTCAGTGAGGATGACGACGTGCGTGTCGGTGAGGATCAGCACGTGCGTGTCAGTGACAATGAGCATGTGTGTGTCATTGGGGATGAGCGCGTGAGTGTCGGTGAGGATGAGCGCGTGGGTGTCGGTGAGGATGAGCGCGTGTGTCGGTGAGGATGAGCGCGTGTGCGTCAGTCAGGATGAGGGCATGTGTGTCAGTGAGGATGAGGGCGTATGTCGGTGAGGATGAGGGCATGTGTGTCAGTGAGGATGAGGGCATGTGTGTCGGTGAGGATAAGTGCATGTGTGTCAGTGAGGATGAAGGCGTGTGTCGGTGAGGATGAGCGCATGTGTGTCAGTGAGGATCAGTGCGTGTGTGTCAGTGAGGATGAGCGTGTGTGTTTCAGTGAGGATGAGGGCGTGTGTCGGTGAGGATGAGGGCGTGTGTCGATGACGATAAGGGCGTGTGTGTCAGTGATGGTGAGCGCGTGTGTGTCAGTGAGAATGAGCGCGCGTGTGTCAGTGAGGATGAGCACGCGTGTGTCAGTGAGGATGAGCGCGTGTGCGTCAGTCAGGATGAGCACGTGAGTGTCAGTGAGGATGAGCGTGTGAATGGGGATGAGCGCGTGTGCGTCAGTGAGGATGAACGTGTGTGTGTCAGTGAGGATGAGCGCGTGTGTGTTAGTGAGGATGAGCGTGTGTGTGTCAGTGAGGATGAGTGCGTATGTGTCGGTGAGGATGAGCGCGTGTAAGTTGGTGAGGATGAGCGTGTGTGTGTCACTGAGGATGAGTGCCTGTGTGTTGGTGAGGATGAGCGTGTGTGTGTCACTGAGGATGAGCGCGTGTGTGTCGTTGTGGATGAGCGCCTGTGTCAGTGAGGATGAGCGCGTGTGTGTCGGTGAGGATGAGCACGTGTGTGTCACTGAGGATGAGCGCGTGTGTGTCGGTGACGATGAGCACGTGTGTGTCAGTGTGGAGGAGCACGTATGTGTCAATGGTGATGAGCGCGTGAGTGTCGGTGAAGATGAGGGCATGTTTGTCAGTGAGGATGAGCGCGTGTGTGTCGGTGAGGATGAGCGCGTGTGTGTCGGTGAGGATGAGCGCGTGTGTGTCAGTGAGGACGAGCACGTGTGTGTCAGTGACGATGAGCACGTGTGTGTCAATGGGAATGAGCACGTGAGTGTCGGTGAGGATGAGCGCGTGTGTGTCAGTGAGGATGAGCGCGTGTGTGTCAGTGAGGATGAGCGCGTGTGTGTCAGTGAGGATGAGCGCGTGTGTGTCGGTGAGGATGAGCACGTTTGAGTTGGTGAGGATGAGCGCGTGTGTGTCAGTGAGGATGAGCGCGTGTGTGTCAGTGAGGATGAGCAAGTGTGTGTCGGTGAGGATGAGCACGTGTGTGTCAGTGAGGATGAGCGCGTGTGGGTCAGTGAGGATGAGCGCGTGTGTGTCAGTGAGGATGAGCACGTGTGTGTCGGTGAGGATGAGTGCTTGTGTGTCGTTGTGGATGAGCGCGTGTGTGTCAGTGAGGATGAGTGCGTGTGTGTCAGTGAGGATGAGCGCGTGTGTGTCGGTGTGGATGAGCGCGTGTGTGTCAGTGAGGATGAGTGCGTGTGTGTCAGTGAGGATGAGCGCGTGTGTGTCGGTGAGGATGGGCGCGTGTGTGTCGGTGAGGATGAGCGTGTGTGTGTCACTCAGGATGAGCGCGTGTGTGTCGGTGAGGATGAACACGTGTTCGTGAGAATGAGCGCGTGTGTGTCAGGGAGGATGAGTGCGTGTGTGTCGGTGAGGATGAGTGCGTGTGTGTCGGTGAGGATGAGCGCGTGTGTGTCGCTGAGGAGCAGCAAATGTGTGTCGGTGTGGTTGAGCGCGTGTGTGTCAATGGGAATGAGCGTGTGTGTGTCAGTGAGGATGAGTGCGTGTGTGTCACTGAGTATGAGCGCGTGTGTGTCGTTGTGGATGAGCGCGTGTGTCAGTGAGGATGAGCGCGTGTGTGTCACTGTGGTTGAGCGCGTGTGTCAGTGAAGATGAGCGCGTGTGTGTCACTGAGGATGAGCGCGTGTGTGTCAGTGGGGATGAGCGCGTGTCTGTCACTGAGGATGAGCGTGTCTGTGTCGTTGTGGATGAGCGCGTGTGTGTCAGTGAGGATGAGCGCGTGTGTGTCGGTGAGGATGAGCGCGTGTGTGTCAGTGAGGATGAGCGCGTGTGTGTCGGTGAGGATGAGCGCGTGTGTGTCGTTGTGGATAAGTGCGTGTGTGTCAGTGAGTATGAGTGCGTGTGTGTCAGTGAGGATGAGCGCGTGTGTGTCGGGGAGGATGAGCGCGTGTGTGTCAGTGAGGATGAGTGCGTGTGTGTCAGTGAGGATGAGCGCGTGTGTGTCGGTGAGGATGAGCGCGTGTGTGTCACTGCGGATGAGCGCGTGTGTGTCTTTGTGGATGACCGCGTGTGTGTCGTTGTGGATGAGTGCGTGTGTGTCAGTGAGGATGAGTGCGTGTGTGTCAGTGAGGATGAGCGCGTGTGTGTCGGTGAGGATGAGCGCGTGTGTGTCAGTGAGGATGAGCGCGTGTGTGTCACTGAGGATGAGCGCGTGTGTGTCGGTGAGGATGAACACGTGTTCGTGAGGATGAGCGCGTGTGTGTCAGTGAGGATGAGCGCGTGTGTGTCAGTGAGGATGAGCGCGTGTGTGTCAGTGAGGATGAGCGCGTGTGTGTCGGTGAGGATGAGCGCGTGTGTGTCAGTGAGGATGAGCGCGTGTGTGTCGGTGAGGATGAACACGTGTTCGTGAGGATGAGCGCGTGTGTGTCAGTGAGGATGAGCGCGTGTGTGTCAGTGAGGATGAGCGCGTGTGTGTCGGTGAGGATGAGCGCGTGTGTGCCGCTGAGGAGCAGCACGTGTGTGTCGGTGTGGTTGAGCGCGTGTTTGTCAGTGAGGTCGAGCACGTGTGTGTCAGTGACGATGAGCGCGTGTGTGTCAATGGGAATGAGCGCGTGTGTGTCAGTGAGGATGACGACGTGCGTGTCGGTGAGGATCAGCACGTGCGTGTCAGTGACAATGAGCATGTGTGTGTCAGTGAGGATGAGCGCGTGAGTGTCGGTGAGGATGAGCGCGTGTGTCGGTGAGGATGAGGGCGAGTGTCGGTGAGGATGAGCGCGTGTGTGTCAGTGAGGATGAGGGCGTGTGTGTGTCAGTGAGGATGAGCGCGTGTGTTTCAGTGAGGATGAGGGCGTGTGTCGGTGAGCATGAGGGCGTGTGTCGGTGAGCATGAGGGCGTGTGTGTCAGTGATGGTGAGCGCGTGTGTGTCAGTGAGAATGAGCGCGTGTGTGTCAGTCAGGATGAGCACGTGAGTGTCAGTGACGATGAGCGTGTGAATGAGGATGAGCGCGTGTGCGTCAGTGAGGATGAGCGTGTGTGTGTCAGTGAGGATGAGTGCGTATGTGTCGGTGAGGATGAGCGCGTGTAAGTTGGTGAGGATGAGCGTGTGTGTGTCACTGAGGATGAGCGCGTGTGTGTCGGTGAGGATGAACACGTGTTCGTGAGGATGAGCGTGTGTGTGTCGGTGTGGTTGAGCGCGTGTGTGTCAGTGAGGATGAGCGCGTGTGTGTCGGTGAGGATGAGCGCGTGTGTGCCGCTGAGGAGCAGCACGTGTGTGTCGGTGTGGTTGAGCGCGTGTTTGTCAGTGAGGTCGAGCACGTGTGTGTCAGTGACGATGAGCGCGTGTGTGTCAGTGAGGATGACGACGTGCGTGTCGGTGAGGATCAGCGCGTGCGTGTCAGTGACAATGAGCATGTGTGTGTCATTGGGGATGAGCGCGTGAGTGTCGGTGAGGATGAGCGCGTGAGTGTCGGTGAGGATGAGGGCGTGTGTCGGTGAGGATGAGCGCGTGTGCGTCAGTCAGGATGAGGGCATGTGTGTCAGTGAGGATGAGGGCGTGTGTCGGTGAGGATGAGGGCATGTGTGTCGGTGAGGATGAGTGCATGTGTGTCAGTGAGGATGAGGGCGTGTGTCGGTGAGGATGAGCGCATGTGTGTCAGTGAGGATGAGTGCGTGTGTGTCAGTGAGGATGAGCGCGTGTGTTTCAGTGAGGATGAGGGCGTGTGTCGGTGAGGATGAGGGCGTGTGTCGGTGAGGATGAGGGCGTGTGTGTCAGTGATGGTGAGCGCGTGTGTGTCAGTGAGAATGAGCGCGCGTGTGTCAGTGAGGATGAGCGCGCGTGTGTCAGTGAGGATGAGCGCGTGTGCGTCAGTCAGGATGAGCACGTGAGTGTCAGTGAGGATGAGCGTGTGAATGAGGATGAGCGCGTGTGCGTCAGTGAGGATGAACGTGTGTGTGTCAGTGAGGATGAGTGCGTATGTGTCGGTGAGGATGAGCGCGTGTAAGTTGGTGAGGATGAGCGTGTGTGTGTCACTGAGGATGAGTGCCTGTGTGTTGGTGAGGATGAGCGCGTGTGTGTCGTTGTGGATGAGCGCGTGTGTCAGTGAGGATGAGCGCGTGTGTGTCGGTGAGGATGAGCGCGTGTGTGTCACTGAGGATGAGCGCGTGTGTGTCGGTGACGATGAGCACGTGTGTGTCAGTGTGGAGGAGCACGTGTGTGTCAATGGTGATGAGCGCGTGAGTGTCGGTGAGGATGAGGGCATGTTTGTCAGTGAGGATGAGCGCGGGTGTGTCGGTGAGGATGAGCGCGGGTGTGTCGGTGAGGATGAGCGCGTGTGTGTCAGTGAGGAGGAGCGCGTGTCTGTCAGTGAGGATGAGTGCGTGTGTGTCAGTGAGGATGAGCGCGTGTGTGTCGGTGAGGATGAGCGCGTGTGTGTCGGTGAGGATTAGCGCGTGTGTGTGTCAGTGAGGATGAGCGCGTGTGTGTCAGTGAGGATGAGCGCGTGTGTGTCAGTGAGGATGAGCGCGTGTGTGTCAGTGAGGATGAGCGCGTGTGTGTCAGTGAGGATGAGGGCGTGTGTGTCAGTGAGGATGAGCGCGTGTGTGTCAGTGAGGATCAGCGCGTGTGTGTCTGTGAGGATGAGCGCGTGTGTGTGTCAGTGAGGATGAGGGCGTGTGTGTCAGTGAGGATGAGCGCGTGTGTGTCAGTGAGGATCAGCGCGTGTGTGTCTGTGAGGATGAGCGCGTGTGTGTCGCTGAAGAGCAGCACGTGTGTGTCGGTGTGGTTGAGCGCGTGTTTGTCAGTGAGGACGAGCACGTGTGTGTCAGTGACGATGAGCGCGTGTGTGTCAGTGAGGATGACGACGTGAGTGTCGGTGAGGATCAGCACGTGCGTGTCAGTGACGATGAGCATGTGTGTGTCAATGGGGATGAGCGCGTGAGTGTCGGTGAGGATGAGGGCGTGTGTCGGTGAGGATGAGAGCGTGTGTCGGTGAGGATGAGGGCATGAGTGTCAGTGAGGATGAAGGCATGTGTGTCAGTGAGGATGAGGGCGTGTGTCGGTGAGGATGAGGGCATGAGTGTCAGTGAGGATGAAGGCATGTGTGTCAGTGAGGATGAGCGCGTGTGTGTCGGTGAGGATGAGTGCGTGTGTGTCTGTGAGGATGAGGGCGTGTGTAGGTGAGGATGAGGGCATGAGTGTCAGTGAGGATGAAGGCATGTGTGTCAGTGAGGATGAGGGCGTGTGTGTCGGTGAGGATGAGGGCGTGTGTGTCAGTGAGGATGAGGGCGTGTGTCGGTGAGGATGAGGGCATGAGTGTCAGTGAGGAAGAAGGCATGTGTGTCAGTGAGGATGAGGGCATGTGTGTCGGTGAGGATGAGGGCATGAGTGTCAGTGAGGATGAAGGCATGTGTGTCAGTGAGGATGAGGGCGTGTGTCGGTGAGGATGAGGGCATGAGTGTCAGTGAGGATGAAGGCATGTGTGTCAGTGAGGATGAGGGCGTGTGTCGGTGAGGATGAGGGCATGAGTGTCAGTGAGGATGAAGGCATGTGTGTCAGTGAGGATGAGGGCGTGTGTGTCGGTGAGGATGAGTGCGTGTGTGTCTGTGAGGATGAGTGCGTGTGTGTCAGTGAGGATGAGCACATGTGTGTCAGTGAGGATGAGCGCGTGTGTGTCGGTGAGGATGAGTGCGTGTGTGTCAGTGAGAATGAGCGCGTGTGTTTCAGTGAGGATGAGGGCGTGTGTCGGTGAGGATGAGGGCGTGTGTCGGTGAGGATGAGAGCGGGTGTGTCAGTGAGGTTGAGCGCGTGTGTGTCAGTGAGGATGAGGGCGCGTGTGTCTGTGAGGATGAGCGCGTGTGTGTCAGTGAGAATGAGGGCTTGTGTGTCAGTGAGGATGAGCGCGCGTGTGTCAGTGAGGATGAGCGCATGTGCGTCAGTCAGGATGAGCATGTGTGTGTCAGTGAGGATGAGTGCGCGTGTGCCAGTGAGGATGAGTGCCTGTGTGTCGGTGAGGATGAGCGCGTGTGTGTCGGTGAGGATGAGCGCGTGTGTCAGTGAGGATGAGCGCGTGTGTGTCGGTGAGGATGAGCGCGTGTGTGTCACTGAGGATGAGCGCGTTTGTGTCGGTGAGGATGCGCGCGTTTGTGTCAGTGAGGAGGAGCACGTGTGCGTCATTGAGGATGAGCACGTGTGTGTCGTTACGATTTGCACATGTGTGTCAATGGGGATGAGCGCATGAGTGTCGGTCAGGATGAGGGCATGTTTGTCAGTGAGGATGAGGGCGTGTGTCGGTGAGGATGAGTGCATGTGTGACAGTGAGGATGAGGGCGTGTGTGTCGGTGAGGATGAGTGCGTGTGTGTCAGTGAGGATGAGTGCGTGTGTGTCAGTGAGGATGAGCGCGTGTGTTTCAGTGAGGAAGAGGGCGTGTGTCGGTGACGATGAGGGCATGTGTCGGTGAGGATGAGGGCGTGTGTCGGTGAGGATGAGCGCGTGTGCGTCAGTCAGGATGAGCGCGTGTGCGTCAGTCAGTTTGAGCGCGTGTGTGTCGGTGAGGATGAGCGCGTGTGTGTCGTTGTGGATGAGCGCGTGTGTGTCACTGAGGATGAGTGCGTGTGTGTCGGTGAGGATGAGCGTGTCTGTTTCAGTGAGGATGAGCGCGTGTGTGTCACTGAGGATGAGCGCGTGTGTGTCAGTGAGGATGAGCGCGTGTGTGTCACTGAGGATGAGCGCGTGTGTGTCGTTGTGGATGAGCGCGTGTGTGTCAGTGAGGATGAGCGTGTGTGTGTCGGTGAGGATGAGCGCGTGTGTGTCAGTGAGGATGAGCGCGTGTGTGTCGGTGAGGATGAGCGCGTGTGTGTCGTTGTGGATGAGTGCGTGTGTGTCAGTGAGGATGAGTGCCTGTGTGTCAGTGAGGATGAGCGCGTGTGTGTCACTGAGGATGAGCGCGTGTGTGCCATTGTGGATGAGCGCGTGTGTGCCAGTGAGGATGAGCGCGTGTGTGTCGGTGAGGATGAGCGCGTGTGTGTCGGTGAGGATGAGCGCGTGTGTGTCGTTGTGGATGAGTGCGTGTGTGTCAGTGAGGATGAGTGCCTGTGTGTCAGTGAGGATGAGCGCGTGTGTGTCACTGAGGATGAGCGCGTGTGTGTCGTTGTGGACGAGCGCGTGTGTGTCGGTGAGGATGAGCGCGTGTGTGTCAGTGAGGATGAGTGCATGTGTGTCAGTGAGAATGAGCGCGTGTGTGTCGGTGAGGATGAGCGCTTGTGTGTCAGTGAGGATGAGTGCGTGTGTGTCAGTGAGGATGAGCGCGTGTGTGTCGGTGAGGATGAGCGCGTGTGTGTCTCTGAGGATGAGCGCGTGTGTGTCGTTGTGGATGACCGCGTGTGTGTCGTTGTGGATGAGTGCGTGTGTGTCGGTGACGATGGGCACTTGTGTGTCAATGGTGATGAGCGCGTGAGTGTCGGTGAGGATGAGGGCGTGTGCATCAGTGAGGATGAGCGCGTGTGTGTCGGGGAGGATGAGCGCGTGTGTGTCAGTGAAGATTTGCACTTGTGTGTCAATGGGGATGAGCGCGTGAGTGTCGGTGAGGATGAGGGCATGTTTGTCAGTGAGGATGAGCGCGTGTGTGTCAGTGAGGATGAGCGCGTGTGTGTCAGTGAGGATCAGCGCGTGTGTGTTGTTGTGGATGAGCGCGTGTGTGTCAGTGAGGATGAGTGCGTGTGTGTCAGTGAGGATGAGCGCGTGTGTGTCGGTGAGGATGAGCGCGTGTGTGTCGGTGAGGATTAGCGCGTGTGTGTGTCAGTGAGGATGAGCGCGTGTGTGTCACTGAGGATGAGCGCGTGTGTGTCAGTGAGGATGAGCGCGTGTGTGTCACTGAGGATGAGCGCGTGTGTGTCGGTGAGGATGAACACGTGTTCGTGAGGATGAGCGCGTGTGTGTCAGTGAGGATGAGCGCGTGTGTGTCAGTGAGGATGAGCGCGTGTGTGTCTGTGAGGATGAGCGCGTGTGTGTCGCTGAAGAGCAGCACGTGTGTGTCGGTGTGGTTGAGCGCGTGTTTGTCAGTGAGGACGAGCACGTGTGTGTCGGTGAGGATGATCGCGTGTGTGTCGGTGAGGATGATCGCGTGTGTGTCGTTGTGGATGAGCGCGTGTGTGTCAGTGAGGATGAGCGCATGTGTGTCAGTGAGGATGAGTGCCTGTGTGTCAGTGAGGAGGGGCACGTGTGCGTCATTGAGGATGAGCACGTGAATGTCGGTTACGATTTGCACATGTGTGTCAATGAGGATGAGCGCATGAGTGTTGGTCAGGATGAGGGCGTGTGTCAGTGAGGATGAGTGCATGTGTGACAGTGAGGATGAGCGCGTGTTTGTCGGTGAGGATGAGCGCATGTGTGTCAGTGAGGATGAGTGCGTGTGTGTCAGTGAGGATGAGAGCGAGTGTGTCAGTGAGGATGAGCGCGTGTGTGTCAGTGAGGATGAGTGCGTGTGTGTCAGTGAGGATGAGCGCGTGTGTGTCGGTGAGGATGTGCGGGTGTGTGTCGGTGAGGATGCGCGCGTGTGTGTCACTGAGGATGAGCGCGTGTGTGTCGGTGAGGATGAACACGTGTTCGTGAGGATGAGCGCGTGTGTGTCAGTGAGGATGAGCGCGTGTGTGTCAGTGAGGATGAGCGCGTGTGTGTCGGTGAGGATGAGCGCGTGTGTGCCGCTGAGGAGCAGCACGTGTGTGTCGTTGTGGTTGAGCGCGTGTTTGTCAGTGAGGTCGAGCACGTGTGTGTCAGTGACGATGAGCGCGTGTGTGTCAGTGAGGATGACGACGTGCGTGTCGGTGAGGATCAGCACGTGCGTGTCAGTGACAATGAGCATGTGTGTGTCATTGGGGATGAGCGCGTGAGTGTCGGTGAGGATGAGCGCGTGGGTGTCGGTGAGGATGAGCGCGTGTGTCGGTGAGGATGAGCGCGTGTGCGTCAGTCAGGATGAGGGCATGTGTGTCAGTGAGGATGAGGGCGTATGTCGGTGAGGATGAGGGCATGTGTGTCAGTGAGGATGAGGGCATGTGTGTCGGTGAGGATAAGTGCATGTGTGTCAGTGAGGATGAGGGCGTGTGTCGGTGAGGATGAGCGCATGTGTGTCAGTGAGGATCAGTGCGTGTGTGTCAGTGAGGATGAGCGCGTGTGTTTCAGTGAGGATGAGGGCGTGTGTCGGTGAGGATGAGGGCGTGTGTCGATGACGATAAGGGCGTGTGTGTCAGTGATGGTGAGCGCGTGTGTGTCAGTGAGAATGAGCGCGCGTGTGTCAGTGAGGATGAGCACGTGTGTGTCAGTGAGGATGAGCGCGTGTGCGTCAGTCAGGATGAGCACGTGAGTGTCAGTGAGGATGAGCGTGTGAATGGGGATGAGCGCGTGTGCGTCAGTGAGGATGAACGTGTGTGTGTCAGTGAGGATGAGCGCGTGTGTGTTAGTGAGGATGAGCGTGTGTGTGTCAGTGAGGATGAGTGCGTATGTGTCGGTGAGGATGAGCGCGTGTAAGTTGGTGAGGATGAGCGTGTGTGTGTCACTGAGGATGAGTGCCTGTGTGTTGGTGAGGATGAGCGTGTGTGTGTCACTGAGGATGAGCGCGTGTGTGTCGTTGTGGATGAGCGCGTGTGTCAGTGAGGATGAGCGCGTGTGTGTCGGTGAGGATGAGCACGTGTGTGTCACTGAGGATGAGCGCGTGTGTGTCGGTGACGATGAGCACGTGTGTGTCAGTGTGGAGGAGCACGTGTGTGTCAATGGTGATGAGCGCGTGAGTGTCGGTGAAGATGAGGGCATGTTTGTCAGTGAGGATGAGCGCGTGTGTGTCGGTGAGGATGAGCGCGTGTGTGTCGGTGAGGATGAGCGCGTGTGTGTCAGTGAGGACGAGCACGTGTGTGTCAGTGACGATGAGCACGTGTGTGTCAATGGGAATGAGCACGTGAGTGTCGGTGAGGATGAGCGCGTGTGTGTCAGTGAGGATGAGCGCGTGTGTGTCAGTGAGGATGAGCGCGTGTGTGTCAGTGAGGATGAGCGCGTGTGTGTCGGTGAGGATGAGCACGTTTGAGTTGGTGAGGATGAGCGCGTGTGTGTCAGTGAGGATGAGCGCGTGTGTGTCAGTGAGGATGAGCAAGTGTGTGTCGGTGAGGATGAGCACGTGTGTGTCAGTGAGGATGAGCGCGTGTGGGTCAGTGAGGATGAGCGCGTGTGTGTCAGTGAGGATGAGCACGTGTGTGTCGGTGAGGATGAGTGCTTGTGTGTCGTTGTGGATGAGCGCGTGTGTGTCAGTGAGGATGAGTGCGTGTGTGTCAGTGAGGATGAGCGCGTGTGTGTCAGTGAGGATGAGCGCGTGTGTGTCGGTGAGGATGAGCGCGTGTGTGCCGCTGAGGAGCAGCACGTGTGTGTCGTTGTGGTTGAGCGCGTGTTTGTCAGTGAGGTCGAGCACGTGTGTGTCAGTGACGATGAGCGCGTGTGTGTCAGTGAGGATGACGACGTGCGTGTCGGTGAGGATCAGCACGTGCGTGTCAGTGACAATGAGCATGTGTGTGTCATTGGGGATGAGCGCGTGAGTGTCGGTGAGGATGAGCGCGTGGGTGTCGGTGAGGATGAGCGCGTGTGTCGGTGAGGATGAGCGCGTGTGCGTCAGTCAGGATGAGGGCATGTGTGTCAGTGAGGATGAGGGCGTATGTCGGTGAGGATGAGGGCATGTGTGTCAGTGAGGATGAGGGCATGTGTGTCGGTGAGGATAAGTGCATGTGTGTCAGTGAGGATGAGGGCGTGTGTCGGTGAGGATGAGCGCATGTGTGTCAGTGAGGATCAGTGCGTGTGTGTCAGTGAGTATGAGCGCGTGTGTTTCAGTGAGGATGAGGGCGTGTGTCGGTGAGGATGAGGGCGTGTGTCGATGACGATAAGGGCGTGTGTGTCAGTGATGGTGAGCGCGTGTGTGTCAGTGAGAATGAGCGCGCGTGTGTCAGTGAGGATGAGCACGCGTGTGTCAGTGAGGATGAGCGCGTGTGCGTCAGTCAGGATGAGCACGTGAGTGTCAGTGAGGATGAGCGTGTGAATGGGGATGAGCGCGTGTGCGTCAGTGAGGATGAACGTGTGTGTGTCAGTGAGGATGAGCGCGTGTGTGTTAGTGAGGATGAGCGTGTGTGTGTCAGTGAGGATGAGTGCGTATGTGTCGGTGAGGATGAGCGCGTGTAAGTTGGTGAGGATGAGCGTGTGTGTGTCACTGAGGATGAGTGCCTGTGTGTTGGTGAGGATGAGCGTGTGTGTGTCACTGAGGATGAGCGCGTGTGTGTCGTTGTGGATGAGCGCCTGTGTCAGTGAGGATGAGCGCGTGTGTGTCGGTGAGGATGAGCACGTGTGTGTCACTGAGGATGAGCGCGTGTGTGTCGGTGACGATGAGCACGTGTGTGTCAGTGTGGAGGAGCACGTATGTGTCAATGGTGATGAGCGCGTGAGTGTCGGTGAAGATGAGGGCATGTTTGTCAGTGAGGATGAGCGCGTGTGTGTCGGTGAGGATGAGCGCGTGTGTGTCGGTGAGGATGAGCGCGTGTGTGTCAGTGAGGACGAGCACGTGTGTGTCAGTGACGATGAGCACGTGTGTGTCAATGGGAATGAGCACGTGAGTGTCGGTGAGGATGAGCGCGTGTGTGTCAGTGAGGATGAGCGCGTGTGTGTCAGTGAGGATGAGCGCGTGTGTGTCAGTGAGGATGAGCGCGTGTGTGTCGGTGAGGATGAGCATGTTTGAGTTGGTGAGGATGAGCGCGTGTGTGTCAGTGAGGATGAGCGCGTGTGTGTCAGTGAGGATGAGCAAGTGTGTGTCGGTGAGGATGAGCACGTGTGTGTCAGTGAGGATGAGCGCGTGTGGGTCAGTGAGGATGAGCGCGTGTGTGTCAGTGAGGATGAGCACGTGTGTGTCGGTGAGGATGAGTGCTTGTGTGTCGTTGTGGATGAGCGCGTGTGTGTCAGTGAGGATGAGTGCGTGTGTGTCAGTGAGGATGAGCGCGTGTGTGTCGGTGTGGATGAGCGCGTGTGTGTCAGTGAGGATGAGTGCGTGTGTGTCAGTGAGGATGAGCGCGTGTGTGTCGGTGAGGATGGGCGCGTGTGTGTCGGTGAGGATGAGCGTGTGTGTGTCACTCAGGATGACCGCGTGTGTGTCGGTGAGGATGAACACGTGTTCGTGAGAATGAGCGCGTGTGTGTCAGGGAGGATGAGTGCGTGTGTGTCGGTGAGGATGAGTGCGTGTGTGTCGGTGAGGATGAGCGCGTGTGTGTCGCTGAGGAGCAGCAAATGTGTGTCGGTGTGGTTGAGCGCGTGTGTGTCAATGGGAATGAGCGTGTGTGTGTCAGTGAGGATGAGTGCGTGTGTGTCACTGAGTATGAGCGCGTGTGTGTCGTTGTGGATGAGCGCGTGTGTCAGTGAGGATGAGCGCGTGTGTGTCACTGTGGTTGAGCGCGTGTGTCAGTGAGGATGAGCGCGTGTGTGTCACTGAGGATGAGCGCGTGTGTGTCAGTGAGGATGAGCGGGTGTCTGTCACTGAGGATGAGCGTGTCTGTGTCGTTGTGGATGAGCGCGTGTGTGTCAGTGAGGATGAGCGCGTGTGTGTCGGTGAGGATGAGCGCGTGTGTGTCAGTGAGGATGAGCGCGTGTGTGTCGGTGAGGATGAGCGCGTGTGTGTCGTTGTGGATAAGTGCGTGTGTGTCAGTGAGTATGAGTGCGTGTGTGTCAGTGAGGATGAGCGCGTGTGTGTCGGGGAGGATGAGCGCGTGTGTGTCAGTGAGGATGAGTGCGTGTGTGTCAGTGAGGATGAGCGCGTGTGTGTCGGTGAGGATGAGCGCGTGTGTGTCACTGCGGATGAGCGCGTGTGTGTCTTTGTGGATGACCGCGTGTGTGTCGTTGTGGATGAGTGCGTGTGTGTCAGTGAGGATGAGTGCGTGTGTGTCAGTGAGGATGAGCGCGTGTGTGTCGGTGAGGATGAGCGCGTGTGTGTCAGTGAGGATGAGCGCGTGTGTGTGTCGTGGTTCCCCAGGACGACAATTCGTTCACATCAGTTTAAAACAGAGAGTCTGAGCAGCGATCTTTCAAGCAAAAGACTTTATTTCTCAGCACAAGAGATAAAGCCGGGAACGTCCGGAACACTCCAAAGAGCCCTTGGGCTTACAGTCTTTTATGTACATTTCAGCTCCCTATCTCAAGATTCTTATCTTACTTTTATTGCCTGTCCTTGGTTCTCATCTTACTTTAGACCCTTTATCTGTTGTATTGGCAATTAGTCGTTCCCTGTTATATCTCTGTGTCTCTTAAATCATGGTGGTTATGGCTCTTACCTTTATCTGACCTTTTCTGCTTGTACTATAATCGTAGTTTTGTTGATTTAGGCCGAAAGTGTTAGAAAGGACATTCTCTCTGCTGATTTTATGGTTTTATGGTCCACTATTAAGTTGAACCACCGAGCAGTCTTCCTTGTTTTCTTAAGTGACTGTTGTCTGCTTTCCTTAATTAGTGATTGCTATATTACTTCTCTAGTTCCTCCACTTTGATCATATCGACTACACTTGATTATATTAGTTCACACGAAGTTACTTTAGGTTATATACCCATCTCACTACTCACCTAAATCTGCTATATCATTTTACTAAAACCTGTGAATCTGAATTTCATACCTAGCTCATACAATATCTAATACAATTTCCCTTACAAGTGAATCTGAATTTCATACTAAACTCATACAATTTCCCTTACAAGTCCCCCCTTTGAGGCTATTCCCTAGCCTCATCCCAATTACCAAGCTCAAATAATCCCCTCGCTCAATTCCATTTGCATTTCATTTTAATCACTTTTTCAGGCGATGTGGAGGAGCCGACTATTTTGGTCAGGGATCAGTGTCCCTATTCTAACTTTATCATAATTTGTCTATCCCGGTTCTGATTTTTGGGTTGCTCCTCCAGATTGCCTGCCCCTGACAGTCATCAGCCAAAAACCTTCCCACTCTTGTCTAGGGAAGGGAAAAAGACTGATTCCTGTGTACAGACTAAGTTCTCCTGGTTTCGCGCGGACTTCAGCAAGGTGCTGTTGTTTCCACAAGATGATCTTCCACTATTGTAGTTATTTTACAGAGTGACGAGTTTCAACTTCGACCAAGGTCATTGTGAATCCACTCAGCGGGGGCGGCTCAAGATTTTCCCATTCCTCTGTTTTTTCTCTCGAGCGTGAGCTGCTTATCACCCGCGTCACCATCTGCCGCGCTGCCACTCTGGTAAGGAAGGATCTCAGGGCGGGTAAAAAACAACAAAATATCAATCCCAGAATGATTATTGTTGCGATTGCTACAGCTCCAGCTTTGGCAAACCACGCCCCCCATCTTCCTAATATTCTGTCCAGCCAACTCCATACCTCATGCCCAAACCCAGCATTTTCTTTCACTTCTTTCTGAAGATTTTTTAACTTATTCATGGCTTGTGTAAATGACCCTTCTGGATTAGTGTTATTAGGGATAAATGTGCAGCACTGATCCCCAAACATAACACACACCCCTCCTTTCTCTGCCAGGAGCCAATCTAACGCCTGTCGATTTTGCCACGCCATTTTGCTAGTCGCATCCAACTGCTCTCCTAAGGCCTCCAGGGCATCATTCGTATAATTAATAAACCTCTGCTGATTATAATAGATGTAATTGATCCACTCAGTATTCTTGCTGGGTGTGATCCAAACAAAGAGGGATTCAAACCCTGCAGCTATTTCGTTCCTAGCTTTGAACTCATTCGGGATGCCGCGGGGCTGTCCGATTGCGTCCAATTTTACCGTAGGGTCAGGGGTATATGCCCTCTTAACTTTTTGTGACTTAATTTCTTTTTCCACCGGTAGTATCACAGTGCTCTGGGCAAGCATAACTCGGGCACATAGTCCCTTCCAATTCTGTGGTAGTTTTGCCAATAGCCCTTTCTCCGGGCCACAAAGCCACCAGAGATCGGCCAGTTGATTTTCTTGATAGTCTAACACATAAGGAGGGGGTGCCCATCCCTCTCCTGAGAGGATCAGATTAAGAGCATCGGTTATATTCCAAATCCTTTCACACTCTCCTGTGTAATTTCCCACACTACTTCCTGTGCTACTTTCCTTCCAATAGCAATCTTGGATTTGTAAGTTGGGCTCTACACTCCATTCCTTTGGGACCGCGTCCACTGCCGTTTTTGGCCACTTTGGACATCTGTGGGTCAAGTTGTAGATGCCCTTTTTTACCCCAGCAAACAGGATGCAGTGGTATTGACACAACGGCGACTCACCTTTACAAAGGTTATCACATGCGGATCCGGAACAGTCTATCTTCTCATACGAGTAGTTCCGATTCCCTATCATATGATACCGTATATGTGTGGTATATGGACGGCAATTTTCCTTTCTCCAGCTTTGTTTCCTGGTTCTACAGTCTCCTGATCCCCATGGTATATCAGTTACTTGGGTGTTAGGTTTCTCTGATGCACATACTACACACTCTTTCCCATCACTGTTTTTCTGACCTGTATACTCAGCCCATTTCCACCATTTGTTTTTCTGCGCTTTCTCCCAAATAGTATTTGTGCTCACAAATCGTTTACGTCTTGTTTGTCTTAATACTCTATCTTCCTGATTCTGCACCCTTATGTCTTCTGTATCCCATTCTCCTTTTCTATGGGTCACGGAAGTTCCTAAGGGAAATAGTTTCCAACTCCCAGGTGGGGAATGGGGCCCCTTCCCTGTCCTCACCTCCCTCGGCACCTTGACTAATAGGCTCAGGCTGGGCATTTGTATCATCAGCCAGCTCATGCACAGAACTACTTTCATCATCCTCTATTCTTTTTGTTCTTCCTTGGCTCTGTTCCTCCTCCCCACGATTCTCCCCGTGTATTTCTATTTCTTCCTCGCTATCACTTCTGTCCACTCTGTGTACTTCTTCAATTTCCCTTCTCTCCCCTACCCCTGGTACTGTTCTGGTACAATGGTTCAAGTGATACCACAGTGTACTGCCTTCTACTTGCAACGCCGTGGGAGACACTTTGGTGACTTCAAACGGTCCTTCTCGTCTCGGTTCGTTCCAACGTCTGCGGAACTTCCTGATGTATACTCGATCTCCAGGCTTGATCTGATGTTCTGTTACCGGATTCTCCTCCTCCTTGGCTTTTTCCTGTTCAAATATAGTTCTATGTATAACAGTTAATTGTTGTATATATTCTTTTGTGCTTTGATCTAAACATTCTAGCGTAGGACCTCCTGATCCCCTGATCTTAGGTACCGGCATTACTCTTCCTGTCATCATTTCATGTGGGCTCAAATGTGTGATTCTGTTTTCCTGACTCCTGTACTGCATTAGAGCCAATGGCAGAGCATCTATCCAGTTTTTCCCTGTTTCATTGCAAATTTTGCTTATTTTAGCCTTAAGGGTCCCGTTTGCTCTCTCCACCATTCCTTGGGATTGAGGGTGATATACGCATCCAAACTTCTGCTTTATTCGGAGTGCCGAGAGTGTCTCTCTCAGTGCCCTTCCTATAAAAGCAGATCCATTGTCTGAACTTAATTGCGTGGGTATACCAAATCTTGGGATAATTTCTTTTGACAGGAAGTTAATCACCGTTCCAGATCCTTGATCTTTGGATGGCGTTGCTTCTATCCATCTGCTGAATCTATCAATAATCACTAGCATGTATCTTTTCCCTCTTACCACCTTTCCCATATCCACATAGTCCATGCATAGATGTTTAAATGGTCCTTCAGGAATGGGTATATGCCCTATTGGGGCAGTAATGCCCTTCCTGATGTTATTCTGAGCACACACCTCACACTGACTTAGTATGTAGTCAATCGAGTTTTGCAGGTATGGTGACCAGAATCCTTCCTTCTTGATCTTCCTAGCCACTTCTCCTCTTGCACAGTGGTCCACTCCATGCGCTTCGCTAATTAGTACGGTTAGTAATGATGTGGGTGCTATGACCAATCCCTCCCCATTTCTCCATATCCTGTCCTGTTGTCCCTGTAGTGCTCCTCTATCTTTCCACATTGCCTTTTCAGCTACAGAGGTTTCCTCCTGTAACTGTGCTACATCCTCTAATGTGATATGAGGTTCGATATCCCCCGTACCTGGCCCTGGGTGCGGCCTTGCTATTTCTACTGGGGCTATCGTAGCCTCAATGCATCCTGACGCTTCTTTAGCTGCCTTGTCGGCTTTGGTGTTTCCCTGTGTGACGCTGTCTGCTCCCTTTTTATGCGCCTGACACTTAATTATGGCTAATTCCCTTGGACCCATCATGGCCCTTATTAAAGCCCTGATTTGACCTTCGTGTTGTATTGGTCCTCCTCCGCTTTTCATAAATCCCCTTTGCTTCCATATTGCCCCGAACAGATGGCAGACCCCGTGGGCATAGGCCGAATCAGTATAAATTTCCAATGCTTCCCCGTTTGCTAGCTCACATGCTCTGGTCAATGCTTTAAGTTCTGCCAGTTGGGCTGAACAGGGCTGTTCACATTTCTCTGCTTCTATGACTTCAAGTGTTTCCCCTTTCTGTTCAACTATGGCATAGCCTGCGTGGTTTCCTAAGTGATCCCTGTAACATGAGCCATCTACATACAGTGTCCTTTTCCCTTCTGTCACTAGTCCCTCTGCTCTTAAATCTTTTCTCAGTTTCATAAATGTTTTTGCTTCTTTTAAGCATTCATGTTCTTCTCCTTCATGAGGTAATGGCATGTAATCAGCTGGATTTACTCTGTTGCACTTTATAATCGTGATATCTGGAAATGTGGTTAGCATTCGATAATGATGGATCCTAGCAGGTGTCAGCACAAATTTTCCTTGCTCAATCAATTCAGCTACCTTATGGTATACATGTATGTTTATCGGATATCCCATTGTGACCGTGGCTGCCTTTTCGTACGCCCACCAAGCTGCTGCCAGGCCTTGATAGCACGGAGGGTATCCCATCGCTACGTCGTCTAGCTTGGTACTGTAATATGCTACAGCCTGCCTTCGTCTACCCTTGCAATTTTCCTGCATTAACATTGCTGTAGCAAATCCGGCTTCTCTGTTACTCACAAATAAGTCAAAGGGCTTGTCATAGGTCGGTAAAGCCAAGGCTGGTGCCTGTGCCATTTCTCTCTTTATATTCTCAAATGCGTCTGAAGCATCTTTATCCCATTTTAGTTTGGCTTTTAATTCGTCACACCCTGCCTCCTTCATTATCTTTCGTAGTGCCTGCGTTTTTTCGGCATAGCTTTCCACCCATTCTGAACTGAATCCTGTCATTCCCAAAAATGTCATCATTTGTCCCACCGTCCGTGGTTTCGGAACTTTTAGTACTGCTTCTATTTGCTGTGAAGCTATCTCCTTCTGTCCTGCTGATATTTCTCTCCCCAAGTATTCTACCTTTTTCTGGCACAGCTGCAGCTTTTTCCTGGAAACTTTATGGCCCCCTTCTGCTAACCTTTTCAATAGTTTTAAACTATCCTTCCTGCACTGTTCTTGTGTTCCTGTGCATAATAATAAATCATCCACATATTGTATCAGTGTTCCTTCCAACTGTATTCCTTCTAAATCTGCTCTCAACACCTGATTGAATACATGTGGGGAATGTTTAAATCCTTGGGGCATCCTATTGTATGTGTATTGTTTCCCCTCGTACGTAAATGCAAAGAGATACTGACTTTCTTGAGCTAGTGGCACACTAAAAAATGCCGAACATAGGTCTATTACAGTAAACCATCTACTTTCAGGTGGTATATTTGTCATCAAGGTATAAGGGTTTGGAACCTCTGCTGGCATATCTTCCACTACCTCATTAATTGCCCTTAGATCATGCACCAATCTCCATTTTTCTCCGTCCGCCTTTTTCACTGGTAGTAGCGGTGTATTACACCTGCTCCGGGTTTCTTTTAATACCCCTGCTTCTATCAATCCCTTAATTGTCCCTCTAATTCCTTCAATTGCTTCTGTCTTGATTGGGTATTGCGGCCTATACGGCCCCTGACGTCCTATCTTTAATCTGACTTCAACTGGATTAGCGTTTTTGACCCTCCCTACATCCGTGTCCTGTCTGGACCACAACTCCTGCGGGAGAGAGTTCAAATCCTGCTCTAACCTCTCTCTCCACTCCAGTTCCTGTTTCTCGATTTGCACTCCTATTGTTATCTGCTTCGGTTTCCCAAGCATTTTAACATCCAAAATTATTTTCGTCATTTGTCCATTGCTGGACGTCCAAATATCTACATTGTCTGTCTGGACAAATTCTAAATCTTGTGCTCTCAACACCATTGGTCCTAGGTCTTTTGATCTGTATCCCGGATTCACTTTCAATGTGACATGTGGCTCCGCCCCAGATACAGAGAACCATTTGTTAACCCATTCATTCCTAACAATGGTGAGGGCTACTCCCTCTAGTCCGATTAAAATACTTCCTGACTTTATTTCCTGTTCTCGTCCTGCCTCCCTTTCCCATTTCTCCTGTATCTCAGGTTCTTGCCCTTCATCAAATATCATTGTACTGTGTAATTCTGTTCTTGGCCATTTGGCTTGTGGAACCCAAGTGTTTATAAGCTTTCCCCAAACTTCCCATATCTGTTTTTTAACTTGTTCCTCTATATCTCCCAACCAATATACATTAACCCCTTCCTTTCCTGGTATTTCAAGTGGATACATTCCCATCAAATCAATTCCTTGTTCGGTGCATTCTAATTTTAGTCCTAGACCTAGGATTGCATCCCTTCCCAATAGATTTAAAGGAGTTTTATCACATACTAAAATAGGTACATGGGTTGTCTTATTTCCAATGGTAACAGGCACCGGCGTCGTCATTCGAGCTAATGTTACTTTCCCCGAGAACCCCACAGTTTTTACAAACTGGTTTGACAATGGTAAGTGATCCGCATATTTCGTTTGCATGCACGTACATGTGGCGCCGGTGTCTATCATCATGGGGACCTCGATCCCTCCTACTCTAACGTTAACTATAGGTTCCTGCTCTGCAGTTTCTGTTATCTGTACGTGCTGTCCTACCATTTCGGGGTTCTCTGGGCCTCCCTATGGGGAATTCTGATGGTTTACCGGCCCTTGAAACATCGGGATGCTGTTTGGCGATCCTTGGATCAGTTGTTGGCCTGTCTGCTGCTGGTTTTCTCCCTGTCTGGGGAAATTCCGCGGGCAATTCCTTTTTATGTGCCCTGCCTCCCCGCACCCCCAACACACACCTGAAGGGCCAGGCAGTGGTCCCTGTCTCGGAGTCTGATGATTAACCTGTCCCTGTCCTCTCTGATTCTGATAGGGTGGCCTACCACCTCCCTGTCCTTTCCCATTTCTATTCCAGTCAGTCTGACTTTGCAGGGCGTATGGGTTTTGATAATTTAGGCCATAGGCTCCTGGGTTCATGGACAGTGGGAAGGCAGAAATGTTATAGGTTATGACGGGCTGGCCTCCATCTCCGCTCCCCCCTTTGATTAGTGCAGGTGTTTCCTCTGGCTTTTGCTCCACCATCATTGGTGCTATTTTTCTGGGTGCAAGATCCTCTTTTGCCTTCAGTTTATCCTTGCTTTTAATCTCCTCCAACTGTGCCTGAAGGAGTTTACGTTGTACCTCCTTCAGCTGTTTGTCTGCATTCTTTTCATCTTTGCGATGTCTCTCTACTGCATGGGCAACATAATCCACAAACTCTCGGTAATTTTTTGAGTCCAAGCCCACCACTTCCTCCAGCCTTGTCTTAGCTGGGGCTGGCAAGCCCTCTAGGATTGCAGCCCGGAACATGGAGTTGGTCAGTGGGTCTATTAGAATGTCCCTCTCCGTGTCCCTTCTCCACCTTTTTAATTGATTCTCCACATACACCGCTGCATTCTCCTCCTCACCCAGTGGCTCTCCCTTTAGGGTTTTTACATCCATTCGATTGGGGTACATATCCCGCAGTGCCTGCCAGATGTCTTGGCGGTACTGGTCCATTAGTATCCCATCCACCGCTGGGTCATAAGCTGCGGTCGGGATGCCAGCACGTCTCATTACTTCCGCCATTTGGTCCATTCCTAGCACCTTTGTCAGGAGAGCTTTGATGTCGCCCAGTGCCATCCTTTTTCCCACCATCCCTGCCTCCAACTGTCCAATCCACCTTCCAGCCCCATCCAAAATATTGGGTAATTCATTAATTAAATTAGGCAAATCCTGACCTGACCAAGGGATATACTGCGGTCTGCCACCCTTCAGAATCACCGGGAATACCCTTTTCCCTCTCCTATCCACATCTGGAAACTTTACAGGTGGGTGCCTTTCCCGCCTTGATTTTCTTTGCACCCCTAACACTGATTGCCTCCCTTCGTCTTCACTACTCTCTTCTGTTTCTCCTTCCGTCTCTCTCGCCATTCTACCTTCCTCTGGGTGCTTCCACCTCCATCCTTGTGATGTCTCACTTGCATACTCGCAAAAATCATTTCCTGTTTTCCCCTCATATTTATTTCTAACATTTTCTCCTCCCTCTTCTCGTTCTTTTTCCTTTTTCATTACCTTCTTTACCCATTCCAAAAGTTCTACCACCTTTACTTCGTCCTCCAACTCCTTTCTCCTTTGGTTCAGCCCATCAAAAGCCTCTTCTGTTTTTTTAGCCGCTTCCTCTATACCTTGTTTCTTTTCTCCCTCCTTTCGTGCCCATTCCTCCTTCGTCATCTTTTCTATGTCATATTCTCCCTCAAAATTCATTGTGCCTGATATGACTGGGTACAGTCCCGTGGAGCTCTGTTTCTCTAAGTATGGGGGTGGGGCTACGTTTGGATCTTCCAATTTTGCTTTTTCCTCAAGTTGTACTGGCATCTGCATTCTACCTCCCCTCCATACCCCTCTTCTCTCTTTCCCTCCTTGTTGGAATAGGGCTAATATCTCTAACTCCTTTTCTCGCTTCTCCCTTCTTTTGCTCGTTTTATCCTTAATCTTATAGTTCTTTATCATTCCCTTCTGGTCCTCACACCTCTCTATGGACCATGTGCCTTCCTCCGGCCACTGTGTATTGGTCTTATTTGTTCTTTTGGCCCATTTTTTAGAGACGTGTTCTATATCTCCCCTAAGGGCTGGGAACTTATCCCCTAATATCTCCACTGGTGTCTTAACTTGGTGCGCCATTACTCGTCTTTTTGGATCACTGTCACAATTTTTGTCACTTAGTCTGTCAGAGTTAGGTATCACAGTGATTATTACTTGCTGTATTGTTTTTCCGTGCTCAGTCCCCTGTTTACCTTTCCTTTGGATTTCTTTTGCCAATATCTGTAATTCTAACCGGGGTCCTGATATCCACTTCCCCGTAGTCCCCTGTCCCGGCACTATCTTCCTCTCCCGGGCCAGAGGGTAGTAGGTTTTCACTTGCTCGTCTATGTGTATAAGAATCCTGTATCGGTCAGATCCCTTTATTAATTTCTCTAGGGTTTCCAATTTTATTTCGTCTATCCAATTCCTATCGACTACTCTTTCCCAATTTACATACGGCCACTCATTCTTTATCTCCTCTAAGTTAATTATGTGTGTAATCTTTTTCCAATCCAGTGTTGCTTCCGTTTTTGTTATTATTCAAAGATTAGTTATTTTCAATCTTGTCACCAGGCAGTTTTGTCAGGGTAATCTTTCCAAGTTGTTAGTTATTACCCTACCTATGTTCCGACTCTCCTCTTATTTCTGTTCTCCACGCTGTTACCTCAGACCAGTTTGTTCAAATTGGTCTTTTACTTCCTCTATTCTAGCTGCTACTCCCCTTTCCTGTGCTTAAAATCCACTCCTGTGCTTTTGACTACTGTATTAGGTCAGAGAGCGATCTCTCACTGATCTCTCTCCCTCTCGGTTGACGTCCCTTACCCGAGGTCCTGGGTAGGTTTGGACTGGCAGGTTTTCCCACACTTACTCTCTTCTGGGCAAGTCGTGACCTGAAAAACCCGCTCCAAACCGCTTGACTTAACCTAATTGCATTACTTTAGCTTTCGGCCTTTTTCCCGTCTCACTTTTTACCCATTCACAGACAATACAGTATTCGCAGCGCGCTTTTGCATGCAAAAATTCTGCTCTTCGGATCAGACTCAGTCTCTCAAAATTTTTACACAATTTGGTTTTACCTGTGCAGGATATCTTTTTGGGTTGGGGAGATCCAGGACCAGCAGAGAGCCGGGCGCACCGGGCCTCGAGAAAACCCCTTTCTGACAACAAGGATTTACATGCATGCAAGTCTGCTTACCTTGTTGACAGAAGGCCGGCTGGGGACTTCTCGGTTCCGGTTGGACCACCGTCTCCGCTACTCCTTCCAGATGCTTTTCTGGGCGATCTCTCACCAACCCTGCTCGCTGCGCCAATTTTGTCGTGGTTCCCCAGGACGACAATTCGTTCACATCAGTTTAAAACAGAGAGTCTGAGCAGCGATCTTTCAAGCAAAAGACTTTATTTCTCAGCACAAGAGATAAAGCCGGGAACGTCCGGAACACTCCAAAGAGCCCTTGGGCTTACAGTCTTTTATGTACATTTCAGCTCCCTATCTCAAGATTCTTATCTTACTTTTATTGCCTGTCCTTGGTTCTCATCTTACTTTAGACCCTTTATCTGTTGTATTGGCAATTAGTCGTTCCCTGTTATATCTCTGTGTCTCTTAAATCATGGTGGTTATGGCTCTTACCTTTATCTGACCTTTTCTGCTTGTACTATAATCGTAGTTTTGTTGATTTAGGCCGAAAGTGTTAGAAAGGACATTCTCTCTGCTGATTTTATGGTTTTATGGTCCACTATTAAGTTGAACCACCGAGCAGTCTTCCTTGTTTTCTTAAGTGACTGTTGTCTGCTTTCCTTAATTAGTGATTGCTATATTACTTCTCTAGTTCCTCCACTTTGATCATATCGACTACACTTGATTATATTAGTTCACACGAAGTTACTTTAGGTTATATACCCATCTCACTACTCACCTAAATCTGCTATATCATTTTACTAAAACCTGTGAATCTGAATTTCATACCTAGCTCATACAATATCTAATACAATTTCCCTTACAAGTGAATCTGAATTTCATACTAAACTCATACAATTTCCCTTACATGTGTCACTGAGGATGAGCGCGTGTGTGTCGGTGAGGATGAACACGTGTTCGTGAGGATGAGCGCGTGTGTGTCAGTGAGGATGAGTGCGTGTGTGTCAGTGAGGATGAGCGCGTGTGTGTCAGTGAGGATGAGCGCGTGTGTGTCGGTGAGGATGAGCGCGTGTGTGTCAGTGAGGATGAGCGCGTGTGTGTCGGTGAGGATGAACACGTGTTCGTGAGGATGAGCGCGTGTGTGTCAGTGAGGATGAGCGCGTGTGTGTCAGTGAGGATGAGCGCGTGTGTGTCGGTGAGGATGAGCGCGTGTGTGCCGCTGAGGAGCAGCACGTGTGTGTCGGTGTGGTTGAGCGCGTGTTTGTCAGTGAGGACGAGCACGTGTGTGTCAGTGACGATGAGCGCGTGTGTGTCAATGGGAATGAGCACGTGTGTGTCAGTGAGGATGACGACGTGCGTGTCGGTGAGGATCAGCACGTGCGTGTCAGTGACAATGAGCATGTGTGTGTCAGTGAGGATGAGCGCGTGAGTGTCGGTGAGGATGAGCGCGTGTGTCGGTGAGGATGAGGGCGAGTGTCGGTGAGGATGAGCGCGTGTGTGTCAGTGAGGATGAGGGCGTGTGTGTGTCAGTGAGGATGAGCGCGTGTGTTTCAGTGAGGATGAGTGTGTGTGTCGGTGAGCATGAGGGCGTGTGTCGGTGAGCATGAGGGCGTGTGTGTCAGTGATGGTGAGCGCGTGTGTGTCAGTGAGAATGAGCGCGTGTGTGTCAGTCAGGATGAGCACGTGAGTGTCAGTGACGATGAGCGTGTGAATGAGGATGAGCGCGTGTGCGTCAGTGAGGATGAGCGTGTGTGTGTCAGTGAGGATGAGTGCGTATGTGTCGGTGAGGATGAGCGCGTGTAAGTTGGTGAGGATGAGCGTGTGTGTGTCACTGAGGATGAGCGCGTGTGTGTCGGTGAGGATGAACACGTGTTCGTGAGGATGAGCGTGTGTGTGTCGGTGTGGTTGAGCGCGTGTGTGTCAGTGAGGATGAGCGCGTGTGTGTCGGTGAGGATGAGCGCGTGTGTGCCGCTGAGGAGCAGCACGTGTGTGTCGGTGTGGTTGAGCGCGTGTTTGTCAGTGAGGTCGAGCACGTGTGTGTCAGTGACGATGAGCGCGTGTGTGTCAGTGAGGATGACGACGTGCGTGTCGGTGAGGATCAGCGCGTGCGTGTCAGTGACAATGAGCATGTGTGTGTCATTGGGGATGAGCGCGTGAGTGTCGGTGAGGATGAGCGCGTGAGTGTCGGTGAGGATGAGTGCGTGTGTCGGTGAGGATGAGCGCGTGTGCGTCAGTCAGGATGAGGGCATGTGTGTCAGTGAGGATGAGGGCGTGTGTCGGTGAGGATGAGGGCATGTGTGTCGGTGAGGATGAGTGCATGTGTGTCAGTGAGGATGAGGGCGTGTGTCGGTGAGGATGAGCGCATGTGTGTCAGTGAGGATGAGTGCGTGTGTGTCAGTGAGGATGAGCGCGTGTGTTTCAGTGAGGATGAGGGCGTGTGTCGGTGAGGATGAGGGCGTGTGTCGGTGAGGATGAGGGCGTGTGTGTCAGTGATGGTGAGCGCGTGTGTGTCAGTGAGAATGAGCGCGCGTGTGTCAGTGAGGATGAGCACGCGTGTGTCAGTGAGGATGAGCGCGTGTGCGTCAGTCAGGATGAGCACGTGAGTGTCAGTGAGGATGAGCGTGTGAATGAGGATGAGCGCGTGTGCGTCAGTGAGGATGAACGTGTGTGTGTCAGTGCGGATGAGCGCGTGTGTGTCAGTGAGGATGAGCGTGTGTGTGTCAGTGAGGATGAGTGCGTATGTGTCGGTGAGGATGAGCGCGTGTAAGTTGGTGAGGATGAGCGTGTGTGTGTCACTGAGGATGAGTGCCTGTGTGTTGGTGAGGATGAGCGCGTGTGTGTCGTTGTGGATGAGCGCGTGTGTCAGTGAGGATGAGCGCGTGTGTGTCGGTGAGGATGAGCGCGTGTGTGTCACTGAGGATGAGCGCGTGTGTGTCGGTGACGATGAGCACGTGTGTGTCAGTGTGGAGGAGCACGTGTGTGTCAATGGTGATGAGCGCGTGAGTGTCGGTGAGGATGAGGGCAGGTTTGTCAGTGAGGATGAGCGCGGGTGTGTCGGTGAGGATGAGCGCGTGTGTGTCGGTGAGGATGAGCGCGTGTGTGTCAGTGAGGAGGAGCGCGTGTCTGTCAGTGAGGATGAGTGCGTGTGTGTCAGTGAGGATGAGCGCGTGTGTGTCGGTGAGGATGAGCGCGTGTGTGTCGGTGAGGATTAGCGCGTGTGTGTGTCAGTGAGGATGAGCGCGTGTGTGTCAGTGAGGATGAGCGCGTGTGTGTCAGTGAGGATGAGCGCGTGTGTGTCAGTGAGGATGAGCGCGTGTGTGTCAGTGAGGATGAGGGCGTGTGTGTCAGTGAGGATGAGCGCGTGTGTGTCAGTGAGGATCAGCGCGTGTGTGTCTGTGAGGATGAGCGCGTGTGTGTGTCAGTGAGGATGAGGGCGTGTGTGTCAGTGAGGATGAGCGCGTGTGTGTCAGTGAGGATCAGCGCGTGTGTGTCTGTGAGGATGAGCGCGTGTGTGTCGCTGAAGAGCAGCACGTGTGTGTCGGTGTGGCTGAGCGCGTGTTTGTCAGTGAGGACGAGCACGTGTGTGTCAGTGACGATGAGCGCGTGTGTGTCAGTGAGGATGACGACGTGAGTGTCGGTGAGGATCAGCACGTGCGTGTCAGTGACGATGAGCATGTGTGTGTCAATGGGGATGAGCGCGTGAGTGTCGGTGAGGATGAGGGCGTGTGTCGGTGAGGATGAGAGCGTGTGTCGGTGAGGATGAGGGCATGAGTGTCAGTGAGGATGAAGGCATGTGTGTCAGTGAGGATGAGGGCGTGTGTCGGTGAGGATGAGGGCATGAGTGTCAGTGAGGATGAAGGCATGTGTGTCAGTGAGGATGAGCGCGTGTGTGTCGGTGAGGATGAGTGCGTGTGTGTCTGTGAGGATGAGGGCGTGTGTCGGTGAGGATGAGGGCATGAGTGTCAGTGAGGATGAAGGCATGTGTGTCAGTGAGGATGAGGGCATGTGTGTCGGTGAGGATGAGGGCGTGTGTGTCGGTGAGGATGAGGGCGTGTGTGTCAGTGAGGATGAGGGCGTGTGTCGGTGAGGATGAGGGCATGAGTGTCAGTGAGGAAGAAGGCATGTGTGTCAGTGAGGATGAGGGCATGTGTGTCGGTGAGGATGAGGGCATGAGTGTCAGTGAGGATGAAGGCATGTGTGTCAGTGAGGATGAGGGCGTGTGTCGGTGAGGATGAGGGCATGAGTGTCAGTGAGGATGAAGGCATGTGTGTCAGTGAGGATGAGGGCGTGTGTCGGTGAGGATGAGGGCATGAGTGTCAGTGAGGATGAAGGCGTGTGTGTCGGTGAGGATGAGTGCGTGTGTGTCTGTGAGGATGAGTGCGTGTGTGTCGGTGAGGATGAGTGCGTGTGTGTCTGTGAGGATGAGTGCGTGTGTGTCAGTGAGGATGAGCACATGTGTGTCAGTGAGGATGAGCGCGTGTGTGTCGGTGAGGATGAGTGCGTGTGTGTCAGTGAGAATGAGCGCGTGTGTTTCAGTGAGGATGAGGGCGTGTGTCGGTGAGGATGAGGGCGTGTGTCGGTGAGGATGAGAGCGGGTGTGTCAGTGAGGTTGAGCGCGTGTGTGTCAGTGAGGATGAGGGCGCGTGTGTCTGTGAGGATGAGCGCGTGTGTGTCAGTGAGAATGAGGGCTTGTGTGTCAGTGAGGATGAGCGCGCGTGTGTCAGTGAGGATGAGCGCATGTGCGTCAGTCAGGATGAGCATGTGTGTGTCAGTGAGGATGAGTGCGCGTGTGTCAGTGAGGATGAGTGCCTGTGTGTCGGTGAGGATGAGCGCGTGTGTGTCGGTGAGGATGAGCGCGTGTGTCAGTGAGGATGAGCGCGTGTGTGTCGGTGAGGATGGGCGCGTGTGTGTCGGTGAGGATGAGCGCGTGTGTGTCACTGAGGATGAGCGCGTTTGTGTCGGTGAGGATGCGCGCGTTTGTGTCAGTGAGGAGGAGCACGTGTGCGTCATTGAGGATGAGCACGTGTGTGTCGTTACGATTTGCACATGTGTGTCAATGGGGATGAGCGCATGAGTGTCGGTCAGGATGAGGGCATGTTTGTCAGTGAGGATGAGGGCGTGTGTCGGTGAGGATGAGTGCATGTGTGACAGTGAGGATGAGGGCGTGTGTGTCGGTGAGGATGAGTGCGTGTGTGTCAGTGAGGATGAGTGCGTGTGTGTCAGTGAGGATGAGCGCGTGTGTTTCAGTGAGGAAGAGGGCGTGTGTCGGTGACGATGAGGGCATGTGTCGGTGAGGATGAGGGCGTGTGTCGGTGAGGATGAGCGCGTGTGCGTCAGTCAGGATGAGCGCGTGTGCGTCAGTCAGTTTGAGCGCGTGTGTGTCGGTGAGGATGAGCGCGTGTGTGTCGTTGTGGATGAGCGCGTGTGTGTCGGTGAGGATGAGCGCGTGTGTGTCAGTGAGGATGAGCGCGTGTGTGTCACTGAGGATGAGCGCGTGTGTGTCGTTGTGGATGAGCGCGTGTGTGTCACTGAGGATGAGTGCGTGTGTGTCGGTGAGGATGAGCGCGTCTGTTTCAGTGAGGATGAGCGCGTGTGTGTCACTGAGGATGAGTGCGTGTGTGTCGGTGAGGATGAGCGTGTCTGTTTCAGTGAGGATGAGCGCGTGTGTGTCACTGAGGATGAGCGCGTGTGTGTCAGTGAGGATGAGCGCGTGTGTGTCACTGAGGATGAGCGCGTGTGTGTCGTTGTGGATGAGCGCGTGTGTGTCAGTGAGGATGAGCGTGTGTGTGTCGGTGAGGATGAGCGCGTGTGTGTCAGTGAGGATGAGCGCGTGTGTGTCGGTGAGGATGAGCGCGTGTGTGTCGTTGTGGATGAGTGCGTGTGTGTCAGTGAGGATGAGTGCCTGTGTGTCAGTGAGGATGAGCGCGTGTGTGTCACTGAGGATGAGCGCGTGTGTGTCATTGTGGATGAGCGCGTGTGTGCCAGTGAGGATGAGCGCGTGTGTGTCGGTGAGAATGAGCGCGTGTGTGTCGGTGAGGATGAGCGCGTGTGTGTCGTTGTGGATGAGTGCGTGTGTGTCAGTGAGGATGAGTGCCTGTGTGTCAGTGAGGATGAGCGCGTGTGTGTCACTGAGGATGAGCGCGTGTGTGTCGTTGTGGACGAGCGCGTGTGTGTCGGTGAGGATGAGCGCGTGTGTGTCAGTGAGGATGAGTGCATGTGTGTCAGTGAGGATGAGCGCGTGTGTGTCGGTGAGGATGAGCGCGTGTGTGTCAGTGAGGATGAGTGCGTGTGTGTCAGTGAGGATGAGCGCGTGTGTGTCGGTGAGGATGAGCGCGTGTGTGTCTCTGAGGATGAGCGCGTGTGTGTCGTTGTGGATGACCGCGTGTGTGTCGTTGTGGATGAGTGCGTGTGTGTCGGTGACGATGGGCACTTGTGTGTCAATGGTGATGAGCGCGTGAGTGTCGGTGAGGATGAGGGCGTGTGCATCAGTGAGGATGAGCGCGTGTGTGTCGGGGAGGATGAGCGCGTGTGTGTCAGTGAAGATTTGCACTTGTGTGTCAATGGGGATGAGCGCGTGAGTGTCGGTGAGGATGAGGGCATGTTTGTCAGTGAGGATGAGCGCGTGTGTGTCAGTGAGGATGAGCGCGTGTGTGTCAGTGAGGATCAGCGCGTGTGTGTTGTTGTGGATGAGCGCGTGTGTGTCAGTGAGGATGAGTGCGTGTGTGTCAGTGAGGATGAGCGCGTGTGTGTCGGTGAGGATGAGCGCGTGTGTGTCGGTGAGGATTAGCGCGTGTGTGTGTCAGTGAGGATGAGCGCGTGTGTGTCACTGAGGATGAGCGCGTGTGTGTCAGTGAGGATGAGCGCGTGTGTGTCACTGAGGATGAGCGCGTGTGTGTCGGTGAGGATGAACACGTGTTCGTGAGGATGAGCGCGTGTGTGTCAGTGAGGATGAGCGCGTGTGTGTCAGTGAGGATGAGCGCGTGTGTGTCTGTGAGGATGAGCGCGTGTGTGTCGCTGAAGAGCAGCACGTGTGTGTCGGTGTGGTTGAGCGCGTGTTTGTCAGTGAGGACGAGCACGTGTGTGTCAGTGACGATGAGCGCGTGTGTGTCAGTGAGGATGACGACGTGAGTGTCGGTGAGGATCAGCACGTGCGTGTCAGTGACGATGAGCATGTGTGTGTCAATGGGGATGAGCGCGTGAGTGTCGGTGAGGATGAGGGCGTGTGTCGGTGAGGATGAGGGCATGAGTGTCAGTGAGGATGAGGGCGTGTGTGTCAGTGAGGATGAGGGCGTGTGTGTCAGTGAGGATGAGGGCGTGTGTCGGTGAGGATGAGGGCATGTGTGTCAGTGAGGATGAGGGCATGTGTGTCGGTGAGGATGAGTGCATGTGTGTCGGTGAGGATGAGGGCGTGTGTGTCGTTGTGGATGAGTGCGTGTGTGTCAGTGAGGATGAGTGCCTGTGTGTCAGTGAGGATGAGCGCGTGTGTGTCAGTGAGGATGAGCGCGTGTGTGTCACTGAGGATGAGCGCGTGTGTGTCGTTGTGGATGAGCGCGTGTGTGTCAGTGAGGATGAGCGTGTGTGTGTTGGTGAGGATGAGCGCGTGTGTGTCAGTGAGGATGAGCGCGTGTGTGTCGGTGAGGATGAGCGCGTGTGTGTCGTTGTGGATGAGTGCGTGTGTGTCAGTGAGGATGAGTGCCTGTGTGTCAGTGAGGATGAGCGCGTGTGTGTCACTGAGGATGAGCGCGTGTGTGTCATTGTGGATGAGCGCGTGTGTGCCAGTGAGGATGAGCGCGTGTGTGTCGGTGAGGATGAGCGCGTGTGTGTCGGTGAGGATGAGCGCGTGTGTGTCGTTGTGGATGAGTGCGTGTGTGTCAGTGAGGATGAGTGCCTGTGTGTCAGTGAGGATGAGCGCGTGTGTGTCACTGAGGATGAGCGCGTGTGTGTCGTTGTGGACGAGCGCGTGTGTGTCGGTGAGGATGAGCGCGTGTGTGTCAGTGAGGATGAGTGCATGTGTGTCAGTGAGGATGAGCGCGTGTGTGTCGGTGAGGATGAGCGCGTGTGTGTCAGTGAGGATGAGTGCGTGTGTGTCAGTGAGGATGAGCGCGTGTGTGTCGGTGAGGATGAGCGCGTGTGTGTCTCTGAGGATGAGCGCGTGTGTGTCGTTGTGGATGACCGCGTGTGTGTCGTTGTGGATGAGTGCGTGTGTGTCGGTGACGATGGGCACTTGTGTGTCAATGGTGATGAGCGCGTGAGTGTCGGTGAGGATGAGGGCGTGTGCATCAGTGAGGATGAGCGCGTGTGTGTCGGGGAGGATGAGCGCGTGTGTGTCAGTGAAGATTTGCACTTGTGTGTCAATGGGGATGAGCGCGTGAGTGTCGGTGAGGATGAGGGCATGTTTGTCAGTGAGGATGAGCGCGTGTGTGTCATTGAGGATGAGCGCGTGTGTGTCAGTGAGGATCAGCGCGTGTGTGTTGTTGTGGATGAGCGCGTGTGTGTCAGTGAGGATGAGTGCGTGTGTGTCAGTGAGGATGAGCGCGTGTGTGTCGGTGAGGATGAGCGCGTGTGTGTCGGTGAGGATTAGCGCGTGTGTGTGTCAGTGAGGATGAGCGCGTGTGTGTCACTGAGGATGAGCGCGTGTGTGTCAGTGAGGATGAGCGCGTGTGTGTCACTGAGGATGAGCGCGTGTGTGTCGGTGAGGATGAACACGTGTTCGTGAGGATGAGCGCGTGTGTGTCAGTGAGGATGAGCGCGTGTGTGTCAGTGAGGATGAGCGCGTGTGTGTCTGTGAGGATGAGCGCGTGTGTGTCGCTGAAGAGCAGCACGTGTGTGTCGGTGTGGTTGAGCGCGTGTTTGTCAGTGAGGACAAGCACGTGTGTGTCAGTGACGATGAGCGCGTGTGTGTCAGTGAGGATGACGACGTGAGTGTCGGTGAGGATCAGCACGTGCGTGTCAGTGACGATGAGCATGTGTGTGTCAATGGGGATGAGCGCGTGAGTGTCGGTGAGGATGAGGGCGTGTGTCGGTGAGGATGAGGGCATGAGTGTCAGTGAGGATGAGGGCGTGTGTGTCAGTGAGGATGAGGGCGTGTGTGTCAGTGAGGATGAGGGCGTGTGTCGGTGAGGATGAGGGCATGTGTGTCAGTGAGGATGAGGGCATGTGTGTCGGTGAGGATGAGTGCATGTGTGTCGGTGAGGATGAGGGCGTGTGTGTCGTTGTGGATGAGTGCGTGTGTGTCAGTGAGGATGAGTGCCTGTGTGTCAGTGAGGATGAGCGCGTGTGTGTCACTGAGGATGAGCGCGTGTGTGTCATTGTGGATGAGCGCGTGTGTGCCAGTGAGGATGAGCGCGTGTGTGTCGGTGAGGATGAGCGCGTGTGTGTCGGTGAGGATGAGCGCGTGTGTGTCGTTGTGGATGAGTGCGTGTGTGTCAGTGAGGATGAGTGCCTGTGTGTCAGTGAGGATGAGCACATGTGTGTCACTGAGGATGAGCGCGTGTGTGTTGTTGTGGATGAGCGCGTGTGTGTCGTTGTGGATGAGCGCGTGTGTGTCGGTGAGGATGAGCGCGTGTGTGTCAGTGAGGAAGAGCGCGTGTGTGTCACTGAGGATGAGCGCGTGTGTGTCAGTGAGGATGAGCGCGTGTGCGTCAGTCAGGATGAGCGCGTGTGCGTCAGTCAGTTTGAGCGCGTGTGTGTCGGTGAGGATGAGCGCATGTGTGTCGGTGAGGATGAGCGCGTGTGTGTCGGTGAGGATGAGCGTGTGTGTGTCAGTGAGGATGAGCGCGTGTGTGTCACTGAGGATGAGCGCGTGTGTGTCGTTGTGGATGAGCACGTGTGAGTTGGTGAGGATGAGCGCGTGTGTGTCAGTGAGGATGAGTGCCTGTGTGTCAGTGAGGATGAGGGCGTGTGTGTCAGTGAGGATGAGTGCCTGTGTGTCAGTGAGGATGAGCGCGTGTGTTTCAGTGAGGATGAGCGCGTGTGTGTCAGTGAGGATGAGCGCGTGTGTGTCGTTGTGGATGAGCGCGTGTGTGTCGGTGAGGATGAGCGCGTGTGTGTCAGTGAGGATGAGCGCGTGTGTGTCGTTGTGGATGAGCGCGTGTGTGTCGGTGAGGATGAGCGCGTGTGTGTCAGTGAGGATGAGCGCGTGTGTGTCACTGAGGATGAGCGCGTGTGTGTCGTTGTGGATGAGCGCGTGTGTGTCACTGAGGATGAGTGCGTGTGTGTCGGTGAGGATGAGCGCGTCTGTTTCAGTGAGGATGAGCGCGTGTGTGTCACTGAGGATGAGTGCGTGTGTGTCGGTGAGGATCCGCGCGTCTGTTTCAGTGAGGATGAGCGCGTGTGTGTCACTGAGGATGAGCGCGTGTGTGTCAGTGAGGATGAGCGCGTGTGTGTCACTGACGATGAGCGCGTGTGTGTCGTTGTGGATGAGCGCGTGTGTGTCAGTGAGGATGAGCGCGTGTGTGTCGGTGAGGATGAGCGCGTGTGTGTCAGTGAGGATGAGCGCGTGTGTGTCGGTGAGGATGAGCGCATGTGTGTCGTTGTGGATGAGTGCGTGTGTGTCAGTGAGGATGAGTGCCTGTGTGTCAGTGAGGATGAGCGCGTGTGTGTCACTGAGGATGAGCGCGTGTGTGTCATTGTGGATGAGCGCGTGTGTGCCAGTGAGGATGAGCGCGTGTGTGTCGGTGAGGAGGAGCGCGTGTGTGTCGGTGAGGATGAGCGCGTGTGTGTCGTTGTGGATGAGTGCGTGTGTGTCAGTGAGGATGAGTGCCTGTGTGTCAGTGAGGATGAGCGCGTGTGTGTCACTGAGGATGAGCGCGTGTGTGTCGTTGTGGATGAGCGCGTGTGTGTCGGTGAGGATGAGCGCGTGTGTGTCAGTGAGGATGAGTGCATGTGTGTCAGTGAGGATGAGCGCGTGTGTGTCGGTGAGGATGAGCGCGTGTGTGTCAGTGAGGATGATTGCGTGTGTGTCAGTGAGGATGAGCGCGTGTGTGTCGGTGAGGATGAGCGCGTGTGTGTCTCTGAGGATGAGCGCGTGTGTGTCGTTGTGGATGACCGCGTGTGTGTCGTTGTGGATGAGTGCGTGTGTGTCGGTGACGATGGGCACTTGTGTGTCAGTGTGGAGGAGCACGTGTGCGACATTGAGAATGAGCACGTGTGTGTCAGTGACGATTTGCACGTGTGTGTCAATGGTGATGAGCGCGTGAGTGTCGGTGAGGATGAGGGCGTGTGCATCAGTGAGGATGAGCGCGTGTGTGTCGGGGAGGATGAGCGCGTGTGTGTCAGTGACGATTTGCACTTGTGTGTCAATGGGGATGAGCGCGTGAGTGTCGGTGAGGATGAGGGCATGTTTGTCAGTGAGGATGAGCGCGTGTGTGTCAGTGAGGATGAGCGCGTGTGTGTCAGTGAGGATCAGCGCGTGTGTGTTGTTGTGGATGAGCGCGTGTGTGTCAGTGAGGATGAGTGCGTGTGTGTCAGTGAGGATGAGCGCGTGTGTGTCGGTGAGGATGAGCGCGTGTGTGTCGGTGAGGATTAGCGCGTGTGTGTGTCAGTGAGGATGAGCGCGTGTGTGTCACTGAGGATGAGCGCGTGTGTGTCAGTGAGGATGAGCGCGTGTGTGTCACTGAGGATGAGCGCGTGTGTGTCGGTGAGGATGAACACGTGTTCGTGAGGATGAGCGCGTGTGTGTCAGTGAGGATGAGCGCGTGTGTGTCAGTGAGGATGAGCGCGTGTGTGTCTGTGAGGATGAGCGCGTGTGTGTCGCTGAAGAGCAGCACGTGTGTGTCGGTGTGGTTGAGCGCGTGTTTGTCAGTGAGGACGAGCACGTGTGTGTCAGTGACGATGAGCGCCTGTGTGTCAGTGAGGATGACGACGTGAGTGTCGGTGAGGATCAGCACGTGCGTGTCAGTGACGATGAGCATGTGTGTGTCAATGGGGATGAGCGCGTGAGTGTCGGTGAGGATGAGGGCGTGTGTCGGTGAGGATGAGGGCATGAGTGTCAGTGAGGATGAGGGCGTGTGTGTCAGTGAGGATGAGGGCGTGTGTGTCAGTGAGGATGAGGGCGTGTGTCGGTGAGGATGAGGGCATGTGTGTCAGTGAGGATGAGGGCATGTGTGTCGGTGAGGATGAGTGCATGTGTGTCGGTGAGGATGAGGGCGTGTGTGTCGTTGTGGATGAGTGCGTGTGTGTCAGTGAGGATGAGTGCCTGTGTGTCAGTGAGGATGAGCGCGTGTGTGTCACTGAGGATGAGCGCGTGTGTGTCATTGTGGATGAGCGCGTGTGTGCCAGTGAGGATGAGCGCGTGTGTGTCGGTGAGGATGAGCGCGTGTGTGTCGGTGAGGATGAGCGCGTGTGTGTCGTTGTGGATGAGTGCTTGTGTGTCAGTGAGGATGAGTGCCTGTGTGTCAGTGAGGATGAGCGCATGTGTGTCACTGAGGATGAGCGCGTGTGTGTTGTTGTGGATGAGCGCGTGTGTGTCGGTGAGGATGAGCGCGTGTGTGTCAGTGAGGATGAGTGCGTGTGTGTCGTTGTGGATGAGCGCGGGTGTGTCGGTGAGGATGAGCGCGTGTGTGTCAGTGAGGATGAGCGCGTGTGTGTCACTGAGGATGAGCGCGTGTGTGTCAGTGAGGATGAGCGCGTGTGTGTCACTGAGGATGAGCGCGTGTGTGTCGTTGTGGATGAGCGCGTGTGTGTCACTGAGGATGAGTGCGTGTGTGTCGGTGAGAATGAGCGCGTCTGATTCAGTGAGGATGAGCGCGTGTGTGTCACTCAGGATGAGTGCGTGTGTGTCGGTGAGGATGAGCGCGTCTGTTTCAGTGAGGATGAGCGCGGTGTGTGTCACTGAGGATGAGCGCGTGTGTGTCAGTGAGGATGAGTGCGTGTGTGTCGTTGTGGATGAGCGCGTGTGTGTCGGTGAGGATGAGCGCGTGTGTGTCAGTGAGGATGAGCGCGTGTGTGTCACTGAGGATGAGCGCCTGTGTGTCGTTGTGGATGAGCGCGTGTGTGTCGGTGAGGATGAGCGCGTGTGTGTCAGTGAGGATGAGCGCGTGTGTGTCACTGAGGATGAGCGCGTGTGTGTCGTTGTGGATGAGCGCGTGTGTGTCACTGAGGATGAGTGCGTGTGTGTCGGTGAGGATGAGCGCGTCTGTTTCAGTGAGGATGAGCGCGTGTGTGTCACTGAGGATGAGTGCGTGTGTGTCGGTGAGGATGAGCACGTCTGTTTCAGTGAGGATGAGCGCGTGTGTGTCACTGAGGATGAGCGCGTGTGTGTCAGTGAGGATGAGCGCGTGTGTGTCACTGAGGATGAGCGCGTGTGTGTCGTTGTGGATGAGCGCGTGTGTGTCAGTGAGGATGAGCGCGTGTGTGTCGGTGAGGATGAGCGCGTGTGTGTCAGTGAGGATGAGCGCGTGTGTGTCGGTGAGGATGAGCGCGTGTGTGTCGTTGTGGATGAGTGCGTGTGTGTCAGTGAGGATGAGGGCGTGTGCATCAGTGAGGATGAGCGCGTGTGTGTCGGGGAGGATGAGCGCGTGTGTGTCAGTGACGATTTGCACTTGTGTGTCAATGGGGATGAGCGCGTGAGTGTCGGTGAGGATGAGGGCATGTTTGTCAGTGAGGATGAGCGCGTGTGTGTCAGTGGGGATGAGCGCGTGTGTGTCGGTGAGGATGAGCGCGTGTGTATCACTGAGGATGAGCGCGTGTGTGTCGTTGTGGATGAGCGCGTGTGTGTCAGTGAGGATGAGCGCGTGTGTGTCGGTGAGGATGAGCGCGTGTGTGTCGGTGAGGATGAGCGCGTGTGTGTCGGTGAGGATGAGCGCGTGTGTGTCGTTGTGGATGAGTGCGTGTGTGTCAGTGAGGATGAGTGCCTGTGTGTCAGTGAGGATGAGCGCGTGTGTGTCACTGAGGATGAGCGCGTGTGTGTCATTTTGGATGAGCGCGTGTGTGCCAGTGAGGATGAGCGCGTGTGTGTCGGTGAGGATGAGCGCGTGTGTGTCGGTGAGGATGAGCGCGTGTGTGTCGTTGTGGATGAGTGCGTGTGTGTCAGTGAGGATGAGTGCCTGTGTGTCAGTGAGGATGAGCGCGTGTGTGTCGGTGAGGATGAGCGCGTGTGTGTCACTGAGGATGAGCGCGTGTGTGTCGTTGTGGATGACCGCGTGTGTGTCGTTGTGGATGAGTGCGTGTGTGTCGGTGAGGATGAGCGCGTGTGTGTCGGTGAGGATGAGCGCGTGTGTGTCAGTGAGTATGAGTGCGTGTGTGTCAGTGAGGATGAGCGCGTGTGTGTCGGTGAGGATGAGCGCGTGTGTGACTCTGAGGATGAGCGCGTGTGTGTCGTTGTGGATGACCGCGTGTGTGTCGTTGTGGATGAGTGCGTGTGTGTCGGTGACGATGGGCACTTGTGTGTCAGTGTGGAGGAGCACGTGTGCGACATTGAGAATGAGCACGTGTGTGTCAGTGACGATTTGCACGTGTGTGTCAATGGTGATGAGCGCGTGAGTGTCGGAGAGGATGAGGGCGTGTGCATCAGTGAGGATGAGCGCGTGTGTGTCGGGGAGGATGAGCGCGTGTGTGTCAGTGACGATTTGCACTTGTGTGTCAATGGGGATGAGCGCGTGAGTGTCGGTGAGGATGAGGGCATGTTTGTCAGTGAGGATGAGCGCGTGTGTGTCAGTGAGGATGAGCGCGTGTGTGTCAGTGAGGATCAGCGCGTGTGTGTTGTTGTGGATGAGCGCGTGTGTGTCAGTGAGGATGAGTGCGTGTGTGTCAGTGAGGATGAGCGCGTGTGTGTCGGTGAGGATGAGCGCGTGTGTGTCGGTGAGGATTAGCGCGTGTGTGTGTCAGTGAGGATGAGCGCGTGTGTGTCACTGAGGATGAGCGCGTGTGTGTCAGTGAGGATGAGCGCGTGTGTGTCACTGAGGATGAGCGCGTGTGTGTCGGTGAGGATGAACACGTGTTCGTGAGGATGAGCGCGTGTGTGTCAGTGAGGATGAGCGCGTGTGTGTCAGTGAGGATGAGCGCGTGTGTGTCTGTGAGGATGAGCGCGTGTGTGTCGCTGAAGAGCAGCACGTGTGTGTCGGTGTGGTTGAGCGCGTGTTTGTCAGTGAGGACGAGCACGTGTGTGTCAGTGACGATGAGCGCGTGTGTGTCAGTGAGGATGACGACGTGAGTGTCGGTGAGGATCAGCACGTGCGTGTCAGTGACGATGAGCATGTGTGTGTCAATGGGGATGAGCGCGTGAGTGTCGGTGAGGATGAGGGCGTGTGTCGGTGAGGATGAGGGCATGAGTGTCAGTGAGGATGAGGGCGTGTGTGTCAGTGAGGATGAGGGCGTGTGTGTCAGTGAGGATGAGGGCGTGTGTCGGTGAGGATGAGGGCATGTGTGTCAGTGAGGATGAGGGCATGTGTGTCGGTGAGGATGAGTGCATGTGTGTCGGTGAGGATGAGGGCGTGTGTGTCGTTGTGGATGAGCGCGTGTGTGTCATTGTGGATGAGCGCGTGTGTGCCAGTGAGGATGAGCGCGTGTGTGTCGGTGAGGATGAGCGCGTGTGTGTCGGTGAGGATGAGCGCGTGTGTGTCGTTGTGGATGAGTGCGTGTGTGTCAGTGAGGATGAGTGCCTGTGTGTCAGTGAGGATGAGCGCATGTGTGTCACTGAGGATGAGCGCGTGTGTGTTGTTGTGGATGAGCGCGTGTGTGTCGGTGAGGATGAGCGCGTGTGTGTCAGTGAGGATGAGTGCATGTGTGTCGTTGTGGATGAGCGCGTGTGTGTCGGTGAGGATGAGCGCGTGTGTGTCAGTGAGGATGATCGAGTGTGTGTCACTGAGGATGAGCGCGTGTGTGTCAGTGAGGATGAGCGCGTGTGCGTCAGTCAGGATGAGCGCGTGTGCGTCAGTGAGGATGAGCGCGTGTGTGTCAGTGAGGATGAGCGCGTGTGTGTCACTGAGGATGAGCGCGTGTGTGTCATTGTGGATGAGCGCGTGTGTGCCAGTGAGGATGAGCGCGTGTGTGTCGGTGAGGATGAGCGCGTGTGTGTCGGTGAGGATGAGCGCGTGTGTGTCGTTGTGGATGAGTGCGTGTGTGTCAGTGAGGATGAGTGCCTGTGTGTCAGTGAGGATGAGCGCATGTGTGTCACTGAGGATGAGCGCGTGTGTGTTGTTGTGGATGAGCGCGTGTGTGTCGGTGAGGATGAGCGCGTGTGTGTCAGTGAGGATGAGTGCATGTGTGTCGTTGTGGATGAGCGCGTGTGTGTCGGTGAGGATGAGCGCGTGTGTGTCAGTGAGGATGATCGAGTGTGTGTCACTGAGGATGAGCGCGTGTGTGTCAGTGAGGATGAGCGCGTGTGCGTCAGTCAGGATGAGCGCGTGTGCGTCAGTGAGGATGAGCGCGTGTGTGTCAGTGAGGATGAGCGCGTGTGTGTCTGTGAGGATGAGCGCGTGTGTGTCGCTGAAGAGCAGCACGTGTGTGTCGGTGTGGTTGAGCGCGTGTTTGTCAGTGAGGACGAGCACGTGTGTGTCAGTGACGATGAGCGCGTGTGTGTCAGTGAGGATGACGACGTGAGTGTCGGTGAGGATCAGCACGTGCGTGTCAGTGACGATGAGCATGTGTGTGTCAATGGGGATGAGCGCGTGAGTGTCGGTGAGGATGAGGGCGTGTGTCGGTGAGGATGAGGGCATGAGTGTCAGTTAGCATGAGGGCGTGTGTGTCAGTGAGGATGAGGGCGTGTGTGTCAGTGAGGATGAGGGCGTGTGTCGGTGAGGATGAGGGCATGCGTGTCAGTGAGGATGAGGGCATGTGTGTCGGTGAGGATGAGTGCATGTGTGTCGGTGAGGATGAGGGCGTGTGTGTCGTTGTGGATGAGTGCGTGTGTGTCAGTGAGGATGAGTGCCTGTGTGTCAGTGAGGATGAGCGCGTGTGTGTCACTGAGGATGAGGGCATGTGTGTCAGTGAGGATGAGTGCCTGTGTGTCAGTGAGGATGAGCGCGTGTGTGTCACTGAGGATGAGCGCGTGTGTGTCATTGTGGATGAGCGCGTGTGTGCCAGTGAGGATGAGCGCGTGTGTGTCGGTGAGGATGAGCGCGTGTGTGTCGGTGAGGATGAGCGCGTGTGTGTCGTTGTGGATGAGTGCGTGTGTGTCAGTGAGGATGAGTGCCTGTGTGTCAGTGAGGATGAGCGCATGTGTGTCACTGAGGATGAGCGCGTGTGTGTTGTTGTGGATGAGCGCGTGTGTGTCGGTGAGGATGAGCGCGTGTGTGTCAGTGAGGATGAGTGCATGTGTGTCGTTGTGGATGAGCGCGTGTGTGTCGGTGAGGATGAGCGCGTGTGTGTCAGTGAGGATGATCGAGTGTGTGTCACTGAGGATGAGCGCGTGTGTGTCAGTGAGGATGAGCGCGTGTGCGTCAGTCAGGATGAGCGCGTGTGCGTCAGTGAGGATGAGCGCGTGTGTGTCAGTGAGGATGAGCGCGTGTGTGTCTGTGAGGATGAGCGCGTGTGTGTCGCTGAAGAGCAGCACGTGTGTGTCGGTGTGGTTGAGCGCGTGTTTGTCAGTGAGGACGAGCACGTGTGTGTCAGTGACGATGAGCGCGTGTGTGTCAGTGAGGATGACGACGTGAGTGTCGGTGAGGATCAGCACGTGCGTGTCAGTGACGATGAGCATGTGTGTGTCAATGGGGATGAGCGCGTGAGTGTCGGTGAGGATGAGGGCGTGTGTCGGTGAGGATGAGGGCATGAGTGTCAGTGAGCATGAGGGCGTGTGTGTCAGTGAGGATGAGGGCGTGTGTGTCAGTGAGGATGAGGGCGTGTGTCGGTGAGGATGAGGGCATGTGTGTCAGTGAGGATGAGGGCATGTGTGTCGGTGAGGATGAGTGCATGTGTGTCGGTGAGGATGAGGGCGTGTGTGTCGTTGTGGATGAGTGCGTGTGTGTCAGTGAGGATGAGTGCCTGTGTGTCAGTGAGGATGAGCGCGTGTGTGTCACTGAGGATGAGCGCGTGTGTGTCATTGTGGATGAGCGCGTGTGTGCCAGTGAGGATGAGCGCGTGTGTGTCGGTGAGGATGAGTGCGTGTGTGTCGGTGAGGATGAGCGCGTGTGTGTCGTTGTGGATGAGTGTGTGTGTGTCAGTGAGGATGAGTGCCTGTGTGTCAGTGAGGATGAGCGCATGTGTGTCACTGAGGATGAGCGCGTGTGTGTTGTTGTGGATGAGCGCGTGTGTGTCGGTGAGGATGAGCGCGTGTGTGTCAGTGAGGATGAGTGCGTGTGTGTCGTTGTGGATGAGCGCGTTTGTGTCGGTGAGGATGAGCGCGTGTGTGTCAGTGAGGATGAGCGCGTGTGTGTCACTGAGGATGAGCGCGTGTGTGTCAGTGAGGATGAGCGCGTGTGCTTCAGTCAGGATGAGTGCGTGTGTGTCGGTGAGGATGAGCGCGTGTGTGTCGTTGTGGATGAGTGTGTGTGTGTCAGTGAGGATGAGTGCCTGTGTGTCAGTGAGGATGAGCGCATGTGTGTCACTGAGGATGAGCGCGTGTGTGTTGTTGTGGATGAGCGCGTGTGTGTCGGTGAGGATGAGCGCGTGTGTGTCAGTGAGGATGAGTGCGTGTGTGTCGTTGTGGATGAGCGCGTTTGTGTCGGTGAGGATGAGCGCGTGTGTGTCAGTGAGGATGAGCGCGTGTGTGTCGGTGAGGATGAGCGCGTGTGTGACTCTGAGGATGAGCGCGTGTGTGTCGTTGTGGATGACCGCGTGTGTGTCGTTGTGGATGAGTGCGTGTGTGTCGGTGACGATGGGCACTTGTGTGTCAGTGTGGAGGAGCACGTGTGCGACATTGAGAATGAGCACGTGTGTGTCAGTGACGATTTGCACGTGTGTGTCAATGGTGATGAGCGCGTGAGTGTCGGAGAGGATGAGGGCGTGTGCATCAGTGAGGATGAGCGCGTGTGTGTCGGGGAGGATGAGCGCGTGTGTGTCAGTGACGATTTGCACTTGTGTGTCAATGGGGATGAGCGCGTGAGTGTCGGTGAGGATGAGGGCATGTTTGTCAGTGAGGATGAGCGCGTGTGTGTCAGTGAGGATGAGCGCGTGTGTGTCAGTGAGGATCAGCGCGTGTGTGTTGTTGTGGATGAGCGCGTGTGTGTCAGTGAGGATGAGTGCGTGTGTGTCAGTGAGGATGAGCGCGTGTGTGTCGGTGAGGATGAGCGCGTGTGTGTCGGTGAGGATTAGCGCGTGTGTGTGTCAGTGAGGATGAGCGCGTGTGTGTCACTGAGGATGAGCGCGTGTGTGTCAGTGAGGATGAGCGCGTGTGTGTCACTGAGGATGAGCGCGTGTGTGTCGGTGAGGATGAACACGTGTTCGTGAGGATGAGCGCGTGTGTGTCAGTGAGGATGAGCGCGTGTGTGTCAGTGAGGATGAGCGCGTGTGTGTCTGTGAGGATGAGCGCGTGTGTGTCGCTGAAGAGCAGCACGTGTGTGTCGGTGTGGTTGAGCGCGTGTTTGTCAGTGAGGACGAGCACGTGTGTGTCAGTGACGATGAGCGCGTGTGTGTCAGTGAGGATGACGACGTGAGTGTCGGTGAGGATCAGCACGTGCGTGTCAGTGACGATGAGCATGTGTGTGTCAATGGGGATGAGCGCGTGAGTGTCGGTGAGGATGAGGGCGTGTGTCGGTGAGGATGAGGGCATGAGTGTCAGTGAGGATGAGGGCGTGTGTGTCAGTGAGGATGAGGGCGTGTGTGTCAGTGAGGATGAGGGCGTGTGTCGGTGAGGATGAGGGCATGTGTGTCAGTGAGGATGAGGGCATGTGTGTCGGTGAGGATGAGTGCATGTGTGTCGGTGAGGATGAGGGCGTGTGTGTCGTTGTGGATGAGCGCGTGTGTGTCATTGTGGATGAGCGCGTGTGTGCCAGTGAGGATGAGCGCGTGTGTGTCGGTGAGGATGAGCGCGTGTGTGTCGGTGAGGATGAGCGCGTGTGTGTCGTTGTGGATGAGTGCGTGTGTGTCAGTGAGGATGAGTGCCTGTGTGTCAGTGAGGATGAGCGCATGTGTGTCACTGAGGATGAGCGCGTGTGTGTTGTTGTGGATGAGCGCGTGTGTGTCGGTGAGGATGAGCGCGTGTGTGTCAGTGAGGATGAGTGCATGTGTGTCGTTGTGGATGAGCGCGTGTGTGTCGGTGAGGATGAGCGCGTGTGTGTCAGTGAGGATGATCGAGTGTGTGTCACTGAGGATGAGCGCGTGTGTGTCAGTGAGGATGAGCGCGTGTGCGTCAGTCAGGATGAGCGCGTGTGCGTCAGTGAGGATGAGCGCGTGTGTGTCAGTGAGGATGAGCGCGTGTGTGTCACTGAGGATGAGCGCGTGTGTGTCATTGTGGATGAGCGCGTGTGTGCCAGTGAGGATGAGCGCGTGTGTGTCGGTGAGGATGAGCGCGTGTGTGTCGGTGAGGATGAGCGCGTGTGTGTCGTTGTGGATGAGTGCGTGTGTGTCAGTGAGGATGAGTGCCTGTGTGTCAGTGAGGATGAGCGCATGTGTGTCACTGAGGATGAGCGCGTGTGTGTTGTTGTGGATGAGCGCGTGTGTGTCGGTGAGGATGAGCGCGTGTGTGTCAGTGAGGATGAGTGCATGTGTGTCGTTGTGGATGAGCGCGTGTGTGTCGGTGAGGATGAGCGCGTGTGTGTCAGTGAGGATGATCGAGTGTGTGTCACTGAGGATGAGCGCGTGTGTGTCAGTGAGGATGAGCGCGTGTGCGTCAGTCAGGATGAGCGCGTGTGCGTCAGTGAGGATGAGCGCGTGTGTGTCAGTGAGGATGAGCGCGTGTGTGTCTGTGAGGATGAGCGCGTGTGTGTCGCTGAAGAGCAGCACGTGTGTGTCGGTGTGGTTGAGCGCGTGTTTGTCAGTGAGGACGAGCACGTGTGTGTCAGTGACGATGAGCGCGTGTGTGTCAGTGAGGATGACGACGTGAGTGTCGGTGAGGATCAGCACGTGCGTGTCAGTGACGATGAGCATGTGTGTGTCAATGGGGATGAGCGCGTGAGTGTCGGTGAGGATGAGGGCGTGTGTCGGTGAGGATGAGGGCATGAGTGTCAGTTAGCATGAGGGCGTGTGTGTCAGTGAGGATGAGGGCGTGTGTGTCAGTGAGGATGAGGGCGTGTGTCGGTGAGGATGAGGGCATGCGTGTCAGTGAGGATGAGGGCATGTGTGTCGGTGAGGATGAGTGCATGTGTGTCGGTGAGGATGAGGGCGTGTGTGTCGTTGTGGATGAGTGCGTGTGTGTCAGTGAGGATGAGTGCCTGTGTGTCAGTGAGGATGAGCGCGTGTGTGTCACTGAGGATGAGGGCATGTGTGTCAGTGAGGATGAGTGCCTGTGTGTCAGTGAGGATGAGCGCGTGTGTGTCACTGAGGATGAGCGCGTGTGTGTCATTGTGGATGAGCGCGTGTGTGCCAGTGAGGATGAGCGCGTGTGTGTCGGTGAGGATGAGCGCGTGTGTGTCGGTGAGGATGAGCGCGTGTGTGTCGTTGTGGATGAGTGCGTGTGTGTCAGTGAGGATGAGTGCCTGTGTGTCAGTGAGGATGAGCGCATGTGTGTCACTGAGGATGAGCGCGTGTGTGTTGTTGTGGATGAGCGCGTGTGTGTCGGTGAGGATGAGCGCGTGTGTGTCAGTGAGGATGAGTGCATGTGTGTCGTTGTGGATGAGCGCGTGTGTGTCGGTGAGGATGAGCGCGTGTGTGTCAGTGAGGATGATCGAGTGTGTGTCACTGAGGATGAGCGCGTGTGTGTCAGTGAGGATGAGCGCGTGTGCGTCAGTCAGGATGAGCGCGTGTGCGTCAGTGAGGATGAGCGCGTGTGTGTCAGTGAGGATGAGCGCGTGTGTGTCTGTGAGGATGAGCGCGTGTGTGTCGCTGAAGAGCAGCACGTGTGTGTCGGTGTGGTTGAGCGCGTGTTTGTCAGTGAGGACGAGCACGTGTGTGTCAGTGACGATGAGCGCGTGTGTGTCAGTGAGGATGACGACGTGAGTGTCGGTGAGGATCAGCACGTGCGTGTCAGTGACGATGAGCATGTGTGTGTCAATGGGGATGAGCGCGTGAGTGTCGGTGAGGATGAGGGCGTGTGTCGGTGAGGATGAGGGCATGAGTGTCAGTGAGCATGAGGGCGTGTGTGTCAGTGAGGATGAGGGCGTGTGTGTCAGTGAGGATGAGGGCGTGTGTCGGTGAGGATGAGGGCATGTGTGTCAGTGAGGATGAGGGCATGTGTGTCGGTGAGGATGAGTGCATGTGTGTCGGTGAGGATGAGGGCGTGTGTGTCGTTGTGGATGAGTGCGTGTGTGTCAGTGAGGATGAGTGCCTGTGTGTCAGTGAGGATGAGCGCGTGTGTGTCACTGAGGATGAGCGCGTGTGTGTCATTGTGGATGAGCGCGTGTGTGCCAGTGAGGATGAGCGCGTGTGTGTCGGTGAGGATGAGTGCGTGTGTGTCGGTGAGGATGAGCGCGTGTGTGTCGTTGTGGATGAGTGTGTGTGTGTCAGTGAGGATGAGTGCCTGTGTGTCAGTGAGGATGAGCGCATGTGTGTCACTGAGGATGAGCGCGTGTGTGTTGTTGTGGATGAGCGCGTGTGTGTCGGTGAGGATGAGCGCGTGTGTGTCAGTGAGGATGAGTGCGTGTGTGTCGTTGTGGATGAGCGCGTTTGTGTCGGTGAGGATGAGCGCGTGTGTGTCAGTGAGGATGAGCGCGTGTGTGTCACTGAGGATGAGCGCGTGTGTGTCAGTGAGGATGAGCGCGTGTGCTTCAGTCAGGATGAGCGCGTGTGCGTCAGTCAGTTTGAGCGCGTGTGTGTCGGTGAGGATGAGCGCGTGTGTGTCAGTGAGGATGAGTGCATGTGTGTCAGTGAGGATGAGCGCGTGTGTGTCGGTGAGGATGAGCGCGTGTGTGTCAGTGAGGATGAGTGCGTGTGTGTCAGTGAGGATGAGCGCGTGTGTGTCGGTGAGGATGAGCGCGTGTGTGACTCTGAGGATGAGCGCGTGTGTGTCGTTGTGGATGACCGCGTGTGTGTCGTTGTGGATGAGTGCGTGTGTGTCGGTGACGATGGGCACTTGTGTGTCAGTGTGGAGGAGCACGTGTGCGACATTGAGAATGAGCACGTGTGTGTCAGTGACGATTTGCACGTGTGTGTCAATGGTGATGAGCGCGTGAGTGTCGGAGAGGATGAGGGCGTGTGCATCAGTGAGGATGAGCGCGTGTGTGTCGGGGAGGATGAGCGCGTGTGTGTCAGTGACGATTTGCACTTGTGCGTCAATGGGGATGAGCGCGTGAGTGTCGGTGAGGATGAGGGCATGTTTGTCAGTGAGGATGAGCGCGTGTGTGTCAGTGAGGATGAGCGCGTGTGTGTCAGTGAGGATCAGCGCGTGTGTGTTGTTGTGGATGAGCGCGTGTGTGTCAGTGAGGATGAGTGCGTGTGTGTCAGTGAGGATGAGCGCGTGTGTGTCGGTGAGGATGAGCGCGTGTGTGTCGGTGAGGATGAGCGCGTGTGTGTCGGTGAGGATTAGCGCGTGTGTGTGTCAGTGAGGATGAGCGCGTGTGTGTCACTGAGGATGAGCGCGTGTGTGTCAGTGAGGATGAGCGCGTGTGTGTCACTGAGGATGAGCGCGTGTGTGTCGGTGAGGATGAACACGTGTTCGTGAGGATGAGCGCGTGTGTGTCAGTGAGGATGAGCGCGTGTGTGTCAGTGAGGATGAGCGCGTGTGTGTCTGTGAGGACGAGCGCGTGTGTGTCGCTGAAGAGCAGCACGTGTGTGTCGGTGTGGTTGAGCGCGTGTTTGTCAGTGAGGACGAGCACGTGTGTGTCAGTGACGATGAGCGCGTGTGTGTCAGTGAGGATGACGACGTGAGTGTCGGTGAGGATCAGCACGTGCGTGTCAGTGACGATGAGCATGTGTGTGTCAATGGGGATGAGCGCGTGAGTGTCGGTGAGGATGAGGGCGTGTGTCGGTGAGGATGAGGGCATGAGTGTCAGTGAGGATGAGGGCGTGTGTGTCAGTGAGGATGAGGGCGTGTGTGTCAGTGAGGATGAGGGCGTGTGTCGGTGAGGATGAGGGCATGTGTGTCAGTGAGGATGAGGGCATGTGTGTCGGTGAGGATGAGTGCATGTGTGTCGGTGAGGATGAGGGCGTGTGTGTCGTTGTGGATGAGTGCGTGTGTGTCAGTGAGGATGAGTGCCTGTGTGTCAGTGAGGATGAGCGCGTGTGTGTCACTGAGGATGAGCGCGTGTGTGTCATTGTGGATGAGCGCGTGTGTGCCAGTGAGGATGAGCGCGTGTGTGTCGGTGAGGATGAGCGCGTGTGTGTCGGTGAGGATGAGCGCGTGTGTGTCGTTGTGGATGAGTGCGTGTGTGTCAGTGAGGATGAGTGCCTGTGTGTCAGTGAGGATGAGCGCATGTGTGTCACTGAGGATGAGCGCGTGTGTGTTGTTGTGGATGAGCGCGTGTGTGTCGGTGAGGATGAGCGCGTGTGTGTCAGTGAGGATGAGTGCATGTGTGTCGTTGTGGATGAGCGCGTGTGTGTCGGTGAGGATGAGCGCGTGTGTGTCAGTGAGGATGATCGAGTGTGTGTCACTGAGGATGAGCGCGTGTGTGTCAGTGAGGATGAGCGCGTGTGCGTCAGTCAGGATGAGCGCGTGTGCGTCAGTGAGGATGAGCGCGTGTGTGTCAGTGAGGATGAGCGCGTGTGTGTCTGTGAGGATGAGCGCGTGTGTGTCGCTGAAGAGCAGCACGTGTGTGTCGGTGTGGTTGAGCGCGTGTTTGTCAGTGAGGACGAGCACGTGTGTGTCAGTGACGATGAGCGCGTGTGTGTCAGTGAGGATGACGACGTGAGTGTCGGTGAGGATCAGCACGTGCGTGTCAGTGACGATGAGCATGTGTGTGTCAATGGGGATGAGCGCGTGAGTGTCGGTGAGGATGAGGGCGTGTGTCGGTGAGGATGAGGGCATGAGTGTCAGTGAGCATGAGGGCGTGTGTGTCAGTGAGGATGAGGGCGTGTGTGTCAGTGAGGATGAGGGCGTGTGTCGGTGAGGATGAGGGCATGTGTGTCAGTGAGGATGAGGGCATGTGTGTCGGTGAGGATGAGTGCATGTGTGTCGGTGAGGATGAGGGCGTGTGTGTCGTTGTGGATGAGTGCGTGTGTGTCAGTGAGGATGAGTGCCTGTGTGTCAGTGAGGATGAGCGCGTGTGTGTCACTGAGGATGAGCGCGTGTGTGTCATTGTGGATGAGCGCGTGTGTGCCAGTGAGGATGAGCGCGTGTGTGTCGGTGAGGATGAGTGCGTGTGTGTCGGTGAGGATGAGCGCGTGTGTGTCGTTGTGGATGAGTGCGTGTGTGTCAGTGAGGATGAGTGCCTGTGTGTCAGTGAGGATGAGCGCATGTGTGTCACTGAGGATGAGCGCGTGTGTGTTGTTGTGGATGAGCGCGTGTGTGTCGGTGAGGATGAGCGCGTGTGTGTCAGTGAGGATGAGTGCGTGTGTGTCGTTGTGGATGAGCGCGTGTGTGTCGGTGAGGATGAGCGCGTGTGTGTCAGTGAGGATGAGCGCGTGTGTGTCACTGAGGATGAGCGCGTGTGTGTCAGTGAGGATGAGCGCGTGTGCTTCAGTCAGGATGAGCGCGTGTGCGTCAGTCAGTTTGAGCGCGTGTGTGTCGGTGAGGATGAGCGCGTGTGTGTCGGTGAGGATGAGCGCGTGTGTGTCGGTGAGGATGAGCGTGTGTGTGTCAGTAAGGATGAGCGCGTGTGTGTCGCTGAGGATGAGCGCGTGTGTGTCGTTGTGGATGAGCACGTGTGAGTTGGTGAGGATGAGCGCGTGTGTGTCAGTGAGGATGAGTGCCTGTGTGTCAGTGAGGATGAGCGCGTGTGTTTCAGTGAGGATGAGCGCGTGTGTGTCAGTGAGGATGAGCGTGTGTGTGTCGTTGTGGATGAGCGCGTGTGTGTCGGTGAGGATGAGCGCGTGTGTGTCAGTGAGGATGAGCGCGTGTGTGTCACTGAGGATGAGCGCGTGTGTGTCGTTGTGGATGAGCGCGTGTGTGTCGGTGAGGATGAGCGCGTGTGTGTCAGTGAGGATGAGCGCGTGTGTGTCACTGAGGATGAGCGCGTGTGTGTCGTTGTGGATGAGCGCGTGTGTGTCACTGAGGATGAGTGCGTGTGTGTCGGTGAGGATGAGCGCGTCTGTTTCAGTGAGGATGAGCGCGTGTGTGTCACTGAGGATGAGTGCGTGTGTGTCGGTGAGGATGAGCGCGTCTGTTTCAGTGAGGATGAGCGCGTGTGTGTCACTGAGGATGAGCGCGTGTGTGTCAGTGAGGATGAGCGCGTGTGTGTCACTGACGATGAGCGCGTGTGTGTCGTTGTGGATGAGCGCGTGTGTGTCAGTGAGGATGAGCGCGTGTGTGTCGGTGAGGATGAGCGCGTGTGTGTCAGTGAGGATGAGCGCGTGTGTGTCGGTGAGGATGAGCGCGTGTGTGTCGTTGTGGATGAGTGCGTGTGTGTCAGTGAGGATGAGTGCCTGTGTGTCAGTGAGGATGAGCGCGTGTGTGTCACTGAGGATGAGCGCGTGTGTGTCATTGTGGATGAGCGCGTGTGTGCCAGTGAGGATGAGCGCGTGTGTGTCGGTGAGGATGAGCGCGTGTGTGTCGGTGAGGATGAGCGCGTGTGTGTCGTTGTGGATGAGTGCGTGTGTGTCAGTGAGGATGAGTGCCTGTGTGTCAGTGAGGATGAGCGCGTGTGTGTCACTGAGGATGAGCGCGTGTGTGTCGTTGTGGATGAGCGCGTGTGTGTCGGAGAGGATGAGCGCGTGTGTGTCAGTGAGGATGAGTGCATGTGTGTCAGTGAGGATGAGCGCGTGTGTGTCGGTGAGGATGAGCGCGTGTGTGTCAGTGAGGATGAGCGCGTGTGTGTCTGTGAGGATGAGCGCGTGTGTGTCGCTGAAGAGCAGCACGTGTGTGTCGGTGTGGTTGAGCGCGTGTTTGTCAGTGAGGACGAGCACGTGTGTGTCAGTGACGATGAGCGCGTGTGTGTCAGTGAGGATGACGACGTGAGTGTCGGTGAGGATCAGCACGTGCGTGTCAGTGACGATGAGCATGTGTGTGTCAATGGGGATGAGCGCGTGAGTGTCGGTGAGGATGAGGGCGTGTGTCGGTGAGGATGAGGGCATGAGTGTCAGTGAGGATGAGGGCGTGTGTGTCAGTGAGGATGAGGGCGTGTGTGTCAGTGAGGATGAGGGCGTGTGTCGGTGAGGATGAGGGCATGTGTGTCAGTGAGGATGAGGGCATGTGTGTCGGTGAGGATGAGTGCATGTGTGTCGGTGAGGATGAGCGCGTGTGTGTCGTTGTGGATGAGTGCGTGTGTGTCAGTGAGGATGAGTGCCTGTGTGTCAGTGAGGATGAGCGCGTGTGTGTCACTGAGGATGAGCGCGTGTGTGTCATTGTGGATGAGCGCGTGTGTGCCAGTGAGGATGAGCGCGTGTGTGTCGGTGAGGATGAGCGCGTGTGTGTCGGTGAGGATGAGCGCGTGTGTGTCGTTGTGGATGAGTGCGTGTGTGTCAGTGAGGATGAGTGCCTGTGTGTCAGTGAGGATGAGCGCATGTGTGTCACTGAGGATGAGCGCGTGTGTGTTGTTGTGGATGAGCGCGTGTGTGTCGGTGAGGATGAGCGCGTGTGTGTCAGTGAGGATGAGTGCGTGTGTGTCGTTGTGGATGAGCGCGTGTGTGTCGGTGAGGATGAGCGCGTGTGTGTCAGTGAGGATGAGCGCGTGTGTGTCACTGAGGATGAGCGCGTGTGTGTCAGTGAGGATGAGCGCGTGTGTGTCACTGAGGATGAGCGCGTGTGTGTCGTTGTGGATGAGCGCGTGTGTGTCACTGAGGATGAGTGCGTGTGTGTCGGTGAGAATGAGTGCGTCTGTTTCAGTGAGGATGAGCGCGTGTGTGTCACTGAGGATGAGTGCGTGTGTGTCGGTGAGGATGAGCGCGTCTGTTTCAGTGAGGATGAGCGCGTGTGTGTCACTGAGGATGAGCGCGTGTGTGTCGGTGAGGATGAGCGCGTCTGTTTCAGTGAGGATGAGCGCGTGTGTGTCAGTGAGGATGAGGGCGTGTGTGTCAGTGAGGATGAGTGCGTGTGTGTCGTTGTGGATGAGCGCGTGTGTGTCGGTGAGGATGAGCGCGTGTGTGTCAGTGAGGATGAGCGCGTGTGTGTCACTGAGGATGAGCGCGTGTGTGTCGTTGTGGATGAGCGCGTGTGTGTCGGTGAGGATGAGCGCGTGTGTGTCAGTGAGGATGAGCGCGTGTGTGTCACTGAGGATGAGCGCGTGTGTGTCGTTGTGGATGAGCGCGTGTGTGTCACTGAGGATGAGTGCGTGTGTGTCGGTGAGGATGAGCGCGTCTGTTTCAGTGAGGATGAGCGCGTGTGTGTCACTGAGGATGAGCGCGTGTGTGTCAGTGAGGATGAGCGCGTGTGTGTCACTGAGGATGAGCGCGTGTGTGTCGTTGTGGATGAGCGCGTGTGTGTCAGTGAGGATGAGCGCGTGTGTGTCGGTGAGGATGAGCGCGTGTGTGTCAGTGAGGATGAGCGCGTGTGTGTCGGTGAGGATGAGCGCGTGTGTGTCGTTGTGGATGAGTGCGTGTGTGTCAGTGAGGATGAGTGCCTGTGTGTCAGTGAGGATGAGCGCGTGTGTGTCACTGAGGATGAGCGCGTGTGTGTCATTGTGGATGAGCGCGTGTGTGCCAGTGAGGATGAGCGCGTGTGTGTCGGTGAGGATGAGCGCGTGTGTGTCGGTGAGGATGAGCGCGTGTGTGTCGTTGTGGATGAGTGCGTGTGTGTCAGTGAGGATGAGTGCCTGTGTGTCAGTGAGGATGAGCGCGTGTGTGTCAGTGAGGATGAGCGCGTGTGTGTCAGTGAGGATGAGCGCGTGTGTGTCACTGAGGATGAGCGCGTGTGTGTCGTTGTGGATGAGCGCGTGTGTGTCGGTGAGGATGAGCGCGTGTGTGTCAGTGAGGATGAGTGCATGTGTGTCAGTGAGGATGAGCGCGTGTGTGTCGGTGAGGATGAGCGCGTGTGTGTCAGTGAGGATGAGTGCGTGTGTGTCAGTGAGGATGAGCGCGTGTGTGTCGGTGAGGATGAGCGCGTGTGTGTCACTGAGGATGAGCGCGTGTGTGTCGTTGTGGATGAGCGCGTGTGTGTCGGTGAGGATGAGCGCGTGTGTGTCAGTGAGGATGAGTGCATGTGTGTCAGTGAGGATGAGCGCGTGTGTGTCGGTGAGGATGAGCGCGTGTGTGTCAGTGAGGATGAGTGCGTGTGTGTCAGTGAGGATGAGCGCGTGTGTGTCGGTGAGGATGAGCGCGTGTGTGTCACTGAGGATGAGCGCGTGTGTGTCGTTGTGGATGACCGCGTGTGTGTCGTTGTGGATGAGTGCGTGTGTGTCGGTGACGATGGGCACTTGTGTGTCAGTGTGGAGGAGCACGTGTGCGACATTGAGAATGAGCACGTGTGTGTCAGTGACGATTTGCACGTGTGTGTCAATGGTGATGAGCGCATGAGTGTCGGTGAGGATGAGGGCGTGTGCATCAGTGAGGATGAGCGCGTGTGTGTCGGGGAGGATGAGCGCGTGTGTGTCAGTGACGATTTGCACTTGTGTGTCAATGGGGATGAGCGCGTGAGTGTCGGTGAGGATGAGGGCATGTTTGTCAGTGAGGATGAGCGCGTGTGTGTCAGTGGGGATGAGCGCGTGTGTGTCAGTGAGGATGAGCGCGTGTGTGTCAGTGAGGATCAGCGCGTGTGTGTTGTTGTGGATGAGCGCGTGTGTGTCAGTGAGGATGAGTGCGTGTGTGTCAGTGAGGATGAGCGCGTGTGTGTCGGTGAGGATGAGCGCGTGTGTGTCGGAGAGGATTAGCGCGTGTGTGTGTCAGTGAGGATGAGCGCGTGTGTGTCACTGAGGATGAGCGCGTGTGTGTCAGTGAGGATGAGCGCGTGTGTGTCACTGAGGATGAGCGCGTGTGTGTCGGTGAGGATGAACACGTGTTCGTGAGTATGAGCGCGTGTGTGTCAGTGAGGATGAGCGCGTGTGTGTCAGTGAGGATGAGCGCGTGTGTGTCAGTGAGGATGAGCGCGTGTGTGTCAGTGAGGATGAGCGCGTGTGTGTCTGTGAGGATGAGCGCGTGTGTGTCGCTGAAGAGCAGCACGTGTGTGTCAGTGAGGATGAGTGCGTGTTTGTCAGTGAGGACGAGCACGTGTGTGTCAGTGACGATGAGCGCGTGTGTGTCAGTGAGGATGACGACGTGAGTGTCGGTGAGGATCAGCACGTGCGTGTCAGTGACGATGAGCATGTGTGTGTCAATGGGGATGAGCGCGTGAGTGTCGGTGAGGATGAGGGCGTGTGTCGGTGAGGATGAGGGCATGAGTGTCAGTGAGGATGAGGGCGTGTGTGTCAGTGAGGATGAGGGCGTGTGTGTCAGTGAGGATGAGGGCGTGTGTCGGTGAGGATGAGGGCATGTGTGTCGGTGAGGATGAGTGCATGTGTGTCGGTGAGGATGAGGGCGTGTGTGTCGTTGTGGATGAGTGCGTGTGTGTCAGTGAGGATGAGTGCCTGTGTGTCAGTGAGGATGAGCGCGTGTGTGTCACTGAGGATGAGCGCGTGTGTGTCATTGTGGATGAGCGCGTGTGTGCCAGTGAGGATGAGCGCGTGTGTGTCGGTGAGGATGAGCGCGTGTGTGTCGGTGAGGATGAGCGCGTGTGTGTCGTTGTGGATGGGTGCGTGTGTGTCAGTGAGGATGAGTGCATGTGTGTCAGTGAGGATGAGCGCGTGTGTGTCACTGAGGATGAGCGCGTGTGTGTTGTTGTGGATGAGCGCGTGTGTGTCGCTGAGGATGAGCGCGTGTGTGTCAGTGAGGATGAGTGCATGTGTGTCAGTGAGGATGAGCGCGTGTGTGTCGGTGAGGATGAGCGCGTGTGTGTCAGTGAGGATGAGTGCGTGTGTGTCAGTGAGGATGAGCGCGTGTGTGTCGGTGAGGATGAGCGCGTGTGTGTCGGTTAGGATGAGCGTGTGTGTGTCAGTAAGGATGAGCGCGTGTGTGTCACTGAGGATGAGCGCGTGTGTGTCGTTGTGGATGAGCACGTGTGAGTTGGTGAGGATGAGCGCGTGTGTGTCAGTGAGGATGAGTGCCTGTGTGTCAGTGAGGATGAGCGCGTGTGTTTCAGTGAGGATGAGCGCGTGTGTGTCACTGAGGATGAGCGCGTGTGGGTCGTTGTGGATGAGCGCGTGTGTGTCGGTGAGGATGAGCGCGTGTGTGTCAGTGAGGATGAGCGCGTGTGTGTCACTGAGGATGAGCGCGTGTGTGTCGTTGTGGATGAGCGCGTGTGTGTCACTGAGGATGAGTGCGTGTGTGTCGGTGAGGATGAGCGCGTCTGTTTCAGTGAGCATGAGCGCGTGTGTGTCACTGAGGATGAGCGCGTGTGTGTCAGTGAGGATGAGCGCGTGTGTGTCACTGAGGATGAGCGCGTGTGCGTCGTTGTGGATGAGCGCGTGTGTGTCAGTGAGGATGAGCGCGTGTGTGTTGGTGAGGATGAGCGCGTGTGTGTCAGTGAAGATGAGCGCGTGTGTGTCGGTGAGGATGAGCGCGTGTGTGTCGTTGTGGATGAGTGCGTGTGTGTCAGTGAGGATGAGTGCCTGTGTGTCAGTGAGGATGAGCGCGTGTGTGTCACTGAGGATGAGCGCGTGTGTGTCATTGTGGATGAGCGCGTGTGTGTCACTGAGGATGAGCGCGTGTGTGTCGTTGTGGATGAGCACGTGTGAGTTGGTGAGGATGAGCGCGTGTGTGTCAGTGAGGATGAGTGCCTGTGTGTCAGTGAGGATGAGCGCGTGTGTTTCAGTGAGGATGAGCGCGTGTGTGTCACTGAGGATGAGCGCGTGTGGGTCGTTGTGGATGAGCGCGTGTGTGTCGGTGAGGATGAGCGCGTGTGTGTCAGTGAGGATGAGCGCGTGTGTGTCACTGAGGATGAGCGCGTGTGTGTCGTTGTGGATGAGCGCGTGTGTGTCACTGAGGATGAGTGCGTGTGTGTCGGTGAGGATGAGCGCGTCTGTTTCAGTGAGCATGAGCGCGTGTGTGTCACTGAGGATGAGCGCGTGTGTGTCAGTGAGGATGAGCGCGTGTGTGTCACTGAGGATGAGCGCGTGTGCGTCGTTGTGGATGAGCGCGTGTGTGTCAGTGAGGATGAGCGCGTGTGTGTTGGTGAGGATGAGCGCGTGTGTGTCAGTGAAGATGAGCGCGTGTGTGTCAGTGAGGATGAGTGCCTGTGTGTCAGTGAGGATGAGCGCGTGTGTGTCACTGAGGATGAGCGCGTGTGTGTCATTGTGGATGAGCGCGTGTGTGCCAGTGAGGATGAGCGCGTGTGTGTCGGTGAGGATGAGCGCGTGTGTTTCGGTGAGGATGAGCGCGTGTGTGTCATTGTGGATGAGTGCGTGTGTGTCAGTGAGGATGAGTGCCTGTGTGTCAGTGAGGATGAGCGCGTGTGTGTCACTGAGGATGAGCGCGTGTGTGTCAGCCAGGATGAGGGCGTGTGTGTCAATGAGGATGAGGGCGTGTGTGTCAGTGAGGATGAGGGCGTGTGTGTCGGTGAGGATGAGGGCGTGTGTGTCGGTGAGGATGAGGGCGTGTGTCAGTGAGGATGAGGGCGTGTGTCGGTGAGGATGAGCACATGTGTGTCAGTGAGGATGAGTGCGTGTGTGTCGGTGAGGAAGAGTGCGTGTGTGTCAGTGAGAATGAGCGCGTGTGTTTCAGTGAGGATGAGGGCGTGTGTCGGTGAGGATGAGGGCGTGTGTCGGTGAGGATGAGCACATGTGTGTCAGTGAGGATGAGCGCGTGTGTGTCGGTGAGGAAGAGTGCGTGTGTGTCAGTGAGAATGAGCGCGTGTGTTTCAGTGAGGATGAGGGCGTGTGTCGGTGAGGATGAGGGCGTGTGTCGGTGAGGATGAGAGCGGGTGTGTCAGTGAGGTTGAGCGCGTGTGTGTCAGTGAGGATGAGGGCGCGTGTGTCAATGAGGATGAGGGCGTGTGTGTCAGTGAGGATGAGGGCGTGTGTGTCGGTGAGGATGAGGGCGTGTGTGTCGGTGAGGATGAGGGCGTGTGTCAGTGAGGATGAGGGCGTGTGTCGGTGAGGATGAGCACATGTGTGTCAGTGAGGATGAGTGCGTGTGTGTCGGTGAGGAAGAGTGCGTGTGTGTCAGTGAGAATGAGCGCGTGTGTTTCAGTGAGGATGAGGGCGTGTGTCGGTGAGGATGAGGGCGTGTGTCGGTGAGGATGAGCACATGTGTGTCAGTGAGGATGAGCGCGTGTGTGTCGGTGAGGAAGAGTGCGTGTGTGTCAGTGAGAATGAGCGCGTGTGTTTCAGTGAGGATGAGGGCGTGTGTCGGTGAGGATGAGGGCGTGTGTCGGTGAGGATGAGAGCGGGTGTGTCAGTGAGGTTGAGCGCGTGTGTGTCAGTGAGGATGAGGGCGCGTGTGCCTGTGAGGATGAGCGCGTGTGTGTCAGTGAGAATGAGGGCTTGTGTGTCAGTGAGGATGAACGCATGTGCGTCAGTCAGGATGAGCATGTGTGTGTCAGTGAGGATGAGTGCGCGTGTGTCAGTGAGGATGAGTGCCTGTGTGTCGGTGAGGATGAGCGCGTGTGTGTCGGTGAGGATGAGCGCGTGTGTCAGTGAGGATGAGCGCGTGTGTGTCGGTGAGGATGAGCGCGTGTGTGTCACTGAGGATGAGCGCGTTTGTGTCGGTGAGGATGCGCGCGTTTGTGTCAGTGAGGAGGAGCACGTGTGCGTCATTGAGGATGAGCACGTGTGTGTCGTTACGATTTGCACATGTGTGTCAATGGGGATGAGCGCATGAGTGTCGGTCAGGATGAGGGCATGTTTGTCAGTGAGGATGAGGGCGTGTGTCGGTGAGGATGAGTGCATGTGTGACAGTGAGGATGAGGGCGTGTGTGTCGGTGAGGATGAGTGCGTGTGTGTCAGTGAGGATGAGTGCGTGTGTGTCAGTGAGGATGAGCGCGTGTGTTTCAGTGAGGAAGAGGGCGTGTGTGTCAGTCAGTTTGAGCGCGTGTGTGTCGGTGAGGATGAGCGCGTGTGTGTCGGTGAGGATGAGCGCGTGTGTCGGTGAGGATGAGCGCGTGTGCATCAGTCAGGATGAGCGCGTGTGCGTCAGTCAGTTTGAGCGCGTGTGTGTCGGTGAGGATGAGCGCGTGTGTGTCGGTGAGGATGAGCGCGTGTGTGTCGGTGAGGATGAGCGTGTGTGTGTCAGTAAGGATGAGCGCGTGTGTGTCACTGAGGATGAGCGCGTGTGTGTCGTTGTGGATGAGCACGTGTGAGTTGGTGAGGATGAGCGCGTGTGTGTCAGTGAGGATGAGTGCCTGTGTGTCAGTGAGGATGAGCGCGTGTGTTTCAGTGAGGATGAGCGCGTGTGTGTCAGTGAGGATGAGCGCGTGTGTGTCGTTGTGGATGAGCGCGTGTGTGTCGGTGAGGATGAGCGCGTGTGTGTCAGTGAGGATGAGCGCGTGTGTGTCACTGAGGATGAGCACGTGTGTGTCGTTGTGGATGAGCGCGTGTGTGTCGGTGAGGATGAGCGCGTGTGTGTCAGTGAGGATGAGCGCGTGTGTGTCACTGAGGATGAGCGCGTGTGTGTCGTTGTGGATGAGCGCGTGTGTGTCACTGAGGATGAGTGCGTGTGTGTCGGCGAGGATGAGCGCGTCTGTTTCAGTGAGGATGAGCGCGTGTGTGTCACTGAGGATGAGTGCGTGTGTGTCGGTGAGGATGAGCGCGTCTGTTTCAGTGAGGATGAGCGCGTGTGTGTCACTGAGGATGATCGCGTGTGTGTCAGTGAGGATGAGCGCGTGTGTGTCACTGAGGATGAGCGCGTGTGTGTCGTTGTGGATGAGCGCGTGTGTGTCAGTGTGGATGAGCGCGTGTGTGTCGGTGAGGATGAGCGCGTGTGTGTCACTGAGGATGAGCGCGTGTGTGTCGGTGAGGATGAGCGCGTGTGTGTCGTTGTGGATGAGTGCGTGTGTGTCAGTGAGGATGAGGGCCTGTGTGTCAGTGAGGATGAGCGCGTGTGTGTCACTGAGGATGAGCGCGTGTGTGTCATTGTGGATGAGCGCGTGTGTGCCAGTGAGGATGAGCGCGTGTGTGTCGGTGAGGATGAGCGCGTGTGTGTCGGTGAGGATGAGCGCGTGTGTGTCGTTGTGGATGAGTGCGTGTGTGTCAGTGAGGATGAGTGCCTGTGTGTCAGTGAGGATGAGCGCGTGTGTGTCACTGAGGATGAGCGCGTGTGTGTCGTTGTGGAGGAGCGCGTGTGTGTCGGTGAGGATGAGCGCGTGTGTGTCAGTGAGGATGAGTGCATGTGTGTCAGTGAGGATGAGCGCGTGTGTGTCGGTGAGGATGAGCGCGTGTGTGTCAGTGAGGATGAGTGCGTGTGTGTCAGTGAGGATGAGCGCGTGTGTGTCGGTGAGGATGAGCGCGTGTGTGTCACTGAGGATGAGCGCGTGTGTGTCGTCGTGGATGACCGCGTGTGTGTCGTTGTGGATGAGTGCGTGTGTGTCGGTGACGATGGGCACTTGTGTGTCAGTGTGGAGGAGCACGTGTGCGACATTGAGAATGAGCACGTGTGTGTCAGTGACGATTTGCACGTGTGTGTCAATGGTGATGAGCGCTTGAGTGTCGGTGAGGATGAGGGCGTGTGCATCAGTGAGGATGAGCGCGTGTGTGTCGGGGAGGATGAGCGCGTGTGTGTCAGTGACGATTTGCACTTGTGTGTCAATGGGGATGAGCGCATGAGTGTCGGTGAGGATGAGGGCATGTTTGTCAGTGAGGATGAGCGCGTGTGTGTCAGTGGGGATGAGCGCGTGTGTGTCAGTGAGGATGAGCGCGTGTGTGTCAGTGAGGATCAGCGCGTGTGTGTTGTTGCGGATGAGCGCGTGTGTGTCAGTGAGGATGAGTGCGTGTGTGTCAGTGAGGATGAGCGCGTGTGTGTCGGTGAGGATGAGCGCGTGTGTGTCAGTGAGGATGAGCGCGTGTGTGTGTCAGTGAGGATGAGCGCGTGTGTGTCACTGAGGATGAGCGCGTGTGTGTCAGTGAGGATGAGCGCGTGTGTGTCACTGAGGATGAGCGCGTGTGTGTCGGTGAGGATGAACACGTGTTCGTGAGGATGAGCGCGTGTGTGTCAGTGAGGATGAGCGCGTGTGTGTCAGTGAGGATGAGCGCGTGTGTGCCTGTGAGGATGAGCGCGTGTGTGTCGCTGAAGAGCAGCACGTGTGTGTCGGTGTGGTTGAGCGCGTGTTTGTCAGTGAGGACGAGCACGTGTGTGTCAGTGACGATGAGCGCGTGTGTGTCAGTGAGGATGAGCGCGTGTGCGTCAGTCAGGATCAGCATGTGTGTGTCAGTGAGGATGAGTGCGTGTGTGTCAGTGAGGATGAGTGCCTGTGTGTCGGTGAGGATGAGCGCGTGTGTGTCGGTGAGGATGTGCGCGTGTGTCAGTGAGGATGAGCGCGTGTGTGTCGGTGAGGATGAGCGCGTGTGTGTCACTGAGGATGAGCGCGTTTGTGTCGGTGAGGATGCGCGCGTTTGTGTCAGTGAGGAGGAGCACGTGTGCGTCATTGAGGATGAGCACGTGTGTGTCGTTACGATTTGCACATGTGTGTCAATGGGGATGAGCGCATGAGTGTCGGTCAGGATGAGGGCATGTTTGTCAGTGAGGATGAGGGCTTGTGTCGGTGAGGATGAGTGCATGTGTGACAGTGAGGATGAGGGCGTGTGTGTCGGTGAGGATGAGTGCGTGTGTGTCAGTGAGGATGAGTGCGTGTGTGTCAGTGAGGATGAGCGCGTGTGTTTCAGTGAGGAAGAGGGCGTGTGTCGGTGACGATGAGGGCATGTGTCGGTGACGATGAGGGCGTGTGTCGGTGAGGATGAGCGCGTGTGCGTCAGTCAGGATGAGCGCGTGTGCGTCAGTCAGGATGAGCGCGTGTGTGTCAGTGAGGGTGAGCGCGTGTGTGTCAGTGAGGATGAGTGCGTGTGTGTCAGTGAGGGTGAGCGCGTGTGTGTCGTTGTGGATGAGCGCGTGTGTGTCGGTGAGGATGAGCGCGTGTGCGTCAGTCAGGATGAGCGCGTGTGCGTCAGTCAGGATGAGCGCATGTTTGTCGGTGAGGATGAGCGCGTGTGTGCCGGTGAGGATGAGCGCGTGTGTGTCGGTGAGGATGAGCGCGTGTGTGTCGGTGAAGATGAGGGCGTGTGTGTCAGTGAGGGTGAGCGCGTGTGTGTCGGTGAGGATGAGCGCGTGTGTGTCACTGAGGGTGAGCGCGTGTGTGTCGTTGTGGATGAGCGCGTGTGTGTCGGTGAGGATGAGTGCGTGTGTGTCAGTGAGGATGAGCGCGTGTGTGTCAGTGAGGATGAGTGCGTGTGTGTCGGTGAGGATGAGCGCGTGTGTGTCGGTGAGGATGAACACGTGTTCGTGAGGATGAGCGCGTGTGTGTCAGTGAGGATGAGCGCGTGTGTGTCAGTGAGGATGAGCGCGTGTGTGTCGGTGAGGATGAGCACGTGTGCGCCGCTGAGGAGCAGCACGTGTGTCTCGGTGTGGTTGAGCGCGTGTCTGTCAGTGAGGTCGAGCACGTGTGTGTCAGTGACGATGAGCGCGTGTGTGTCAATGGGAATGAGCGCGTGTGTGTCAGTGAGGATGACGACGTGCGTGTCGGTGAGGATCAGCACGTGCGTGTCAGTGACAATGAGCATGTGTGTGTCATTGGGGATGAGCGCGTGAGTGTCGGTGAGGATGGGGGCGTGTGTCGGTGAGGATGAGCGCGTGTCCGTCAGTCAGGATGAGGGCGTGTGTGTCGGTGAGGATGAGGGCATGTGTGTCGGTGAGGATGAGTGCATGTGTGTCAGTGAGGATGAGGGCGTGTGTCGGTGAGGATGAGGGCGTGTGTCGGTGAGGATGAGCGCGTGTGCGTCAGTCAGGATGAGGGCGTGTGTGTCAGTGAGGATGAGGGCGTGTGTCGGTGAGGATGAGGGCATGTGTGTCGGTGAGGATGAGTGCATGTGTGTCAGTGAGGATGAGGGCGTGTGTCGGTGAGGACGAGCGCATGTGTGTCAGTGAGGATGAGCGCGTGTGTGTCAGTGAGGATGAGCGTGTGTGTGTCAGTGAGGATGAGTGCGTATGTGTCGGTGAGGATGAGCGCGTGTAAGTTGGTGTGGATGAGCGTGTGTGTGTCACTGAGGATGAGTGCCTGTGTGTTGGTGAGGATGAGCGCGTGTGTGTCACTGAGGATGAGCGCGTGTGTGTCGTTGTGGATGAGCGCGTGTGTGTCAGTGTGGAGGAGCACGTGTGTGTCATTGGTGATGAGCGCGTGAGTGTCGGTGAGGATGAGGGCATGTTTGTCAGTGAGGATGAGCGCGTGTGTATCGGTGAGGATGAGCGCATGTGTGTCGGTAAGGACGAGCACGTGTGTGTCAGTGACGATGAGCACGTGTGTGTCAATGGGAATGAGCACGTGAGAGTTGGTGAGGATGAGCGCGTGTTTGTGTCGGTGAGGATGAGCAAGTTTGTGTCAGTGAGGATGAGCCCGTGTGTGTCGTTGTGGATGAGCGCGTGTGTGTCACTGAGGATGAGTGCCTGTGTGTCAGTGAGGAGTGGCACGTGTGCGTCATTGAGGATGAGCACGTGTGTGTCGGTTACGATTTGCACATGTGTGTCAATGGGGATGAGCGCATGAGTGTTGGTCAGGATGAGGGCGTGTGTCAGTGAGGATGAGTGCATGTGTGACAGTGAGGATGAGGGCATGTGTCGGTGAGGATGAGTGCGTGTGCGTCAGTCAGGATGAGCGCGTGTGCGTCAGTCAGGATGAGCGTGTGTGTGTCGGTGAGGATGAGCGCGTGTGTGTCGGTGAGGACGAGCACGTGTGTGTCAGTGACGATGAGCACGTGTGTGTCAATGGGAATGAGCACGTGAGAGTTGGTGAGGATGAGCGCGTGTTTGTGTCGGTGAGGATGAGCAAGTTTGTGTCAGTGAGGATGAGCCCGTGTGTGTCGTTGTGGATGAGCGCGTGTGTGTCACTGAGGATGAGTGCCTGTGTGTCAGTGAGGAGGGGCACGTGTGCGTCATTGAGGATGAGCACGTGTGTGTCGGTTACGATTTGCACATGTGTGTCAATGGGGATGAGCGCATGAGTGTTGGTCAGGATGAGGGCGTGTGTCAGTGAGGATGAGTGCATGTGTGACAGTGAGGATGAGGGCGTGTGTCGGTGAGGATGAGTGCGTGTGCGTCAGTCAGGATGAGCGCGTGTGCGTCAGTCAGGATGAGCGTGTGTGTGTCGGTGAGGATGAGCGCATGTGTGTCAGTGAGGATGAGCGCGTGTGTGTCAGTGAGGATGAGCGCGTGTGTGTCAGTGAGGATGAGGGAGTGTGTGTCAGTGAGGATGAGCGCGTGTGTGTCAGTGAGGATGAGCGCGTGTGTGTCAATGAGGATGAGCGCGTGTGTGTCAGTGAGGATGAGCGCGTGTGTGTCAGTGAGGATGAGCGCGTGTGTGTCAGTGAGGATGAGCGCGTGTGTGTCACTGAGGATGAGCGCGTGTGTGTCACTGAGGATGAGCGCGTGTGTATCGTTGTGGATGAGTGCCTGTGTGTCAGTGAGGATGAGCGCGTGTGTGTGTCACTGAGGATGAGCGCGTGTGTGTCGTTGTGGATGAGCGCGTGTGTGTCGGTGAGGATGAGGGCCTGTTTCGGTGAGGATGGGCACGTGTGCGTCAGTCAGGATGAGCGCGTGTGTGTAAGTGAGGATGAGCGCGTGTGTGTCGTTGTGGATGAGCGCGTGTGTGTCGGTGAGGATGAGGGCGTGTGTCGGTGAGGATGAGGGCGTGTGTCGGTGAGGATGAGCGGGTGTGCGTCAGTCAGGATGAGCGCGTGTGCGTCAGTCAGGATGAGCGCGTGTGTGTCAGTGAGGGTGAGCGCGTGTGTGTCGTTGTGGATGAGCGCGTGTCTGTCGGTGAGGATGAGCGCGTGTGCGTCAGTCAGGATGAGCGCGTGTGCGTCAGTGAGGATGAGCGCGTGTGTGTCGGTGAGGATGAGCGCGTGTGTGTCGGTGAGGATGAGCGCGTGTGTGTCGGTGAGGATGAGCGCGTGTGTGTCGGTGAGGATGAGCGCGTGTGTGTCAGTGAGGGTGAGCGCGTGTGTGTCGGTGAGGATGAGCGCGTGTGTGTCAGTGAGGGTGAGCGCGTGTGTGTCAGTGAGGGTGAGCGCGTGTGTGTCGGTGAGGATGAGTGCGTGTGTGTCAGTGAGGATGAGCGCGTGTGTGTCGGTGAGGATGAGCGCGTGTGTGTCGGTGAGGATGCGCGCGTGTGTGTCACTGAGGATGAGCGCGTGTGTGTCACTGAGGATGAGCGCGTGTGTGTCGTTGTGGATGAGCACGTGTGAGTTGGTGAGGATAGGGCGTGTGTGTCGGTGAGGATGAGCGCGTGTGAGTTGGTGAGGATGAGCGCGTGTGTGTCGGTGAGGATGAGTGCGTGTGTGTCAGTGAGGATGAGCGCGTGTGTGTCAATGAGGATGAGCGCGTGTGTGTCAGTGAGGATGAGCGCGTGTGTGTCAGTGAGGATGAGCGCGTGTGTGTCAGTGAGGATGAGCGCGTGTGTGTCACTGAGGATGAGCGCGTGTGTGTCACTGAGGATGAGCGCGTGTGTATCGTTGTGGATGAGTGCCTGTGTGTCAGTGAGGATGAGCGCGTGTGTGTGTCACTGAGGATGAGCGCATGTGTGTCGTTGTGGATGAGCGCGTGTGTGTCGGTGAGGATGAGGGCCTGTTTCGGTGAGGATGGGCGCGTGTGCGTCAGTCAGGATGAGCGCGTGTGTGTAAGTGAGGATGAGCGCGTGTGTGTCGTTGTGGATGAGCGCGTGTGTGTCGGTGAGGATGAGGGCGTGTGTGTCGTTGTGGATGAGCGCGTGTGTGTCACTGAGGATGAGCGCGTGTGTGTCACTGAGGATGAGCGCGTGTGTGTCGTTGTGGATGAGCACGTGTGAGTTGGTGAGGATGAGGGCGTGTGTGTCGGTGAGGATGAGCGCGTGTGAGTTGGTGAGGATGAGCGCGTGTGTGTCGGTGAGGATGAGTGCGTGTGTGTCAGTGAGGATGAGCGCGTGTGTGTCAGTGAGGATGAGTGCGTGTGTGTCAGTGAGGATGAGCGCGTGTGTGTCGGTGAGGATGAGCGCGTGTGTGTCAGTGAGGATGCGCGCGTGTGTGTCACTGAGGATGAGCGCGTGTGTGTCGGTGAGGATGAGCGCGTGTGTGTCGCTGAGGAGCAGCACGTGTGTGTCGGTGTGGTTGAGCGCGTGTTTGTCAGTGAGGTCGAGCACGTGTGTGTCAGTGACGATGAGCGCATGTGTGTCAATGGGAATGAGCGCGTGTGTGTCAGTGAGGATGACGACGTGCGTGTCGGTGAGGATCAGCACGTGCGTGTCAGTGACAATGAGCATGTGTGTGTCATTGGGGATGAGCGCGTGAGTGTCGGTGAGGATGAGGGCGTGTGTGTCAGTGAGGATGAGGGCGTGTGTCGGTGAGGATGAGCGCATGTGTGTGTCAGTGAGGATGAGTGCGTGTGTGTCAGTGAGGATGAGGGCGTGTGCGTCAGTCAGGATGAGGGCGTGTGTGTCGGTGAGGATGAGGGCATGTGTGTAGGTGAGGATGAGTGCATGTGTGTCAGTGAGGATGAGCGCGTGTGTGTCGGTGAGGATGAGGGCGTGTGTCGGTGAGGATGAGGGCGTGTGTGTCAGTCAGGATGAGGGCGTGTGTCGGTGAGGATGAGCGCATGTGTGTGTCAGTGAGGATGAGTGCGTGTGTGTCAGTGAGGATGAGGGCGTGTGCGTCAGTCAGGATGAGGGCGTGTGTGTCGGTGAGGATGAGGGCATGTGTGTAGGTGAGGATGAGTGCATGTGTGTCAGTGAGGATGAGCGCGTGTGTGTCGGTGAGGATGAGGGCGTGTGTCGGTGAGGATGAGGGCGTGTGTGTCAGTCAGGATGAGGGCATGTGTGTCGGTGAGGATGAGGGCGTGTGTCGGTGAGGATGAGCGCGTGTGTGTCAGTGAGGATGAGTGCGTGTGTGTCAGTGAGGATGAACGCGTGTGTGTGTCGGTGAGGATGAGGGCGTGTGTGTCAGTGAGGATGAGCGCGTGTGTGTCAGTGAGGATGAGCGCGTGTGTCGGTGAGGATGAGTGCGTGTGTGTCAGTGAGGATGAGCGCGTGTGTTTCAGTGAGGATGAGGGCGTGTGTCGGTGAGGATGAGGGCGTGTGTCGGTGAGGATGAGGGTGTGTGTGTCAGTGAGGGTGAGCGCGTGTGTGTCAGTGAGAATGAGCGCGTGTGTGCCAGTGAGGATGAGCACGCGTGTGTCAGTGAGGATGAGCGCGTGTGCGTCAGTCAGGATGAGCACGTGTGTGTCAGTGAGGACGAACGTGTGAATGAGGATGAGCGCGTGTGCGCCAGTGAGGATGAGCGTGTGTGTGTCGGTGAGGATGAGCGCGTGTAAGTTGGTGAGGATGAGCGCGTGTGTGTCACTGAGGATGAGCGCGTGTGTGTCGGTGAGGATGAGTGCGTGTGTGTCAGTGAGGATGAGCGCGTGTGTGTCAGTGAGGATGAGTGCGTGTGTGTCAGTGAGGATGAGCGCGTGTGTGTCGGTGAGGATGAGCGCGTGTGTGTCAGTGAGGATGCGCGCGTGTGTGTCACTGAGGATGAGCGCGTGTGTGTCGGTGAGGATGAGCGCGTGTGTGTCGCTGAGGAGCAGCACGTGTGTGTCGGTGTGGTTGAGCGCGTGTTTGTCAGTGAGGTCGAGCACGTGTGTGTCAGTGACGATGAGCGCATGTGTGTCAATGGGAATGAGCGCGTGTGTGTCAGTGAGGATGACGACGTGCGTGTCGGTGAGGATCAGCACGTGCGTGTCAGTGACAATGAGCATGTGTGTGTCATTGGGGATGAGCGCGTGAGTGTCGGTGAGGATGAGGGCGTGTGTGTCAGTGAGGATGAGGGCGTGTGTCGGTGAGGATGAGCGCATGTGTGTGTCAGTGAGGATGAGTGCGTGTGTGTCAGTGAGGATGAGGGCGTGTGCGTCAGTCAGGATGAGGGCGTGTGTGTCGGTGAGGATGAGGGCATGTGTGTAGGTGAGGATGAGTGCATGTGTGTCAGTGAGGATGAGCGCGTGTGTGTCGGTGAGGATGAGGGCGTGTGTCGGTGAGGATGAGGGCGTGTGTGTCAGTCAGGATGAGGGCGTGTGTCGGTGAGGATGAGCGCATGTGTGTGTCAGTGAGGATGAGTGCGTGTGTGTCAGTGAGGATGAGGGCGTGTGCGTCAGTCAGGATGAGGGCGTGTGTGTCGGTGAGGATGAGGGCATGTGTGTAGGTGAGGATGAGTGCATGTGTGTCAGTGAGGATGAGCGCGTGTGTGTCGGTGAGGATGAGGGCGTGTGTCGGTGAGGATGAGGGCGTGTGTGTCAGTCAGGATGAGGGCATGTGTGTCGGTGAGGATGAGGGCGTGTGTCGGTGAGGATGAGCGCGTGTGTGTCAGTGAGGATGAGTGCGTGTGTGTCAGTGAGGATGAACGCGTGTGTGTGTCGGTGAGGATGAGGGCGTGTGTGTCAGTGAGGATGAGCGCGTGTGTGTCAGTGAGGATGAGCGCGTGTGTCGGTGAGGATGAGTGCGTGTGTGTCAGTGAGGATGAGCGCGTGTGTTTCAGTGAGGATGAGGGCGTGTGTCGGTGAGGATGAGGGCGTGTGTCGGTGAGGATGAGGGTGTGTGTGTCAGTGAGGGTGAGCGCGTGTGTGTCAGTGAGAATGAGCGCGTGTGTGCCAGTGAGGATGAGCACGCGTGTGTCAGTGAGGATGAGCGCGTGTGCGTCAGTCAGGATGAGCACGTGTGTGTCAGTGAGGACGAACGTGTGAATGAGGATGAGCGCGTGTGCGCCAGTGAGGATGAGCGTGTGTGTGTCGGTGAGGATGAGCGCGTGTAAGTTGGTGAGGATGAGCGCGTGTGTGTCACTGAGGATGAGCGCGTGTGTGTCGTTGTGGATGAGCGCGTGTGTCAGTGAGGATGAGCGCGTGTGTGTCGGTGAGGATGAGCGCGTGTGTGTCACTGAGGATGAGCGCGTGTGTGTCAGTGTGGAGGAGCATGTGTGCGGCATTGAGGATGAGCACGTGTGTGTCAGTGACGATTTGCACGTGTGTCTCAATGGTGATGAGCTCGTGAGTGTCGGTGAGGATGAGTGCGTGTGTGTCAGTGACGATGAGCACGTGTGTGTCAATGGGAATGAGCACGTGAGAGTTGGTGAGGATGAGCGCGTGTGCGTCAGTCAGGATGAGCGCATGTGTGTCGGTGAGGATGAGCGCGTGTGTGTCGGTGAGGATGAGCACGTGTGTGTCGTTGTGGATGAGCGCGTGTGTGTCAGTGAGGATGAGCGCGTGTGTGTCAGTGAGGATGAGCGCGTGTGTGTCGGTGTGGATGAGCACGTGTGTGTCGTTGTGGATGAGCGCGTGTGTGTCAGTGAGGATGAGCACGTGTGTGTCGGTGTGGATGAGCGCGTGTGAGTTGGTGAGGATGAGCGCGTGTGTGTCAGTGAGAATGAGCGCGTGTGAGTTGGTGAGGATGAGCGCGTGTGTGTCAGTGAGAATGAGCGCGTGTGAGTTGGTGAGGATGAGCGCGTGTGTGTCAGTGAGGATGAGCGCGTGTGTGTCGGTGAGGATGAGCGCGTGTGTGTCGGTGAGGATGAGCGCGTGTGAGTCGGTGAGGATGAGCGCGTGTGTGTCAGTGAGGATGAGCGCGTGTGTGTCGGTGAGGATGAGCACGTGTGTGTCAGTGAGGATGAGCACGTGTGTGTCAGTGAGGATGAGCCCGTGTGTGTCGTTGTGGATGAGCGCGTGTGTGTCACTGAGGATGAGTGCCTGTGTGTCAGTGAGGAGGGGCACGTGTGCGTCATTGAGGATGAGCACGTGTGTGTCGGTTACGATTTGCACATGTGTGTCAATGGGGATGAGCGCATGAGTGTTGGTCAGGATGAGGGCGTGTGTCAGTGAGGATGAGTGCATGTGTGACAGTGAGGATGAGGGCGTGTGTCGGTGAGCATGAGTGCGTGTGCGTCAGTCAGGATGAGCGCGTGTGCGTCAGTCAGGATGAGCGTGTGTGTGTCGGTGAGGATGAGCGCATGTGTGTCAGTGAGGATGAGCGCGTGTGTGTCAGTGAGGATGAGCGCGTGTGTGTCAGTGAGGATGAGGGAGTGTGTGTCAGTGAGGATGAGCGCGTGTGTGTCAGTGAGGATGAGCGCGTGTGTGTCAATGAGGATGAGCGCGTGTGTGTCAGTGAGGATGAGCGCGTGTGTGTCAGTGAGGATGAGCGCGTGTGTGTCAGTGAGGGTGAGCGCGTGTGTGTCAGTGAGGGTGAGCGCGTGTGTGTCGGTGAGGATGAGTGCGTGTGTGTCAGTGAGGATGAGCGCGTGTGTGTCGGTGAGGATGAGCGCGTGTGTGTCGGTGAGGATGCGCGCGTGTGTGTCACTGAGGATGAGCGCGTGTGTGTCACTGAGGATGAGCGCGTTTGTGTCGTTGTGGATGAGCACGTGTGAGTTGGTGAGGATGAGGGCGTGTGTGTCGGTGAGGATGAGCGCGTGTGAGTTGGTGAGGATGAGCGCGTGTGTGTCGGTGAGGATGAGTGCGTGTGTGTCAGTGAGGATGAGCGCGTGTGTGTCAGTGAGGATGAGTGCGTGTGTGTCAGTGAGGATGAGCGCGTGTGTGTCGGTGAGGATGAGCGCGTGTGTGTCAGTGAGGATGCGCGCGTGTGTGTCACTGAGGATGAGCGCGTGTGTGTCGGTGAGGATGAGCGCGTGTGTGTCGCTGAGGAGCAGCACGTGTGTGTCGGTGTGGTTGAGCGCGTGTTTGTCAGTGAGGTCGAGCACGTGTGTGTCAGTGACGATGAGCGCATGTGTGTCAATGGGAATGAGCGCGTGTGTGTCAGTGAGGATGACGACGTGCGTGTCGGTGAGGATCAGCACGTGCGTGTCAGTGACAATGAGCATGTGTGTGTCATTGGGGATGAGCGCGTGAGTGTCGGTGAGGATGAGGGCGTGTGTGTCAGTGAGGATGAGGGCGTGTGTCGGTGAGGATGAGCGCATGTGTGTGTCAGTGAGGATGAGTGCGTGTGTGTCAGTGAGGATGAGGGCGTGTGCGTCAGTCAGGATGAGGGCGTGTGTGTCGGTGAGGATGAGGGCATGTGTGTAGGTGAGGATGAGTGCATGTGTGTCAGTGAGGATGAGCGCATGTGTGTCGGTGAGGATGAGGGCGTGTGTCGGTGAGGATGAGGGCGTGTGTGTCAGTCAGGATGAGGGCATGTGTGTCGGTGAGGATGAGGGCGTGTGTCGGTGAGGATGAGCGCGTGTGTGTCAGTGAGGATGAGTGCGTGTGTGTCAGTGAGGATGAACGCGTGTGTGTGTCGGTGAGGATGAGGGCGTGTGTGTCAGTGAGGATGAGCGCGTGTGTGTCAGTGAGGATGAGCGCGTGTGTCGGTGAGGATGAGTGCGTGTGTGTCAGTGAGGATGAGCGCGTGTGTTTCAGTGAGGATGAGGGCGTGTGTCGGTGAGGATGAGGGCGTGTGTCGGTGAGGATGAGGGTGTGTGTGTCAGTGAGGGTGAGCGCGTGTGTGTCAGTGAGAATGAGCGCGCGTGTGCCAGTGAGGATGAGCACGCGTGTGTCAGTGAGGATGAGCGCGTGTGCGTCAGTCAGGATGAGCACGTGTGTGTCAGTGAGGACGAGCGTGTGAATGAGGATGAGCGCGTGTGCGCCAGTGAGGATGAGCGTGTGTGTGTCGGTGAGGATGAGCGCGTGTAAGTTGGTGAGGATGAGCGCGTGTGTGTCACTGAGGCTGAGCGCGTGTGTGTCGGTGAGGATGAGCGGGTGTGTGTCACTGAGGATGAGCGCGTGTGTGTCAGTGTGGAGGAGCATGTGTGCGGCATTGAGGATGAGCACGTGTGTGTCAGTGACGATTTGCACGTGTGTCTCAATGGTGATGAGCTCGTGAGTGTCGGTGAGGATGAGTGCGTGTGTGTCAGTGACGATGAGCACGTGTGTGTCAATGGGAATGAGCACGTGAGAGTTGGTGAGGATGAGCGCGTGTGCGTCAGTCAGGATGAGCGCATGTGTGTCGGTGAGGATGAGCGCGTGTGCGTCAGTGAGGATGAGCGCGTGTGTGTCGGTGAGGATGAGCGCGTGTGTGTCGGTGAGGATGAGCGCGTGTGTGTCGGTGAGGATGAGCGCGTGTGTGTCGGTGAGGATGAGCGCGTGTGTGTCAGTGAGGGTGAGCGCGTGTGTGTCGGTGAGGATGAGCGCGTGTGTGTCAGTGAGGGTGAGCGCGTGTGTGTCAGTGAGGGTGAGCGCGTGTGTGTCGGTGAGGATGAGTGCGTGTGTGTCAGTGAGGATGAGCGCGTGTGTGTCGGTGAGGATGAGCGCGTGTGTGTCGGTGAGGATGCGCGCGTGTGTGTCACTGAGGATGAGCGCGTGTGTGTCACTGAGGATGAGCGCGTGTGTGTCGTTGTGGATGAGCACGTGTGAGTTGGTGAGGATAGGGCGTGTGTGTCGGTGAGGATGAGCGCGTGTGAGTTGGTGAGGATGAGCGCGTGTGTGTCGGTGAGGATGAGTGCGTGTGTGTCAGTGAGGATGAGCGCGTGTGTGTCAATGAGGATGAGCGCGTGTGTGTCAGTGAGGATGAGCGCGTGTGTGTCAGTGAGGATGAGCGCGTGTGTGTCAGTGAGGATGAGCGCGTGTGTGTCACTGAGGATGAGCGCGTGTGTGTCACTGAGGATGAGCGCGTGTGTATCGTTGTGGATGAGTGCCTGTGTGTCAGTGAGGATGAGCGCGTGTGTGTGTCACTGAGGATGAGCGCATGTGTGTCGTTGTGGATGAGCGCGTGTGTGTCGGTGAGGATGAGGGCCTGTTTCGGTGAGGATGGGCGCGTGTGCGTCAGTCAGGATGAGCGCGTGTGTGTAAGTGAGGATGAGCGCGTGTGTGTCGTTGTGGATGAGCGCGTGTGTGTCGGTGAGGATGAGGGCGTGTGTGTCGTTGTGGATGAGCGCGTGTGTGTCACTGAGGATGAGCGCGTGTGTGTCACTGAGGATGAGCGCGTGTGTGTCGTTGTGGATGAGCACGTGTGAGTTGGTGAGGATGAGGGCGTGTGTGTCGGTGAGGATGAGCGCGTGTGAGTTGGTGAGGATGAGCGCGTGTGTGTCGGTGAGGATGAGTGCGTGTGTGTCAGTGAGGATGAGCGCGTGTGTGTCAGTGAGGATGAGTGCGTGTGTGTCAGTGAGGATGAGCGCGTGTGTGTCGGTGAGGATGAGCGCGTGTGTGTCAGTGAGGATGCGCGCGTGTGTGTCACTGAGGATGAGCGCGTGTGTGTCGGTGAGGATGAGCGCGTGTGTGTCGCTGAGGAGCAGCACGTGTGTGTCGGTGTGGTTGAGCGCGTGTTTGTCAGTGAGGTCGAGCACGTGTGTGTCAGTGACGATGAGCGCATGTGTGTCAATGGGAATGAGCGCGTGTGTGTCAGTGAGGATGACGACGTGCGTGTCGGTGAGGATCAGCACGTGCGTGTCAGTGACAATGAGCATGTGTGTGTCATTGGGGATGAGCGCGTGAGTGTCGGTGAGGATGAGGGCGTGTGTGTCAGTGAGGATGAGGGCGTGTGTCGGTGAGGATGAGCGCATGTGTGTGTCAGTGAGGATGAGTGCGTGTGTGTCAGTGAGGATGAGGGCGTGTGCGTCAGTCAGGATGAGGGCGTGTGTGTCGGTGAGGATGAGGGCATGTGTGTAGGTGAGGATGAGTGCATGTGTGTCAGTGAGGATGAGCGCGTGTGTGTCGGTGAGGATGAGGGCGTGTGTCGGTGAGGATGAGGGCGTGTGTGTCAGTCAGGATGAGGGCGTGTGTCGGTGAGGATGAGCGCATGTGTGTGTCAGTGAGGATGAGTGCGTGTGTGTCAGTGAGGATGAGGGCGTGTGCGTCAGTCAGGATGAGGGCGTGTGTGTCGGTGAGGATGAGGGCATGTGTGTAGGTGAGGATGAGTGCATGTGTGTCAGTGAGGATGAGCGCGTGTGTGTCGGTGAGGATGAGGGCGTGTGTCGGTGAGGATGAGGGCGTGTGTGTCAGTCAGGATGAGGGCATGTGTGTCGGTGAGGATGAGGGCGTGTGTCGGTGAGGATGAGCGCGTGTGTGTCAGTGAGGATGAGTGCGTGTGTGTCAGTGAGGATGAACGCGTGTGTGTGTCGGTGAGGATGAGGGCGTGTGTGTCAGTGAGGATGAGCGCGTGTGTGTCAGTGAGGATGAGCGCGTGTGTCGGTGAGGATGAGTGCGTGTGTGTCAGTGAGGATGAGCGCGTGTGTTTCAGTGAGGATGAGGGCGTGTGTCGGTGAGGATGAGGGCGTGTGTCGGTGAGGATGAGGGTGTGTGTGTCAGTGAGGGTGAGCGCGTGTGTGTCAGTGAGAATGAGCGCGTGTGTGCCAGTGAGGATGAGCACGCGTGTGTCAGTGAGGATGAGCGCGTGTGCGTCAGTCAGGATGAGCACGTGTGTGTCAGTGAGGACGAACGTGTGAATGAGGATGAGCGCGTGTGCGCCAGTGAGGATGAGCGTGTGTGTGTCGGTGAGGATGAGCGCGTGTAAGTTGGTGAGGATGAGCGCGTGTGTGTCACTGAGGATGAGCGCGTGTGTGTCGGTGAGGATGAGTGCGTGTGTGTCAGTGAGGATGAGCGCGTGTGTGTCAGTGAGGATGAGTGCGTGTGTGTCAGTGAGGATGAGCGCGTGTGTGTCGGTGAGGATGAGCGCGTGTGTGTCAGTGAGGATGCGCGCGTGTGTGTCACTGAGGATGAGCGCGTGTGTGTCGGTGAGGATGAGCGCGTGTGTGTCGCTGAGGAGCAGCACGTGTGTGTCGGTGTGGTTGAGCACGTGTTTGTCAGTGAGGTCGAGCACGTGTGTGTCAGTGACGATGAGCGCATGTGTGTCAATGGGAATGAGCGCGTGTGTGTCAGTGAGGATGACGACGTGCGTGTCGGTGAGGATCAGCACGTGCGTGTCAGTGACAATGAGCATGTGTGTGTCATTGGGGATGAGCGCGTGGGTGTCGGTGAGGATGAGGGCGTGTGTGTCAGTGAGGATGAGGGCGTGTGTCGGTGAGGATGAGCGCATGTGTGTGTCAGTGAGGATGAGTGCGTGTGTGTCAGTGAGGATGAGGGCGTGTGCGTCAGTCAGGATGAGGGCGTGTGTGTCGGTGAGGATGAGGGCATGTGTGTAGGTGAGGATGAGTGCATGTGTGTCAGTGAGGATGAGCGCGTGTGTGTCGGTGAGGATGAGGGCGTGTGTCGGTGAGGATGAGGGCGTGTGTGTCAGTCAGGATGAGGGCGTGTGTCGGTGAGGATGAGCGCATGTGTGTGTCAGTGAGGATGAGTGCGTGTGTGTCAGTGAGGATGAGGGCGTGTGCGTCAGTCAGGATGAGGGCGTGTGTGTCGGTGAGGATGAGGGCATGTGTGTAGGTGAGGATGAGTGCATGTGTGTCAGTGAGGATGAGCGCGTGTGTGTCGGTGAGGATGAGGGCGTGTGTCGGTGAGGATGAGGGCGTGTGTGTCAGTCAGGATGAGGGCATGTGTGTCGGTGAGGATGAGGGCGTGTGTCGGTGAGGATGAGCGCGTGTGTGTCAGTGAGGATGAGTGCGTGTGTGTCAGTGAGGATGAACGCGTGTGTGTGTCGGTGAGGATGAGGGCGTGTGTGTCAGTGAGGATGAGCGCGTGTGTGTCAGTGAGGATGAGCGCGTGTGTCGGTGAGGATGAGTGCGTGTGTGTCAGTGAGGATGAGCGCGTGTGTTTCAGTGAGGATGAGGGCGTGTGTCGGTGAGGATGAGGGCGTGTGTCGGTGAGGATGAGGGTGTGTGTGTCAGTGAGGGTGAGCGCGTGTGTGTCAGTGAGAATGAGCGCGTGTGTGCCAGTGAGGATGAGCACGCGTGTGTCAGTGAGGATGAGCGCGTGTGCGTCAGTCAGGATGAGCACGTGTGTGTCAGTGAGGACGAACGTGTGAATGAGGATGAGCGCGTGTGCGCCAGTGAGGATGAGCGTGTGTGTGTCGGTGAGGATGAGCGCGTGTAAGTTGGTGAGGATGAGCGCGTGTGTGTCACTGAGGATGAGCGCGTGTGTGTCGTTGTGGATGAGCGCGTGTGTCAGTGAGGATGAGCGCGTGTGTGTCGGTGAGGATGAGCGCGTGTGTGTCACTGAGGATGAGCGCGTGTGTGTCAGTGTGGAGGAGCATGTGTGCGGCATTGAGGATGAGCACGTGTGTGTCAGTGACGATTTGCCCGTGTGTCTCAATGGTGATGAGCTCGTGAGTGTCGGTGAGGATGAGTGCGTGTGTGTCAGTGACGATGAGCACGTGTGTGTCAATGGGAATGAGCACGTGAGAGTTGGTGAGGATGAGCGCGTGTGCGTCAGTCAGGATGAGCGCATGTGTGTCGGTGAGGATGAGCGCGTGTGTGTCGGTGAGGATGAGCACGTGTGTGTCGTTGTGGATGAGCGCGTGTGTGTCAGTGAGGATGAGCGCGTGTGTGTCAGTGAGGATGAGCGCGTGTGTGTCGGTGTGGATGAGCACGTGTGTGTCGTTGTGGATGAGCGCGTGTGTGTCAGTGAGGATGAGCACGTGTGTGTCGGTGTGGATGAGCGCGTGTGAGTTGGTGAGGATGAGCGCGTGTGTGTCAGTGAGAATGAGCGCGTGTGAGTTGGTGAGGATGAGCGCGTGTGTGTCAGTGAGAATGAGCGCGTGTGAGTTGGTGAGGATGAGCGCGTGTGTGTCAGTGAGGATGAGCGCGTGTGTGTCGGTGAGGATGAGCGCGTGTGTGTCGGTGAGGATGAGCGCGTGTGAGTCGGTGAGGATGAGCGCGTGTGTGTCAGTGAGGATGAGCGCGTGTGTGTCGGTGAGGATGAGCACGTGTGTGTCAGTGAGGATGAGCACGTGTGTGTCAGTGAGGATGAGCCCGTGTGTGTCGTTGTGGATGAGCGCGTGTGTGTCACTGAGGATGAGTGCCTGTGTGTCAGTGAGGAGGGGCACGTGTGCGTCATTGAGGATGAGCACGTGTGTGTCGGTTACGATTTGCACATGTGTGTCAATGGGGATGAGCGCATGAGTGTTGGTCAGGATGAGGGCGTGTGTCAGTGAGGATGAGTGCATGTGTGACAGTGAGGATGAGGGCGTGTGTCGGTGAGCATGAGTGCGTGTGCGTCAGTCAGGATGAGCGCGTGTGCGTCAGTCAGGATGAGCGTGTGTGTGTCGGTGAGGATGAGCGCATGTGTGTCAGTGAGGATGAGCGCGTGTGTGTCAGTGAGGATGAGCGCGTGTGTGTCAGTGAGGATGAGGGAGTGTGTGTCAGTGAGGATGAGCGCGTGTGTGTCAGTGAGGATGAGCGCGTGTGTGTCAATGAGGATGAGCGCGTGTGTGTCAGTGAGGATGAGCGCGTGTGTGTCAGTGAGGATGAGCGCGTGTGTGTCAGTGAGGGTGAGCGCGTGTGTGTCAGTGAGGGTGAGCGCGTGTGTGTCGGTGAGGATGAGTGCGTGTGTGTCAGTGAGGATGAGCGCGTGTGTGTCGGTGAGGATGAGCGCGTGTGTGTCGGTGAGGATGCGCGCGTGTGTGTCACTGAGGATGAGCGCGTGTGTGTCACTGAGGATGAGCGCGTGTGTGTCGTTGTGGATGAGCACGTGTGAGTTGGTGAGGATGAGGGCGTGTGTGTCGGTGAGGATGAGCGCGTGTGAGTTGGTGAGGATGAGCGCATGTGTGTCGGTGAGGATGAGTGCGTGTGTGTCAGTGAGGATGAGCGCGTGTGTGTCAGTGAGGATGAGTGCGTGTGTGTCAGTGAGGATGAGCGCGTGTGTGTCGGTGAGGATGAGCGCGTGTGTGTCAGTGAGGATGCGCGCGTGTGTGTCACTGAGGATGAGCGCGTGTGTGTCGGTGAGGATGAGCGCGTGTGTGTCGCTGAGGAGCAGCACGTGTGTGTCGGTGTGGTTGAGCGCGTGTTTGTCAGTGAGGTCGAGCACGTGTGTGTCAGTGACGATGAGCGCATGTGTGTCAATGGGAATGAGCGCGTGTGTGTCAGTGAGGATGACGACGTGCGTGTCGGTGAGGATCAGCACGTGCGTGTCAGTGACAATGAGCATGTGTGTGTCATTGGGGATGAGCGCGTGAGTGTCGGTGAGGATGAGGGCGTGTGTGTCAGTGAGGATGAGGGCGTGTGTCGGTGAGGATGAGCGCATGTGTGTGTCAGTGAGGATGAGTGCGTGTGTGTCAGTGAGGATGAGGGCGTGTGCGTCAGTCAGGATGAGGGCGTGTGTGTCGGTGAGGATGAGGGCATGTGTGTAGGTGAGGATGAGTGCATGTGTGTCAGTGAGGATGAGCGCGTGTGTGTCGGTGAGGATGAGGGCGTGTGTCGGTGAGGATGAGGGCGTGTGTGTCAGTCAGGATGAGGGCATGTGTGTCGGTGAGGATGAGGGCGTGTGTCGGTGAGGATGAGCGCGTGTGTGTCAGTGAGGATGAGTGCGTGTGTGTCAGTGAGGATGAACGCGTGTGTGTGTCGGTGAGGATGAGGGCGTGTGTGTCAGTGAGGATGAGCGCGTGTGTGTCAGTGAGGATGAGCGCGTGTGTCGGTGAGGATGAGTGCGTGTGTGTCAGTGAGGATGAGCGCGTGTGTTTCAGTGAGGATGAGGGCGTGTGTCGGTGAGGATGAGGGCGTGTGTCGGTGAGGATGAGGGTGTGTGTGTCAGTGAGGGTGAGCGCGTGTGTGTCAGTGAGAATGAGCGCGCGTGTGCCAGTGAGGATGAGCACGCGTGTGTCAGTGAGGATGAGCGCGTGTGCGTCAGTCAGGATGAGCACGTGTGTGTCAGTGAGGACGAGCGTGTGAATGAGGATGAGCGCGTGTGCGCCAGTGAGGATGAGCGTGTGTGTGTCGGTGAGGATGAGCGCGTGTAAGTTGGTGAGGATGAGCGCGTGTGTGTCACTGAGGCTGAGCGCGTGTGTGTCGGTGAGGATGAGCGGGTGTGTGTCACTGAGGATGAGCGCGTGTGTGTCAGTGTGGAGGAGCATGTGTGCGGCATTGAGGATGAGCACGTGTGTGTCAGTGACGATTTGCACGTGTGTCTCAATGGTGATGAGCTCGTGAGTGTCGGTGAGGATGAGTGCGTGTGTGTCAGTGACGATGAGCACGTGTGTGTCAATGGGAATGAGCACGTGAGAGTTGGTGAGGATGAGCGCGTGTGCGTCAGTCAGGATGAGCGCATGTGTGTCGGTGAGGATGAGCGCGTGTGCGTCAGTGAGGATGAGCGCGTGTGTGTCGGTGAGGATGAGCGCGTGTGTGTCGGTGAGGATGAGCGCGTGTGTGTCGGTGAGGATGAGCGCGTGTGTGTCGGTGAGGATGAGCGCGTGTGTGTCAGTGAGGGTGAGCGCGTGTGTGTCGGTGAGGATGAGCGCGTGTGTGTCAGTGAGGGTGAGCGCGTGTGTGTCAGTGAGGGTGAGCGCGTGTGTGTCGGTGAGGATGAGTGCGTGTGTGTCAGTGAGGATGAGCGCGTGTGTGTCGGTGAGGATGAGCGCGTGTGTGTCGGTGAGGATGCGCGCGTGTGTGTCACTGAGGATGAGCGCGTGTGTGTCACTGAGGATGAGCGCGTGTGTGTCGTTGTGGATGAGCACGTGTGAGTTGGTGAGGATAGGGCGTGTGTGTCGGTGAGGATGAGCGCGTGTGAGTTGGTGAGGATGAGCGCGTGTGTGTCGGTGAGGATGAGTGCGTGTGTGTCAGTGAGGATGAGCGCGTGTGTGTCAATGAGGATGAGCGCGTGTGTGTCAGTGAGGATGAGCGCGTGTGTGTCAGTGAGGATGAGCGCGTGTGTGTCAGTGAGGATGAGCGCGTGTGTGTCACTGAGGATGAGCGCGTGTGTGTCACTGAGGATGAGCGCGTGTGTATCGTTGTGGATGAGTGCCTGTGTGTCAGTGAGGATGAGCGCGTGTGTGTGTCACTGAGGATGAGCGCATGTGTGTCGTTGTGGATGAGCGCGTGTGTGTCGGTGAGGATGAGGGCCTGTTTCGGTGAGGATGGGCGCGTGTGCGTCAGTCAGGATGAGCGCGTGTGTGTAAGTGAGGATGAGCGCGTGTGTGTCGTTGTGGATGAGCGCGTGTGTGTCGGTGAGGATGAGGGCGTGTGTGTCGTTGTGGATGAGCGCGTGTGTGTCACTGAGGATGAGCGCGTGTGTGTCACTGAGGATGAGCGCGTGTGTGTCGTTGTGGATGAGCACGTGTGAGTTGGTGAGGATGAGGGCGTGTGTGTCGGTGAGGATGAGCGCGTGTGAGTTGGTGAGGATGAGCGCGTGTGTGTCGGTGAGGATGAGTGCGTGTGTGTCAGTGAGGATGAGCGCGTGTGTGTCAGTGAGGATGAGTGCGTGTGTGTCAGTGAGGATGAGCGCGTGTGTGTCGGTGAGGATGAGCGCGTGTGTGTCAGTGAGGATGCGCGCGTGTGTGTCACTGAGGATGAGCGCGTGTGTGTCGGTGAGGATGAGCGCGTGTGTGTCGCTGAGGAGCAGCACGTGTGTGTCGGTGTGGTTGAGCGCGTGTTTGTCAGTGAGGTCGAGCACGTGTGTGTCAGTGACGATGAGCGCATGTGTGTCAATGGGAATGAGCGCGTGTGTGTCAGTGAGGATGACGACGTGCGTGTCGGTGAGGATCAGCACGTGCGTGTCAGTGACAATGAGCATGTGTGTGTCATTGGGGATGAGCGCGTGAGTGTCGGTGAGGATGAGGGCGTGTGTGTCAGTGAGGATGAGGGCGTGTGTCGGTGAGGATGAGCGCATGTGTGTGTCAGTGAGGATGAGTGCGTGTGTGTCAGTGAGGATGAGGGCGTGTGCGTCAGTCAGGATGAGGGCGTGTGTGTCGGTGAGGATGAGGGCATGTGTGTAGGTGAGGATGAGTGCATGTGTGTCAGTGAGGATGAGCGCGTGTGTGTCGGTGAGGATGAGGGCGTGTGTCGGTGAGGATGAGGGCGTGTGTGTCAGTCAGGATGAGGGCGTGTGTCGGTGAGGATGAGCGCATGTGTGTGTCAGTGAGGATGAGTGCGTGTGTGTCAGTGAGGATGAGGGCGTGTGCGTCAGTCAGGATGAGGGCGTGTGTGTCGGTGAGGATGAGGGCATGTGTGTAGGTGAGGATGAGTGCATGTGTGTCAGTGAGGATGAGCGCGTGTGTGTCGGTGAGGATGAGGGCGTGTGTCGGTGAGGATGAGGGCGTGTGTGTCAGTCAGGATGAGGGCATGTGTGTCGGTGAGGATGAGGGCGTGTGTCGGTGAGGATGAGCGCGTGTGTGTCAGTGAGGATGAGTGCGTGTGTGTCAGTGAGGATGAACGCGTGTGTGTGTCGGTGAGGATGAGGGCGTGTGTGTCAGTGAGGATGAGCGCGTGTGTGTCAGTGAGGATGAGCGCGTGTGTCGGTGAGGATGAGTGCGTGTGTGTCAGTGAGGATGAGCGCGTGTGTTTCAGTGAGGATGAGGGCGTGTGTCGGTGAGGATGAGGGCGTGTGTCGGTGAGGATGAGGGTGTGTGTGTCAGTGAGGGTGAGCGCGTGTGTGTCAGTGAGAATGAGCGCGTGTGTGCCAGTGAGGATGAGCACGCGTGTGTCAGTGAGGATGAGCGCGTGTGCGTCAGTCAGGATGAGCACGTGTGTGTCAGTGAGGACGAACGTGTGAATGAGGATGAGCGCGTGTGCGCCAGTGAGGATGAGCGTGTGTGTGTCGGTGAGGATGAGCGCGTGTAAGTTGGTGAGGATGAGCGCGTGTGTGTCACTGAGGATGAGCGCGTGTGTGTCGGTGAGGATGAGTGCGTGTGTGTCAGTGAGGATGAGCGCGTGTGTGTCAGTGAGGATGAGTGCGTGTGTGTCAGTGAGGATGAGCGCGTGTGTGTCGGTGAGGATGAGCGCGTGTGTGTCAGTGAGGATGCGCGCGTGTGTGTCACTGAGGATGAGCGCGTGTGTGTCGGTGAGGATGAGCGCGTGTGTGTCGCTGAGGAGCAGCACGTGTGTGTCGGTGTGGTTGAGCGCGTGTTTGTCAGTGAGGTCGAGCACGTGTGTGTCAGTGACGATGAGCGCATGTGTGTCAATGGGAATGAGCGCGTGTGTGTCAGTGAGGATGACGACGTGCGTGTCGGTGAGGATCAGCACGTGCGTGTCAGTGACAATGAGCATGTGTGTGTCATTGGGGATGAGCGCGTGAGTGTCGGTGAGGATGAGGGCGTGTGTGTCAGTGAGGATGAGGGCGTGTGTCGGTGAGGATGAGCGCATGTGTGTGTCAGTGAGGATGAGTGCGTGTGTGTCAGTGAGGATGAGGGCGTGTGCGTCAGTCAGGATGAGGGCGTGTGTGTCGGTGAGGATGAGGGCATGTGTGTAGGTGAGGATGAGTGCATGTGTGTCAGTGAGGATGAGCGCGTGTGTGTCGGTGAGGATGAGGGCGTGTGTCGGTGAGGATGAGGGCGTGTGTGTCAGTCAGGATGAGGGCGTGTGTCGGTGAGGATGAGCGCATGTGTGTGTCAGTGAGGATGAGTGCGTGTGTGTCAGTGAGGATGAGGGCGTGTGCGTCAGTCAGGATGAGGGCGTGTGTGTCGGTGAGGATGAGGGCATGTGTGTAGGTGAGGATGAGTGCATGTGTGTCAGTGAGGATGAGCGCGTGTGTGTCGGTGAGGATGAGCGCGTGTGTGTCAGTGAGGATGAGCGCGTGTGTCGGTGAGGATGAGTGCGTGTGTGTCAGTGAGGATGAGCGCGTGTGTTTCAGTGAGGATGAGGGCGTGTGTCGGTGAGGATGAGGGCGTGTGTCGGTGAGGATGAGGGTGTGTGTGTCAGTGAGGGTGAGCGCGTGTGTGTCAGTGAGAATGAGCGCGCGTGTGCCAGTGAGGATGAGCACGCGTGTGTCAGTGAGGATGAGCGCGTGTGCGTCAGTCAGGATGAGCACGTGTGTGTCAGTGAGGACGAGCGTGTGAATGAGGATGAGCGCGTGTGCGCCAGTGAGGATGAGCGTGTGTGTGTCGGTGAGGATGAGCGCGTGTAAGTTGGTGAGGATGAGCGCGTGTGTGTCACTGAGGCTGAGCGCGTGTGTGTCGGTGAGGATGAGCGGGTGTGTGTCACTGAGGATGAGCGCGTGTGTGTCAGTGTGGAGGAGCATGTGTGCGGCATTGAGGATGAGCACGTGTGTGTCAGTGACGATTTGCACGTGTGTCTCAATGGTGATGAGCTCGTGAGTGTCGGTGAGGATGAGTGCGTGTGTGTCAGTGACGATGAGCACGTGTGTGTCAATGGGAATGAGCACGTGAGAGTTGGTGAGGATGAGCGCGTGTGCGTCAGTCAGGATGAGCGCATGTGTGTCGGTGAGGATGAGCGCGTGTGCGTCAGTGAGGATGAGCGCGTGTGTGTCGGTGAGGATGAGCGCGTGTGTGTCGGTGAGGATGAGCGCGTGTGTGTCGGTGAGGATGAGCGCGTGTGTGTCGGTGAGGATGAGCGCGTGTGTGTCAGTGAGGGTGAGCGCGTGTGTGTCGGTGAGGATGAGCGCGTGTGTGTCAGTGAGGGTGAGCGCGTGTGTGTCAGTGAGGGTGAGCGCGTGTGTGTCGGTGAGGATGAGTGCGTGTGTGTCAGTGAGGATGAGCGCGTGTGTGTCGGTGAGGATGAGCGCGTGTGTGTCGGTGAGGATGCGCGCGTGTGTGTCACTGAGGATGAGCGCGTGTGTGTCACTGAGGATGAGCGCGTGTGTGTCGTTGTGGATGAGCACGTGTGAGTTGGTGAGGATAGGGCGTGTGTGTCGGTGAGGATGAGCGCGTGTGAGTTGGTGAGGATGAGCGCGTGTGTGTCGGTGAGGATGAGTGCGTGTGTGTCAGTGAGGATGAGCGCGTGTGTGTCAATGAGGATGAGCGCGTGTGTGTCAGTGAGGATGAGCGCGTGTGTGTCAGTGAGGATGAGCGCGTGTGTGTCAGTGAGGATGAGCGCGTGTGTGTCACTGAGGATGAGCGCGTGTGTGTCACTGAGGATGAGCGCGTGTGTATCGTTGTGGATGAGTGCCTGTGTGTCAGTGAGGATGAGCGCGTGTGTGTGTCACTGAGGATGAGCGCATGTGTGTCGTTGTGGATGAGCGCGTGTGTGTCGGTGAGGATGAGGGCCTGTTTCGGTGAGGATGGGCGCGTGTGCGTCAGTCAGGATGAGCGCGTGTGTGTAAGTGAGGATGAGCGCGTGTGTGTCGTTGTGGATGAGCGCGTGTGTGTCGGTGAGGATGAGGGCGTGTGTGTCGTTGTGGATGAGCGCGTGTGTGTCACTGAGGATGAGCGCGTGTGTGTCACTGAGGATGAGCGCGTGTGTGTCGTTGTGGATGAGCACGTGTGAGTTGGTGAGGATGAGGGCGTGTGTGTCGGTGAGGATGAGCGCGTGTGAGTTGGTGAGGATGAGCGCGTGTGTGTCGGTGAGGATGAGTGCGTGTGTGTCAGTGAGGATGAGCGCGTGTGTGTCAGTGAGGATGAGTGCGTGTGTGTCAGTGAGGATGAGCGCGTGTGTGTCGGTGAGGATGAGCGCGTGTGTGTCAGTGAGGATGCGCGCGTGTGTGTCACTGAGGATGAGCGCGTGTGTGTCGGTGAGGATGAGCGCGTGTGTGTCGCTGAGGAGCAGCACGTGTGTGTCGGTGTGGTTGAGCGCGTGTTTGTCAGTGAGGTCGAGCACGTGTGTGTCAGTGACGATGAGCGCATGTGTGTCAATGGGAATGAGCGCGTGTGTGTCAGTGAGGATGACGACGTGCGTGTCGGTGAGGATCAGCACGTGCGTGTCAGTGACAATGAGCATGTGTGTGTCATTGGGGATGAGCGCGTGAGTGTCGGTGAGGATGAGGGCGTGTGTGTCAGTGAGGATGAGGGCGTGTGTCGGTGAGGATGAGCGCATGTGTGTGTCAGTGAGGATGAGTGCGTGTGTGTCAGTGAGGATGAGGGCGTGTGCGTCAGTCAGGATGAGGGCGTGTGTGTCGGTGAGGATGAGGGCATGTGTGTAGGTGAGGATGAGTGCATGTGTGTCAGTGAGGATGAGCGCGTGTGTGTCGGTGAGGATGAGGGCGTGTGTCGGTGAGGATGAGGGCGTGTGTGTCAGTCAGGATGAGGGCGTGTGTCGGTGAGGATGAGCGCATGTGTGTGTCAGTGAGGATGAGTGCGTGTGTGTCAGTGAGGATGAGGGCGTGTGCGTCAGTCAGGATGAGGGCGTGTGTGTCGGTGAGGATGAGGGCATGTGTGTAGGTGAGGATGAGTGCATGTGTGTCAGTGAGGATGAGCGCGTGTGTGTCGGTGAGGATGAGGGCGTGTGTCGGTGGGGATGAGGGCGTGTGTGTCAGTCAGGATGAGGGCATGTGTGTCGGTGAGGATGAGGGCGTGTGTCGGTGAGGATGAGCGCGTGTGTGTCAGTGAGGATGAGTGCGTGTGTGTCAGTGAGGATGAACGCGTGTGTGTGTCGGTGAGGATGAGGGCGTGTGTGTCAGTGAGGATGAGCGCGTGTGTGTCAGTGAGGATGAGCGCGTGTGTCGGTGAGGATGAGTGCGTGTGTGTCAGTGAGGATGAGCGCGTGTGTTTCAGTGAGGATGAGGGCGTGTGTCGGTGAGGATGAGGGCGTGTGTCGGTGAGGATGAGGGTGTGTGTGTCAGTGAGGGTGAGCGCGTGTGTGTCAGTGAGAATGAGCGCGTGTGTGCCAGTGAGGATGAGCACGCGTGTGTCAGTGAGGATGAGCGCGTGTGCGTCAGTCAGGATGAGCACGTGTGTGTCAGTGAGGACGAACGTGTGAATGAGGATGAGCGCGTGTGCGCCAGTGAGGATGAGCGTGTGTGTGTCGGTGAGGATGAGCGCGTGTAAGTTGGTGAGGATGAGCGCGTGTGTGTCACTGAGGATGAGCGCGTGTGTGTCGGTGAGGATGAGTGCGTGTGTGTCAGTGAGGATGAGCGCGTGTGTGTCAGTGAGGATGAGTGCGTGTGTGTCAGTGAGGATGAGCGCGTGTGTGTCGGTGAGGATGAGCGCGTGTGTGTCAGTGAGGATGCGCGCGTGTGTGTCACTGAGGATGAGCGCGTGTGTGTCGGTGAGGATGAGCGCGTGTGTGTCGCTGAGGAGCAGCACGTGTGTGTCGGTGTGGTTGAGCGCGTGTTTGTCAGTGAGGTCGAGCACGTGTGTGTCAGTGACGATGAGCGCATGTGTGTCAATGGGAATGAGCGCGTGTGTGTCAGTGAGGATGACGACGTGCGTGTCGGTGAGGATCAGCACGTGCGTGTCAGTGACAATGAGCATGTGTGTGTCATTGGGGATGAGCGCGTGAGTGTCGGTGAGGATGAGGGCGTGTGTGTCAGTGAGGATGAGGGCGTGTGTCGGTGAGGATGAGCGCATGTGTGTGTCAGTGAGGATGAGTGCGTGTGTGTCAGTGAGGATGAGGGCGTGTGCGTCAGTCAGGATGAGGGCGTGTGTGTCGGTGAGGATGAGGGCATGTGTGTAGGTGAGGATGAGTGCATGTGTGTCAGTGAGGATGAGCGCGTGTGTGTCGGTGAGGATGAGGGCGTGTGTCGGTGAGGATGAGGGCGTGTGTGTCAGTCAGGATGAGGGCGTGTGTCGGTGAGGATGAGCGCATGTGTGTGTCAGTGAGGATGAGTGCGTGTGTGTCAGTGAGGATGAGGGCGTGTGCGTCAGTCAGGATGAGGGCGTGTGTGTCGGTGAGGATGAGGGCATGTGTGTAGGTGAGGATGAGTGCATGCGTGTCAGTGAGGATGAGCGCGTGTGTGTCGGTGAGGATGAGGGCGTGTGTCGGTGAGGATGAGGGCGTGTGTGTCAGTCAGGATGAGGGCATGTGTGTCGGTGAGGATGAGGGCGTGTGTCGGTGAGGATGAGCGCGTGTGTGTCAGTGAGGATGAGTGCGTGTGTGTCAGTGAGGATGAACGCGTGTGTGTGTCGGTGAGGATGAGGGCGTGTGTGTCAGTGAGGATGAGCGCGTGTGTGTCAGTGAGGATGAGCGCGTGTGTCGGTGAGGATGAGTGCGTGTGTGTCAGTGAGGATGAGCGCGTGTGTGTCAGTGAGGATGAGTGCGTGTGTGTCAGTGAGGATGAGCGCGTGTGTGTCGGTGAGGATGAGCGCGTGTGTGTCAGTGAGGATGCGCGCGTGTGTGTCACTGAGGATGAGCGCGTGTGTGTCGGTGAGGATGAGCGCGTGTGTGTCGCTGAGGAGCAGCACGTGTGTGTCGGTGTGGTTGAGCGCGTGTTTGTCAGTGAGGTCGAGCACGTGTGTGTCAGTGACGATGAGCGCATGTGTGTCAATGGGAATGAGCGCGTGTGTGTCAGTGAGGATGACGACGTGCGTGTCGGTGAGGATCAGCACGTGCGTGTCAGTGACAATGAGCATGTGTGTGTCATTGGGGATGAGCGCGTGAGTGTCGGTGAGGATGAGGGCGTGTGTGTCAGTGAGGATGAGGGCGTGTGTCGGTGAGGATGAGCGCATGTGTGTGTCAGTGAGGATGAGTGCGTGTGTGTCAGTGAGGATGAGGGCGTGTGCGTCAGTCAGGATGAGGGCGTGTGTGTCGGTGAGGATGAGGGCATGTGTGTAGGTGAGGATGAGTGCATGTGTGTCAGTGAGGATGAGCGCGTGTGTGTCGGTGAGGATGAGGGCGTGTGTCGGTGAGGATGAGGGCGTGTGTGTCAGTCAGGATGAGGGCGTGTGTCGGTGAGGATGAGCGCATGTGTGTGTCAGTGAGGATGAGTGCGTGTGTGTCAGTGAGGATGAGGGCGTGTGCGTCAGTCAGGATGAGGGCGTGTGTGTCGGTGAGGATGAGGGCATGTGTGTAGGTGAGGATGAGTGCATGTGTGTCAGTGAGGATGAGCGCGTGTGTGTCGGTGAGGATGAGGGCGTGTGTCGGTGAGGATGAGGGCGTGTGTGTCAGTCAGGATGAGGGCATGTGTGTCGGTGAGGATGAGGGCGTGTGTCGGTGAGGATGAGCGCGTGTGTGTCAGTGAGGATGAGTGCGTGTGTGTCAGTGAGGATGAACGCGTGTGTGTGTCGGTGAGGATGAGGGCGTGTGTGTCAGTGAGGATGAGCGCGTGTGTGTCAGTGAGGATGAGCGCGTGTGTCGGTGAGGATGAGTGCGTGTGTGTCAGTGAGGATGAGCGCGTGTGTTTCAGTGAGGATGAGGGCGTGTGTCGGTGAGGATGAGGGCGTGTGTCGGTGAGGATGAGGGTGTGTGTGTCAGTGAGGGTGAGCGCGTGTGTGTCAGTGAGAATGAGCGCGTGTGTGCCAGTGAGGATGAGCACGCGTGTGTCAGTGAGGATGAGCGCGTGTGCGTCAGTCAGGATGAGCACGTGTGTGTCAGTGAGGACGAACGTGTGAATGAGGATGAGCGCGTGTGCGCCAGTGAGGATGAGCGTGTGTGTGTCGGTGAGGATGAGCGCGTGTAAGTTGGTGAGGATGAGCGCGTGTGTGTCACTGAGGATGAGCGCGTGTGTGTCGTTGTGGATGAGCGCGTGTGTCAGTGAGGATGAGCGCGTGTGTGTCGGTGAGGATGAGCGCGTGTGTGTCACTGAGGATGAGCGCGTGTGTGTCAGTGTGGAGGAGCATGTGTGCGGCATTGAGGATGAGCACGTGTGTGTCAGTGACGATTTGCACGTGTGTCTCAATGGTGATGAGCTCGTGAGTGTCGGTGAGGATGAGTGCGTGTGTGTCAGTGACGATGAGCACGTGTGTGTCAATGGGAATGAGCACGTGAGAGTTGGTGAGGATGAGCGCGTGTGCGTCAGTCAGGATGAGCGCATGTGTGTCGGTGAGGATGAGCGCGTGTGTGTCGGTGAGGATGAGCACGTGTGTGTCGTTGTGGATGAGCGCGTGTGTGTCAGTGAGGATGAGCGCGTGTGTGTCAGTGAGGATGAGCGCGTGTGTGTCGGTGTGGATGAGCACGTGTGTGTCGTTGTGGATGAGCGCGTGTGTGTCAGTGAGGATGAGCACGTGTGTGTCGGTGTGGATAAGCGCGTGTGAGTTGGTGAGGATGAGCGCGTGTGTGTCAGTGAGAATGAGCGCGTGTGAGTTGGTGAGGATGAGCGCGTGTGTGTCAGTGAGAATGAGCGCGTGTGAGTTGGTGAGGATGAGCGCGTGTGTGTCAGTGAGGATGAGCGCGTGTGTGTCGGTGAGGATGAGCGCGTGTGTGTCGGTGAGGATGAGCGCGTGTGAGTCGGTGAGGATGAGCGCGTGTGTGTCAGTGAGGATGAGCGCGTGTGTGTCGGTGAGGATGAGCACGTGTGTGTCAGTGAGGATGAGCACGTGTGTGTCAGTGAGGATGAGCCCGTGTGTGTCGTTGTGGATGAGCGCGTGTGTGTCACTGAGGATGAGTGCCTGTGTGTCAGTGAGGAGGGGCACGTGTGCGTCATTGAGGATGAGCACGTGTGTGTCGGTTACGATTTGCACATGTGTGTCAATGGGGATGAGCGCATGAGTGTTGGTCAGGATGAGGGCGTGTGTCAGTGAGGATGAGTGCATGTGTGACAGTGAGGATGAGGGCGTGTGTCGGTGAGCATGAGTGCGTGTGCGTCAGTCAGGATGAGCGCGTGTGCGTCAGTCAGGATGAGCGTGTGTGTGTCGGTGAGGATGAGCGCATGTGTGTCAGTGAGGATGAGCGCGTGTGTGTCAGTGAGGATGAGCGCGTGTGTGTCAGTGAGGATGAGGGAGTGTGTGTCAGTGAGGATGAGCGCGTGTGTGTCAGTGAGGATGAGCGCGTGTGTGTCAATGAGGATGAGCGCGTGTGTGTCAGTGAGGATGAGCGCGTGTGTGTCAGTGAGGATGAGCGCGTGTGTGTCAGTGAGGATGAGCGCGTGTGTGTCACTGAGGATGAGCGCGTGTGTGTCACTGAGGATGAGCGCGTGTGTATCGTTGTGGATGAGTGCCTGTGTGTCAGTGAGGATGAGCGCGTGTGTGTGTCACTGAGGATGAGCGCGTGTGTGTCGTTGTGGATGAGCGCGTGTGTGTCGGTGAGGATGAGGGCCTGTTTCGGTGAGGATGGGCGCGTGTGCGTCAGTCAGGATGAGCGCGTGTGTGTAAGTGAGGATGAGCGCGTGTGTGTCGTTGTGGATGAGCGCGTGTGTGTCGGTGAGGATGAGGGCGTGTGTCGGTGAGGATGAGGGCGTGTGTCGGTGAGGATGAGCGGGTGTGCGTCAGTCAGGATGAGCGCGTGTGCGTCAGTCAGGATGAGCGCGTGTGTGTCAGTGAGGGTGAGCGCGTGTGTGTCGTTGTGGATGAGCGCGTGTGTGTCGGTGAGGATGAGCGCGTGTGCGTCAGTCAGGATGAGCGCGTGTGCGTCAGTGAGGATGAGCGCGTGTGTGTCGGTGAGGATGAGCGCGTGTGTGTCGGTGAGGATGAGCGCGTGTGTGTCGGTGAGGATGAGCGCGTGTGTGTCGGTGAGGATGAGCGCGTGTGTGTCAGTGAGGGTGAGCGCGTGTGTGTCGGTGAGGATGAGCGCGTGTGTGTCAGTGAGGGTGAGCGCGTGTGTGTCAGTGAGGGTGAGCGCGTGTGTGTCGGTGAGGATGAGTGCGTGTGTGTCAGTGAGGATGAGCGCGTGTGTGTCGGTGAGGATGAGCGCGTGTGTGTCGGTGAGGATGCGCGCGTGTGTGTCACTGAGGATGAGCGCGTGTGTGTCACTGAGGATGAGCGCGTGTGTGTCGTTGTGGATGAGCACGTGTGAGTTGGTGAGGATGAGGGCGTGTGTGTCGGTGAGGATGAGCGCGTGTGAGTTGGTGAGGATGAGCGCGTGTGTGTCGGTGAGGATGAGTGCGTGTGTGTCAGTGAGGATGAGCGCGTGTGTGTCAGTGAGGATGAGTGCGTGTGTGTCAGTGAGGATGAGCGCGTGTGTGTCGGTGAGGATGAGCGCGTGTGTGTCAGTGAGGATGCGCGCGTGTGTGTCACTGAGGATGAGCGCGTGTGTGTCGGTGAGGATGAGCGCGTGTGTGTCGCTGAGGAGCAGCACGTGTGTGTCGGTGTGGTTGAGCGCGTGTTTGTCAGTGAGGTCGAGCACGTGTGTGTCAGTGACGATGAGCGCATGTGTGTCAATGGGAATGAGCGCGTGTGTGTCAGTGAGGATGACGACGTGCGTGTCGGTGAGGATCAGCACGTGCGTGTCAGTGACAATGAGCATGTGTGTGTCATTGGGGATGAGCGCGTGAGTGTCGGTGAGGATGAGGGCGTGTGTGTCAGTGAGGATGAGGGCGTGTGTCGGTGAGGATGAGCGCATGTGTGTGTCAGTGAGGATGAGTGCGTGTGTGTCAGTGAGGATGAGGGCGTGTGCGTCAGTCAGGATGAGGGCGTGTGTGTCGGTGAGGATGAGGGCATGTGTGTAGGTGAGGATGAGTACATGTGTGTCAGTGAGGATGAGCGCGTGTGTGTCGGTGAGGATGAGGGCGTGTGTCGGTGAGGATGAGGGCGTGTGTGTCAGTCAGGATGAGGGCATGTGTGTCGGTGAGGATGAGGGCGTGTGTCGGTGAGGATGAGCGCGTGTGTGTCAGTGAGGATGAGTGCGTGTGTGTCAGTGAGGATGAACGCGTGTGTGTGTCGGTGAGGATGAGGGCGTGTGTGTCAGTGAGGATGAGCGCGTGTGTGTCAGTGAGGATGAGCGCGTGTGTCGGTGAGGATGAGTGCGTGTGTGTCAGTGAGGATGAGCGCGTGTGTTTCAGTGAGGATGAGGGCGTGTGTCGGTGAGGATGAGGGCGTGTGTCGGTGAGGATGAGGGTGTGTGTGTCAGTGAGGGTGAGCGCGTGTGTGTCAGTGAGAATGAGCGCGCGTGTGCCAGTGAGGATGAGCACGCGTGTGTCAGTGAGGATGAGCGCGTGTGCGTCAGTCAGGATGAGCACGTGTGTGTCAGTGAGGACGAGCGTGTGAATGAGGATGAGCGCGTGTGCGCCAGTGAGGATGAGCGTGTGTGTGTCGGTGAGGATGAGCGCGTGTAAGTTGGTGAGGATGAGCGCGTGTGTGTCACTGAGGCTGAGCGCGTGTGTGTCGGTGAGGATGAGCGGGTGTGTGTCACTGAGGATGAGCGCGTGTGTGTCAGTGTGGAGGAGCATGTGTGCGGCATTGAGGATGAGCACGTGTGTGTCAGTGACGATTTGCACGTGTGTCTCAATGGTGATGAGCTCGTGAGTGTCGGTGAGGATGAGTGCGTGTGTGTCAGTGACGATGAGCACGTGTGTGTCAATGGGAATGAGCACGTGAGAGTTGGTGAGGATGAGCGCGTGTGCGTCAGTCAGGATGAGCGCATGTGTGTCGGTGAGGATGAGCGCGTGTGTGTCGGTGAGGATGAGCACGTGTGTGTCGTTGTGGATGAGCGCGTGTGTGTCAGTGAGGATGAGCGCGTGTGTGTCAGTGAGGATGAGCGCGTGTGTGTCGGTGTGGATGAGCACGTGTGTGTCGTTGTGGATGAGCGCGTGTGTGTCAGTGAGGATGAGCACGTGTGTGTCGGTGTGGATGAGCGTGTGTGAGTTGGTGAGGATGAGCGCATGTGTGTCAGTGAGAATGAGCGCGTGTGAGTTGGTGAGGATGAGCGCGTGTGTGTCAGTGAGAATGAGCGCGTGTGAGTTCGTGAGGATGAGCGCGTGTGTGTCAGTGAGGATGAGCACGTGTGTGTCAGTGAGGATGAGCCCGTGTGTGTCGTTGTGGATGAGCGCGTGTGTGTCACTGAGGATGAGTGCCTGTGTGTCAGTGAGGAGGGGCACGTGTGCGTCATTGAGGATGAGCACGTGTGTGTCGGTTACGATTTGCACATGTGTGTCAATGGGGATGAGCGCATGAGTGTTGGTCAGGATGAGGGCGTGTGTCAGTGAGGATGAGTGCATGTGTGACAGTGAGGATGAGGGCGTGTGTCGGTGAGCATGAGTGCGTGTGCGTCAGTCAGGATGAGCGCGTGTGCGTCAGTCAGGATGAGCGTGTGTGTGTCGGTGAGGATGAGCGCATGTGTGTCAGTGAGGATGAGCGCGTGTGTGTCAGTGAGGATGAGCGCGTGTGTGTCAGTGAGGATGAGGGAGTGTGTGTCAGTGAGGATGAGCGCGTGTGTGTCAGTGAGGATGAGCGCGTGTGTGTCAATGAGGATGAGCGCGTGTGTGTCAGTGAGGATGAGCGCGTGTGTGTCAGTGAGGATGAGCGCGTGTGTGTCAGTGAGGATGAGCGCGTGTGTGTCACTGAGGATGAGCGCGTGTGTGTCACTGAGGATGAGCGCGTGTGTATCGTTGTGGATGAGTGCCTGTGTGTCAGTGAGGATGAGCGCGTGTGTGTGTCACTGAGGATGAGCGCGTGTGTGTCGTTGTGGATGAGCGCGTGTGTGTCGGTGAGGATGAGGGCCTGTTTCGGTGAGGATGGGCGCGTGTGCGTCAGTCAGGATGAGCGCGTGTGTGTAAGTGAGGATGAGCGCGTGTGTGTCGTTGTGGATGAGCGCGTGTGTGTCGGTGAGGATGAGGGCGTGTGTCGGTGAGGATGAGGGCGTGTGTCGGTGAGGATGAGCGGGTGTGCGTCAGTCAGGATGAGCGCGTGTGCGTCAGTCAGGATGAGCGCGTGTGTGTCAGTGAGGGTGAGCGCGTGTGTGTCGTTGTGGATGAGCGCGTGTGTGTCGGTGAGGATGAGCGCGTGTGCGTCAGTCAGGATGAGCGCGTGTGCGTCAGTGAGGATGAGCGCGTGTGTGTCGGTGAGGATGAGCGCGTGTGTGTCGGTGAGGATGAGCGCGTGTGTGTCGGTGAGGATGAGCGCGTGTGTGTCGGTGAGGATGAGCGCGTGTGTGTCAGTGAGGGTGAGCGCGTGTGTGTCGGTGAGGATGAGCGCGTGTGTGTCAGTGAGGGTGAGCGCGTGTGTGTCAGTGAGGGTGAGCGCGTGTGTGTCGGTGAGGATGAGTGCGTGTGTGTCAGTGAGGATGAGCGCGTGTGTGTCGGTGAGGATGAGCGCGTGTGTGTCGGTGAGGATGCGCGCGTGTGTGTCACTGAGGATGAGCGCGTGTGTGTCACTGAGGATGAGCGCGTGTGTGTCGTTGTGGATGAGCACGTGTGAGTTGGTGAGGATGAGGGCGTGTGTGTCGGTGAGGATGAGCGCGTGTGAGTTGGTGAGGATGAGCGCGTGTGTGTCGGTGAGGATGAGTGCGTGTGTGTCAGTGAGGATGAGCGCGTGTGTGTCAGTGAGGATGAGTGCGTGTGTGTCAGTGAGGATGAGCGCGTGTGTGTCGGTGAGGATGAGCGCGTGTGTGTCAGTGAGGGTGAGCGCGTGTGTGTCGTTGTGGATGAGCGCGTGTGTGTCGGTGAGGATGAGCGCGTGTGCGTCAGTCAGGATGAGCGCGTGTGCGTCAGTGAGGATGAGCGCGTGTGTGTCGGTGAGGATGAGCGCGTGTGTGTCGGTGAGGATGAGCGCGTGTGTGTCGGTGAGGATGAGCGCGTGTGTGTCGGTGAGGATGAGCGCGTGTGTGTCAGTGAGGGTGAGCGCGTGTGTGTCGGTGAGGATGAGCGCGTGTGTGTCAGTGAGGGTGAGCGCGTGTGTGTCAGTGAGGGTGAGCGCGTGTGTGTCGGTGAGGATGAGTGCGTGTGTGTCAGTGAGGATGAGCGCGTGTGTGTCGGTGAGGATGAGCGCGTGTGTGTCGGTGAGGATGCGCGCGTGTGTGTCACTGAGGATGAGCGCGTGTGTGTCACTGAGGATGAGCGCGTGTGTGTCGTTGTGGATGAGCACGTGTGAGTTGGTGAGGATGAGGGCGTGTGTGTCGGTGAGGATGAGCGCGTGTGAGTTGGTGAGGATGAGCGCGTGTGTGTCGGTGAGGATGAGTGCGTGTGTGTCAGTGAGGATGAGCGCGTGTGTGTCAGTGAGGATGAGTGCGTGTGTGTCAGTGAGGATGAGCGCGTGTGTGTCGGTGAGGATGAGCGCGTGTGTGTCAGTGAGGATGCGCGCGTGTGTGTCACTGAGGATGAGCGCGTGTGTGTCGGTGAGGATGAGCGCGTGTGTGTCGCTGAGGAGCAGCACGTGTGTGTCGGTGTGGTTGAGCGCGTGTTTGTCAGTGAGGTCGAGCACGTGTGTGTCAGTGACGATGAGCGCATGTGTGTCAATGGGAATGAGCGCGTGTGTGTCAGTGAGGATGACGACGTGCGTGTCGGTGAGGATCAGCACGTGCGTGTCAGTGACAATGAGCATGTGTGTGTCATTGGGGATGAGCGCGTGAGTGTCGGTGAGGATGAGGGCGTGTGTGTCAGTGAGGATGAGGGCGTGTGTCGGTGAGGATGAGCGCATGTGTGTGTCAGTGAGGATGAGTGCGTGTGTGTCAGTGAGGATGAGGGCGTGTGCGTCAGTCAGGATGAGGGCGTGTGTGTCGGTGAGGATGAGGGCATGTGTGTAGGTGAGGATGAGTGCATGTGTGTCAGTGAGGATGAGCGCGTGTGTGTCGGTGAGGATGAGGGCGTGTGTCGGTGAGGATGAGGGCGTGTGTGTCAGTCAGGATGAGGGCATGTGTGTCGGTGAGGATGAGGGCGTGTGTCGGTGAGGATGAGCGCGTGTGTGTCAGTGAGGATGAGTGCGTGTGTGTCAGTGAGGATGAACGCGTGTGTGTGTCGGTGAGGATGAGGGCGTGTGTGTCAGTGAGGATGAGCGCGTGTGTGTCAGTGAGGATGAGCGCGTGTGTCGGTGAGGATGAGTGCGTGTGTGTCAGTGAGGATGAGCGCGTGTGTTTCAGTGAGGATGAGGGCGTGTGTCGGTGAGGATGAGGGCGTGTGTCGGTGAGGATGAGGGTGTGTGTGTCAGTGAGGGTGAGCGCGTGTGTGTCAGTGAGAATGAGCGCGCGTGTGCCAGTGAGGATGAGCACGCGTGTGTCAGTGAGGATGAGCGCGTGTGTGTCAATGAGGATGAGCGCGTGTGTGTCAGTGAGGATGAGCGCGTGTGTGTCAGTGAGGATGAGCGCGTGTGTGTCAGTGAGGACGAGCGTGTGAATGAGGATGAGCGCGTGTGCGCCAGTGAGGATGAGCGTGTGTGTGTCGGTGAGGATGAGCGCGTGTAAGTTGGTGAGGATGAGCGCGTGTGTGTCACTGAGGATGAGCGCGTGTGTGTCGGTGAGGATGAGGGGTGTGTGTCACTGAGGATGAGCGCGTGTGTGTCAGTGTGGAGGAGCATGTGTGCGGCATTGAGGATGAGCACGTGTGTGTCAGTGACGATTTGCACGTGTGTCTCAATGGTGATGAGCTCGTGAGTGTCGGTGAGGATGAGTGCGTGTGTGTCAGTGACGATGAGCACGTGTGTGTCAATGGGAATGAGCACGTGAGAGTTGGTGAGGATGAGCGCGTGTGCGTCAGTCAGGATGAGCGCATGTGTGTCGGTGAGGATGAGCGCGTGTGTGTCGGTGAGGATGAGCACGTGTGTGTCGTTGTGGATGAGCGCGTGTGTGTCAGTGAGGATGAGCGCGTGTGTGTCAGTGAGGATGAGCGCGTGTGTGTCGGTGTGGATGAGCACGTGTGTGTCGTTGTGGATGAGCGCGTGTGTGTCAGTGAGGATGAGCACGTGTGTGTCGGTGTGGATGAGCGTGTGTGAGTTGGTGAGGATGAGCGCATGTGTGTCAGTGAGAATGAGCGCGTGTGAGTTGGTGAGGATGAGCGCGTGTGTGTCAGTGAGAATGAGCGCGTGTGAGTTCGTGAGGATGAGCGCGTGTGTGTCAGTGAGGATGAGCACGTGTGTGTCAGTGAGGATGAGCCCGTGTGTGTCGTTGTGGATGAGCGCGTGTGTGTCACTGAGGATGAGTGCCTGTGTGTCAGTGAGGAGGGGCACGTGTGCGTCATTGAGGATGAGCACGTGTGTGTCGGTTACGATTTGCACATGTGTGTCAATGGGGATGAGCGCATGAGTGTTGGTCAGGATGAGGGCGTGTGTCAGTGAGGATGAGTGCATGTGTGACAGTGAGGATGAGGGCGTGTGTCGGTGAGCATGAGTGCGTGTGCGTCAGTCAGGATGAGCGCGTGTGCGTCAGTCAGGATGAGCGTGTGTGTGTCGGTGAGGATGAGCGCATGTGTGTCAGTGAGGATGAGCGCGTGTGTGTCAGTGAGGATGAGCGCGTGTGTGTCAGTGAGGATGAGGGAGTGTGTGTCAGTGAGGATGAGCGCGTGTGTGTCAGTGAGGATGAGCGCGTGTGTGTCAATGAGGATGAGCGCGTGTGTGTCAGTGAGGATGAGCGCGTGTGTGTCAGTGAGGATGAGCGCGTGTGTGTCAGTGAGGATGAGCGCGTGTGTGTCACTGAGGATGAGCGCGTGTGTGTCACTGAGGATGAGCGCGTGTGTATCGTTGTGGATGAGTGCCTGTGTGTCAGTGAGGATGAGCGCGTGTGTGTGTCACTGAGGATGAGCGCGTGTGTGTCGTTGTGGATGAGCGCGTGTGTGTCGGTGAGGATGAGGGCCTGTTTCGGTGAGGATGGGCGCGTGTGCGTCAGTCAGGATGAGCGCGTGTGTGTAAGTGAGGATGAGCGCGTGTGTGTCGTTGTGGATGAGCGCGTGTGTGTCGGTGAGGATGAGGGCGTGTGTCGGTGAGGATGAGGGCGTGTGTCGGTGAGGATGAGCGGGTGTGCGTCAGTCAGGATGAGCGCGTGTGCGTCAGTCAGGATGAGCGCGTGTGTGTCAGTGAGGGTGAGCGCGTGTGTGTCGTTGTGGATGAGCGCGTGTGTGTCGGTGAGGATGAGCGCGTGTGCGTCAGTCAGGATGAGCGCGTGTGCGTCAGTGAGGATGAGCGCGTGTGTGTCGGTGAGGATGAGCGCGTGTGTGTCGGTGAGGATGAGCGCGTGTGTGTCGGTGAGGATGAGCGCGTGTGTGTCGGTGAGGATGAGCGCGTGTGTGTCAGTGAGGGTGAGCGCGTGTGTGTCGGTGAGGATGAGCGCGTGTGTGTCAGTGAGGGTGAGCGCGTGTGTGTCAGTGAGGGTGAGCGCGTGTGTGTCGGTGAGGATGAGTGCGTGTGTGTCAGTGAGGATGAGCGCGTGTGTGTCAGTGAGGATGAGCGCGTGTGTGTCGGTGTGGATGAGCACGTGTGTGTCGTTGTGGATGAGCGCGTGTGTGTCAGTGAGGATGAGCACGTGTGTGTCGGTGTGGATGAGCGTGTGTGAGTTGGTGAGGATGAGCGCATGTGTGTCAGTGAGAATGAGCGCGTGTGAGTTGGTGAGGATGAGCGCGTGTGTGTCAGTGAGAATGAGCGCGTGTGAGTTGGTGAGGATGAGCGCGTGTGTGTCAGTGAGGATGAGCGCGTGTGTGTCGGTGAGGATGAGCGCGTGTGTGTCGGTGAGGATGAGCGCGTGTGAGTCGGTGAGGATGAGCGCGTGTGTGTCAGTGAGGATGAGCGCGTGTGTGTCGGTGAGGATGAGCACGTGTGTGTCGGTGAGGATGAGCACGTGTGTGTCAGTGAGGATGAGCGCGTGTGTGTCAGTGAGGATGAGCACGTGTGTGTCGGTGAGGATGAGGGCGTGTGTGTCAGTGAGGATGAGCACGTGTGTGTCAGTGAGGATGAGCGCGTGTGTGTCGGTGAGGATGAGGGCGTGTGTGTCAGTGAGGATGAGCGCGTGTGTGTCAGTGAGGATGAGCGCGTGTGTGTCGGTGAGGATGAGCGCGTGTGTGTCGGTGAGGATGAGCGCGTGTGTGTCGGTGAGGATGAGCGCGTGTGTGTCAGTGAGGATGAGCGCGTGTGTGTCAGTGAGGATGAGCGCGTGTGTGTCAGTGAGGATGAGCGCGTGTGTGTCAGTGAGGATGAGCGCATGTGTGTCACTGCGGATGAGCGCGTGTGTGTCGTTGTGGATGTGCGCGTGTGTGTCGGTGAGGATGGGCGCGTGTGTGTCGGTGAGGATGAGCGTGTGTGTGTCACTGAGGATGAGCGCGTGTGTGTCACTGCGGATGAGCGCGTGTGTGTCGTTGTGGATGAGCGCGTGTGTGTCGGTGAGGATGAGCGCGTGTGTATCAGTGTGGATGAGCGCGTGTGTATCAGTAAGGATGAGCGCGTGTGAATCAGTGAGGATGAGCGCATGTGGTCTCTTCTCCCTGGAGAGACGAAGGATGAGAGGTGACCTGATAGAGGTTTACAAGATGTTGAGGGGTCTGGATAGGGTGGACTCTCAGAGGCTATTTCCAAGGGCTGAAATGGTTGCTACGAGAGGACACAGGTTTAAGGTGCTGGGGGGTAGGTACAGGGGGGATGTCAGGGGTAGGTTTTTCACTCAGAGGGTGGTGGGTGAGTGGAATCGGCTGACGTCGGTGGTGGTGGAGGCAAACCCGTTGGGGTCTTTTAAGAGACTTCTGGATGAGTACATGGGATTTAATGGGATTGAGGGCTATAGATAGGCCTAGAGGTGGGGATGTGATCGGCGCAACTTGTGGGCCGAAGGGCCTGTTTGTGCTGTGACTTTCTATGTTCTATGTTCTATGTTCTATGTGTGTCGGTGAGGATGGGCGCGTGTGTGTCGGTGAGGATGTGCGTGTGTGTGTCACTGAGGATGAGCGCGTGTGTGTCGGTGAGGATGAACTCGTGTTTGTGAGGATGAGCGCGTGTGTGTCAGGGAGGATGAGTGCGTGTGTGTCGGTGAGGATGAGTGCGTGTGTGTCGGTGAGGATGAGCGCGTGTGTGTCGCTGAGGAGCAGCACGTGTGTGTCGGTGTGGTTGAGCGCGTGTGTGTCAATGGGAATGAGCGCGTGTGTGTCAGTGAGGATGAGTGCGTGTGTGTCACTGAGTATGAGCGCGTGTGTGTCGTTGTGGATGAGCGCGTGTGTCAGTGAGGATGAGCGCGTGTGTGTCACTGTGGATGAGCGCGTGTGTCAGTGAGGATGAGCGCGTGTGTGTCACTGAGGATGAGCGCGTGTGTGTCAGTGAGGATGAGCGCGTGTGTGTCACTGAGGATGAGCGCGTGTGTGTCGTTGTGGATGAGCGCGTGTGTGTCAGTGAGGATGAGCGCGTGTGTGTCGGTGAGGATGAGCGCGTGTGTGTCAGTGAGGATGAGCGCGTGTGTGTCGGTGAGGATGAACGCGTGTGTGTCGTTGTGGATGAGTGCGTGTTTGTTAGTGAGGATGAGTGCCTGTGTGTCAGTGAGGATGAGCGCGTGTGTGTCACTGAGGATGAGCGCGTGTGTGTCGTTGTGGATAAGTGCGTGTGTGTCAGTGAGGATGAGCGCGTGTGTGTCGGGGAGGATGAGCGCGTGTGTGTCAGTGAGGATGAGTGCGTGTGTGTCAGTGAGGATGAGCGCGTGTGTGTCGGTGAGGATGAGCGCGTGTGTGTCACTGAGGATGAGCGCGTGTGTGTCGTTGTGGATGACCGCGTGTGTGTCGTTGTGGATGAGTGCGTGTGTGTCAGTGAGGATGAGTGCGTGTGTGTCAGTGAGGATGAGCGCGTGTGTGTCGGTGAGGATGAGCGCGTGTGTGTCGGTGAGGATGCGCGCGTGTGTGTCACTGAGGATGAGCGCGTGTGTGTCGGTGAGGATGAACACGTGTTCGAGAGGATGAGCGCGTGTGTGTCAGTGAGGATGAGCGCGTGTGTGTCAGTGAGGATGAGCGCGTGTGTGTCGGTGAGGATGAGCACGTGTGTGCCGCTGAGGAGCAGCACGTGTGTGTCGGTGTGGTTGAGCGCGTGTTTGTCAGTGAGGTCGAGCACGTGTGTGTCAGTGACGATGAGCGCGTGTGTGTCAATGGGAATGAGCGCGTGTGTGTCAGTGAGGATGACGACGTGCGTGTCAGTGAGGATCAGCACGTGCGTGTCAGTGACAATGAGCATGTGTGTGTCATTGGGGATGAGCGCGTGAGTGTCGGTGAGGATGAGGGCGTGTGTCGGTGAGGATGAGCGCATGTGCGTCAGTCAGGATGAGGGCATGTGTGTCAGTGAGGATGAGGGCGTGTGTCGGTGAGGATGAGGGCATGTGTGTCAGTGAGGATGAGGGCATGTGTGTCGGTGAGGATGAGTGCATGTGTGTCAGTGAGGATGAGGGCGAGTGTCGGTGAGGATGAGCGCATGTGTGTCAGTGAGGATGAGCGCGTGTGTTTCAGTGAGGATGAGGGCGTGTGTCGGTGAGGATGAGGGCGTGTGTCGGTGAGCATGAGGGCGTGTGTGTCAGTGATGGTGAGCGCGTGTGTGTCAGTGAGAATGAGCGCGCGTGCGTCAGTGAGGATGAGCACGCGTGTGTCAGTGAGGATGAGCGCGTGTGCGTCAGTCAGGATGAGCACGTGAGTGTCAGTGACGATGAGCGTGTGAATGAGGATGAGCGCGTGTGCGTCAGTGAGGATGAGCGTGTGTGTGTCAGTGAGGATGAGCGCGTGTGTGTCAGTGAGGATGAGCGTGTGTGTGTCAGTGAGGATGAGTGCGTATGTGTCGGTGAGGATGAGCGCGTGTAAGTTGGTGAGGATGAGCGTGTGTGTGTCACTGAGGATGAGCGCGTGTGTGTCGTTGGGGATGAGTGCGTGTGTGTCAGTGAGGATGAGCGCGTGTGTGTCAGTGAGGATGAGTGCGTGTGTGTCAGTGAGGATGAGCGCGTGTGTGTCGGTGAGGATGAACACGTGTTCGTGAGGATGAGCGTGTGTGTGTCAGTGAGGATGAGCGCGTGTGTGTCGCTGAGGAGCAGCACGTGTGTGTTGGTGTGGTTGAGCGCGTGTTTGTCAGTGAGGTCGAGCACGTGTGTGTTAGTGACGATGGGCGCGTGTGTGTCAATGGGAATGAGCGTGTGTGTGTCAGTGAGGATGACGACGTGCGTGTCGGTGAGGATCAGCACGTGTGTGTCAGTGAGGATGAGCGTGTGTGTCATTGGGGATGAGCGCGTGTGTGTCGGTGAGGATGAGCGTGTGTGTCATTGGGGATGAGCGCGTGTGTGTCAGTGAGGATGAGCGCGTGTGTGTCAGTGAGGATGAGCGCGTGTGTGTCGGTGAGGATGAGCGCGTGTGTGTCGCTGAGGAGCAGCACGTGTGTGTTGGTGTGGTTGAGCGCGTGTTTGTCAGTGAGGTCGAGCACGTGTGTGTCAGTGACGATGAGCGCGTGTGTGTCAATGGGAATGAGCGCGTGTGTGTCAGTGAGGATGACGACGTGCGTGTCGGTGAGGATCAGCACGTGTGTGTCAGTGAGGATGAGCGTGTGTGTCATTGGGGATGAGCGCGTGTGTGTCGGTGAGGATGAGCGCGTGAGTGTCGGTGAGGATGAGGGCGTGTGTCGGTGAGGATGAGGGCGTGTGTCGGTGAGGATGAGCGCGTGAGTGTCGGTGAGGATGAGCGCGTGAGTGTCGGTGAGGATGAGGGCGTGTGTCGGTGAGGATGAGCGCGTGTGTCGGTGAGGATGAGCGCGTGTGCGTCAGTCAGGATGAGGGCATGTGTGTCAGTGAGGATGAGGGCGTGTGTCGGTGAGGATGAGGGCGTGTGTCGGTGAGGATGAGCGCGTGTGTGTCAGTGAGGATGAGCGCGTGTGTGTCGTTGTGGATGAGCGCGTGTGTGTCGGTGAGGATGAGCGCATGTGTGTCAGTGAGGATGAGGGCGTGTGTGTCAGTGAGGATGAGGGCGTGTGTGTCAGTGAGGATGAGTGCGTGTGTGTCAGTGAGGATGAGTGCGTGTGTGTCAGTGAGGATGAGCGTGTGTGTGTCAGTGAGGATGAGTGCGTGTGTGTCAGTGAGGATGAGCGCGTGTGTGTCAGTGAGGATGAGTGCGTATGTGTCAGTGAGGATGAGTGCGTGTGTGTCAGTGAGGATGAGTGCGTGTGTGTCGTTGTGGATGAGCGCGTGTGTGTCGGTGAGGATGAGCACATGTGTGTCAGTGAGGATGAGGGCGTGTGTGTCAGTGAGGATGAGGGCGTGTGTGTCAGTGAGGATGAGTGCGTGTGTGTCAGTGAGGATGAGTGCGTGTGTGTCAGTGAGGATGAGCGTGTGTGTGTCAGTGAGGATGAGTGCGTGTGTGTCAGTGAGGATGAGCGCGTGTGTGTCAGTGAGGATGAGTGCGTATGTGTCAGTGAGGATGAGTGCGTGTGTGTCAGTGAGGATGAGTGCGTGTGTGTCGTTGTGGATGAGCGCGTGTGTGTCGGTGAGGATGAGCACATGTGTGTCAGTGAGGATGAGGGCGTGTGTGTCAGTGAGGATGAGGGCGTGTGTGTCAGTGAGGATGAGCGCGTGTGTGTCAGTGAGGATGAGTGCGTGTGTGTCAGTGAGGATGAGTGCGTGTGTGTCGGTGAGGATGAGCGCATGTGTGTCAGTGAGGATGAGGGCGTGTGTGTCAGTGAGGATGAGGGCGTGTGTGTCAGTGAGGATGAGTGCGTGTGTGTCAGTGAGGATGAGAGCGAGAGTGTCAGTGAGGATGAGTGCGTGTGTGTCAGTGAGGATGAGTGCGTGTGTGTCAGTGAGGATGAGTGCGTGTGTGTCGGTGAGGATGAGGGCGTGTGTGTCGGTGAGGATGAGGGCATATGTGTCGGTGAGGATGAGGGCATGTGTGTCAGTGAGGATGAGCGCGTGTGTGTCAGTGAGGATGAGGGCGTGTGTCGGTGAGGATGAGCGCGTGTGTGTCAGCGAGGATGAGTGCATGTGTGTCAGTGAGGATGAGGGCGTGTGTCGGTGACGATGAGGGCGTGTGTGCCAGTGAGGATGAGGGCGTGTGTCGGTGAGGATGAGGGCGTGTGTCGGTGAGGATGAGCGCGTGTGCGTCTGTCAGGATGAGGGCATGTGTGTTGGTGAGGATGAGGGCGTGTGTCGGTGAGGATGAGGGCATGTGTGTCAGTGAGGATGAGGGCGTGTGTGTCGTTGTGGATGAGCGCGTGTGTGTCGGTGAGGATGAGCACATGTGTGTCAGTGAGGATGAGGGCGTGTGTGTCAGTGAGGATGAGGGCGTGTGTGTCAGTGAGGATGAGTGCGTGTGTGTCAGTGAGGATGAGTGCGTGTGTGTCAGTGAGGATGAGCGTGTGTGTGTCAGTGAGGATGAGTGCGTGTGTGTCAGTGAGGATGAGCGCGTGTGTGTCAGTGAGGATGAGTGCGTATGTGTCAGTGAGGATGAGTGCGTGTGTGTCAGTGAGGATGAGTGCGTGTGTGTCGTTGTGGATGAGCGCGTGTGTGTCGGTGAGGATGAGCACATGTGTGTCAGTGAGGATGAGGGCGTGTGTGTCAGTGAGGATGAGGGCGTGTGTGTCAGTGAGGATGAGCGCGTGTGTGTCAGTGAGGATGAGTGCGTGTGTGTCAGTGAGGATGAGTGCGTGTGTGTCGGTGAGGATGAGCGCATGTGTGTCAGTGAGGATGAGGGCGTGTGTGTCAGTGAGGATGAGGGCGTGTGTGTCAGTGAGGATGAGTGCGTGTGTGTCAGTGAGGATGAGAGCGAGAGTGTCAGTGAGGATGAGTGCGTGTGTGTCAGTGAGGATGAGTGCGTGTGTGTCAGTGAGGATGAGTGCGTGTGTGTCGGTGAGGATGAGGGCGTGTGTGTCGGTGAGGATGAGGGCATATGTGTCGGTGAGGATGAGGGCATGTGTGTCAGTGAGGATGAGCGCGTGTGTGTCAGTGAGGATGAGGGCGTGTGTCGGTGAGGATGAGCGCGTGTGTGTCAGCGAGGATGAGTGCATGTGTGTCAGTGAGGATGAGGGCGTGTGTCGGTGACGATGAGGGCGTGTGTGCCAGTGAGGATGAGGGCGTGTGTCGGTGAGGATGAGGGCGTGTGTCGGTGAGGATGAGCGCGTGTGCGTCTGTCAGGATGAGGGCATGTGTGTTGGTGAGGATGAGGGCGTGTGTCGGTGAGGATGAGGGCATGTGTGTCAGTGAGGATGAGGGCGTGTGTCGGTGAGGATGAGGGCATGTGTGCCAGTGAGGATGAGGGCGTGTGTCGGTGAGGATGAGGGCATGTGTCGGTGAGGATGAGGGCATGTGTGTCAGTGAGGATGAGGGCGTGTGTGTCAGTGAGGATGAGGGCGTGTGTCGGTGAGGATGAGGGCCTGTGTCGGTGAGGATGAGGGCATGTGTCGGTGAGGATGAGGGCATGTGTCGGTGAGGATGAGGGCATGTGTCGGTGAGGATGAGGGCATGTGTGTCAGTGAGGATGAGGGCGTGTGTCGGTGAGGATGAGGGCGTGTGTCGGTGAGGATGAGGGCGTGTGTTGGTGAGGATGAGGGCGTGTGTCGGTGAGGATGAGGGCGTGTGTCGGTGAGGATGAGTGCGTGTGTCGGTGAGGATGAGGGCATGTGTCGGTGAGGATGAGGGCATGTGTGCCAGTGAGGATGAGGGCGTGTGTCGGTGAGGATGAGGGCATGTGTCGGTGAGGATGAGGGCATGTGTGCCAGTGAGGATGAGGGCATGTGTGTCAGTGAGGATCAGGGCATGTGTCGGTGAGGATGAGGGCATGTGTGCCAGTGAGGATGAGGGCGTGTGTGTCGGTGAGGATGAGGGCGTGTGTCGGTGAGGATGAGGGCGTGTGTCGGTGAGGATGAGGGCATGTGTGTCGGTGAGGATGAGGGCATGTGTGTCAGTGAGGATGAGCGCATGTGTGTCGGTGAGGATGAGTGCGTGTGTGTCAGTGAGGATGAGGGCGTGTGTCGGTGAGGATGAGGGCATGTGTGTCGGTGAGGATGAGTGCGTGTGTGTCAGTGAGGATGAGGGCGTGTGTCGGTGAGGATGAGGGCGTGTGTGTCAGTGAGGATGAGCGCGTGTGTGTCAGTGAGGATGAGGGCGTGTGTCGGTGAGGATGAGGGCATGTGTGTCGGTGAGGATGAGTGCGTGTGTGTCAGTGAGGATGAGGGCGTGTGTCGGTGAGGATGAGGGCGTGTGTGTCAGTGAGGATGAAGGCATGTGTGTCAGTGAGGATGAAGGCATGTGTGTCAGTGAGGATGAGGGCGTGTGTGTCAGTGAGGATGAAGGCATGTGTGTCAGTGAGGATGAGGGCGTGTGTCGGTGAGGATGAGTGCGTGTGTGTCAGTGAGGATGAAGGCATGTGTGTCAGTGAGGATGAGGGCGTGTGTGTCAGTGAGGATGAGCGCGTGTGTGTCAGTGAGGATGAGGGCGTGTGTCGGTGAGGATGAGGGCGTGTGTCGGTGAGGATGAGGGCCTGTGTGTCAGTGAGGATGAGGGCGTGTGTCGGTGAGGATGAGGGCGTGTGTCGGTGAGGATGAGCGCATGTGTGTCAGTGAGGATGAGGGCGTGTGTCGGTGAGGATGAGCGCATGTGTGTCAGTGAGGATGAGCGCGTGTGTTTCAGTGAGGATGAGGGCGTGTGTCGGTGAGGATGAGCGCGTGTGTTTCAGTGAGGATGAGCGCGTGTGTTTCAGTGAGGATGAGGGTGTGTGTCGGTGAGGATGAGGGCGTGTGTCGGTGAGGATGAGGGCATGTGTCGGTGAGGATGAGGGCGTGTGTGTCAGTGATGGTGAGCGCGTGTGTGTCAGTGAGAATGAGCGCGCGTGTGTCAGTGAGGATGAGCACGCGTGTGTCAGTGAGGATGAGCGCGTGTGCGTCAGTCAGGATGAGCACGTGAGTGTCAGTGAGGATGAGCGTGTGAATGAGGATGAGCGCGTGTGCGTCAGTGAGGATGAGCGTGTGTGTGTCAGTGAGGATGAGCGCGTGTGTGTCAGTGAGGATGAGCGCGTGTGTGTCAGTGAGGATGAGCGCGTGTGTGTCAGTGAGGATGAGCGCGTGTGTGTCACTGCGGATGAGCGCGTGTGTGTCGTTGTGGATGAGCGCGTGTGTATCAGTGAGGATGAGTGCGTGTGTGTCAGTGAGGATGAGCGTGTGTGTGTCGGTGAGGATGGGCGCATGTGTGTCGGTGAGGATGAGCGTGTGTGTGTCACTGAGGATGAGCGCGTGTGTGTCGGTGAGGATGAACACGTGTTTGTGAGGATGAGCGCGTGTGTGTCAGGGAGGATGAGTGCGTGTGTGTCGGTGAGGATGAGTGCGTGTGTGTCGCTGAGGAGCAGCACGTGTGTGTCGGTGTGGTTGAGCGCGTGTGTGTCAATGGGAATGAGCGCGTGTGTGTCAGTGAGGATGAGTGCGTGTGTGTCACTGAGTATGAGCGCGTGTGTGTCGTTGTGGATGAGCGCGTGTGTCAGTGAGGATGAGCGCGTGTGTGTCACTGTGGATGAGCGCGTGTGTCAGTGAGGATGAGCGCGTGTGTGTCACTGAGGATGAGCGCGTGTGTGTCAGTGAGGATGAGCGCGTGTGTGTCACTGAGGATGAGCGCGTGTGTGTCGTTGTGGATGAGCGCGTGTGTGTCAGTGAGGATGAGCGCGTGTGTGTCGGTGAGGATGAGCGCGTGTGTGTCAGTGAGGATGAGCGCGTGTGTGTCGGTGAGGATGAGTGCCTGTGTGTCAGTGAGGATGAGCGCGTGTGTGTCAGTGAGGATGAGCGCGTGTGTGTCACTGAGGATGAGCGCGTGTGTGTCGTTGTGGATAAGTGCGTGTGTGTCAGTGAGGATGAGCGCGTGTGTGTCGGGGAGGATGAGCGCGTGTGTGTCAGTGAGGATGAGTGCGTGTGTGTCAGTGAGGATGAGCGCGTGTGTGTCGGTGAGGATGAGCGCGTGTGTGTCACTGAGGATGAGCGCGTGTGTGTCGTTGTGGATGACCGCGTGTGTGTCGTTGTGGATGAGTGCGTGTGTGTCAGTGAGGATGAGTGCGTGTGTGTCAGTGAGGATGAGCGCGTGTGTGTCGGTGAGGATGAGCGCGTGTGTGTCGGTGAGGATGCGCGCGTGTGTGTCACTGAGGATGAGCGCGTGTGTGTCGGTGAGGATGAACACGTGTTCGTGAGGATGAGCGCGTGTGTGTCAGTGAGGATGAGGGCGTGTGTGTCAGTGAGGATGAGGGCGTGTGTGTCAGTGAGGATGAGTGCGTGTGTGTCAGTGAGGATGAGGGCGTGTGTGTCAGTGAGGATGAGTGCGTGTGTGTCAGTGAGGATGAGTGCGTGTGTGTCAGTGAGGATGAGTGCGTGTGTGTCGGTGAGGATGAGGGCGTGTGTGTCGGTGAGGATGAGGGCATATGTGTCGGTGAGGATGAGGGCATGTGTGTCAGTGAGGATGAGCGCGTGTGTGTCAGTGAGGATGAGGGCGTGTGTCGGTGAGGATGAGCGCGTGTGTCAGTGAGGATGAGTGCATGTGTGTCAGTGAGGATGAGGGCGTGTGTCGGTGACGATGAGGGCGTGTGTGCCAGTGAGGATGAGGGCGTGTGTCGGTGAGGATGAGGGCGTGTGTCGGTGAGGATGAGCGCGTGTGCGTCTGTCAGGATGAGGGCATGTGTGTCGGTGAGGATGAGGGCGTGTGTCGGTGAGGATGAGGGCGTGTGTCGGTGAGGATGAGGGCATGTGTGTCAGTGAGGATGAGGGCGTGTGTGTCAGTGAGGATGAGGGCGTGTGTCGGTGAGGATGAGGGCCTGTGTCGGTGAGGATGAGGGCATGTGTCGGTGAGGATGAGGGCATGTGTCGGTGAGGATGAGGGCGTGTGTCGGTGAGGATGAGGGCATGTGTGCCAGTGAGGATGAGGGCGTGTGTCGGTGAGGATGAGGGCATGTGTGTCAGTGAGGATGAGGGCGTGTGTCGGTGAGGATGAGGGCGTGTGTCGGTGAGGATGAGGGCGTGTGTCGGTGAGGATGAGGGCGTGTGTCGGTGAGGATGAGGGCGTTAGTCGGTGAGGATGAGGGCGTGTGTCGGTGAGGATGAGGGCATGTGTCGGTGAGGATGAGGGCATGTGTGCCAGTGAGGATGAGGGCATGTGTCGGTGAGGATGAGGGCATGTGTGCCAGTGAGGATGAGGGCATGTGTGTCGGTGAGGATGAGGGCATGTGTCGGTGAGGATGAGAGCATGTGTGCCAGTGAGGATGAGGGCGTGTGTGTCGGTGAGGATGAGGGCGTGTGTCGGTGAGGATGAGGGCGTGTGTCGGTGAGGATGAGGGCATGTGTGTCGGTGAGGATGAGGGCATGTGTGTCAGTGAGGATGAGCGCATGTGTGTCGGTGAGGATGAGTGCGTGTGTGTCAGTGAGGATGAGGGCGTGTGTCGGTGAGGATGAGGGCATGTGTGTCGGTGAGGATGAGTGCGTGTGTGTCAGTGAGGATGAGGGCGTGTGTCGGTGAGGATGAGGGCGTGTGTGTCAGTGAGGATGAGGGCGTGTGTGTCGGTGAGGATGAGCGCGTTTGTGTCAGTGAGGATGAGTGCGTGTGTGTCGGTGAGGATCAGGGTGTGTGTCGGTGAGGATGAGGGCATGTGTGTCGGTGAGGATGAGGGCGTGTGTCGGTGAGGATGAGGGCGTGTGTCGGTGAGGATGAGGGCGTGTGTCAGTGAGGATGAGCGCGTGTGTGTCACTGTGGATGAGCGCGTGTGTCAGTGAGGATGAGCGCGTGTGTGTCACTGAGGATGAGCGCGTGTGTGTCAGTGAGGATGAGCGCGTGTGTGTCACTGAGGATGAGCGCGTGTGTGTCGTTGTGGATGAGCGCGTGTGTGTCAGTGAGGATGAGCGCGTGTGTGTCGGTGAGGATGAGCGCGTGTGTGTCAGTGAGGATGAGCGCGTGTGTGTCGGTGAGGATGAGCGCGTGTGTGTCGTTGTGGATGAGTGCGTGTTTGTCAGTGAGGATGAGTGCCTGTGTGTCAGTGAGGATGAGCGCGTGTGTGTCACTGAGGATGAGCGCGTGTGTGTCGTTGTGGATAAGTGCGTGTGTGTCAGTGAGGATGAGCGCGTGTGTGTCGGGGAGGATGAGCGCGTGTGTGTCAGTGAGGATGAGTGCGTGTGTGTCAGTGAGGATGAGCGCGTGTGTGTCAGTGAGGATGAGCGCGTGTGTGTCACTGAGGATGAGCGCGTGTGTGTCGTTGTGGATGACCGCGTGTGTGTCGTTGTGGATGAGTGCGTGTGTGTCAGTGAGGATGAGTGCGTGTGTGTCAGTGAGGATGAGCGCGTGTGTGTCGGTGAGGATGAGCGCGTGTGTGTCGGTGAGGATGCGCGCGTGTGTGTCACTGAGGATGAGCGCGTGTGTGTCGGTGAGGATGAACACGTGTTCGTGAGGATGAGCGCGTGTGTGTCAGTGAGGATGAGGGCGTGTGTGTCAGTGAGGATGAGGGCGTGTGTGTCAGTGAGGATGAGTGCGTGTGTGTCAGTGAGGATGAGGGCGTGTGTGTCAGTGAGGATGAGTGCGTGTGTGTCAGTGAGGATGAGTGCGTGTGTGTCAGTGAGGATGAGCGCGTGTGTGTCGGTGAGGATGAGCACGTGTGTGCCGCTGAGGAGCAGCACGTGTGTGTCGGTGTGGTTGAGCGCGTGTTTGTCAGTGAGGTCGAGCACGTGTGTGTCAGTGACGATGAGCGCGTGTGTGTCAATGGGAATGAGCGCGTGTGTGTCAGTGAGGATGACGACGTGCGTGTCGGTGAGGATCAGCACGTGCGTGTCAGTGACAATGAGCATGTGTGTGTCATTGGGGATGAGCGCGTGAGTGTCGGTGAGGATGAGGGCGTGTGTCGGTGAGGATGAGCGCGTGTGCGTCAGTCAGGATGAGGGCATGTGTGTCAGTGAGGATGAGGGCGTGTGTCGGTGAGGATGAGGGCATGTGTGTCAGTGAGGATGAGGGCATGTGTGTCGGTGAGGATGAGTGCATGTGTGTCAGTGAGGATGAGGGCGAGTGTCGGTGAGGATGAGCGCATGTGTGTCAGTGAGGATGAGCGCGTGTGTTTCAGTGAGGATGAGGGCGTGTGTCGGTGAGGATGAGGGCGTGTGTCGGTGAGCATGAGGGCGTGTGTGTCAGTGATGGTGAGCGCGTGTGTGTCAGTGAGAATGAGCGCGCGTGCGTCAGTGAGGATGAGCACGCGTGTGTCAGTGAGGATGAGCGCGTGTGCGTCAGTCAGGATGAGCACGTGAGTGTCAGTGACGATGAGCGTGTGAATGAGGATGAGCGCGTGTGCGTCAGTGAGGATGAGCGTGTGTGTGTCAGTGAGGATGAGCGCGTGTGTGTCAGTGAGGATGAGCGTGTGTGTGTCAGTGAGGATGAGTGCGTATGTGTCGGTGAGGATGAGCGCGTGTAAGTTGGTGAGGATGAGCGTGTGTGTGTCACTGAGGATGAGCGCGTGTGTGTCGTTGTGGATGAGTGCGTGTGTGTCAGTGAGGATGAGCGCGTGTGTGTCAGTGAGGATGAGTGCGTGTGTGTCAGTGAGGATGAGCGCGTGTGTGTCGGTGAGGATGAACACGTGTTCGTGAGGATGAGCGTGTGTGTGTCAGTGAGGATGAGCGCGTGTGTGTCAGTGAGGATGAGCGCGTGTGTGTCAGTGAGGATGAGCGCGTGTGTGTCGGTGAGGATGAGCGCGTGTGTGTCGCTGAGGAGCAGCACGTGTGTGTTGGTGTGGTTGAGCGCGTGTTTGTCAGTGAGGTCGAGCACGTGTGTGTCAGTGACGATGAGCGCGTGTGTGTCAATGGGAATGAGCGCGTGTGTGTCAGTGAGGATGACGACGTGCGTGTCGGTGAGGATCAGCACGTGTGTGTCAGTGAGGATGAGCGTGTGTGTCATTGGGGATGAGCGCGTGTGTGTCGGTGAGGATGAGCGTGTGTGTCATTGGGGATGAGCGCGTGTGTGTCAGTGAGGATGAGTGCGTGTGTGTTGGTGAGGATGACCGCGTGTATGTCACTGAGGATGAGCGCGTGTGTGTCGTTGTGGATGAGCGCGTGTGTGTCGTTGTGGATGAGTGCGTGTGTGTCAGTGAGGATGAGCACGTGTGTGTCAGTGAGGATGAGCGCGTGTGTGTCGGTGAGGATGAACACGTGTTCATGAGGATGAGCGTGTGTGTGTCAGTGAGGATGAGCGCGTGTGTGTCAGTGAGGATGAGCGCGTGTGTGTCGGTGAGGATGAGCGCGTGTGTGTCGCTGAGGAGCAGCACGTGTGTGTTGGTGTGGTTGAGCGCGTGTTTGTCAGTGAGGTCGAGCACGTGTGTGTCAGTGACGATGAGCGCGTGTGTGTCAATGGGAATGAGCGCGTGTGTGTCAGTGAGGATGACGACGTGCGTGTCGGTGAGGATCAGCACGTGTGTGTCAGTGAGGATGAGCGTGTGTGTCATTGGGGATGAGCGCGTGTGTGTCGGTGAGGATGAGCGCGTGAGTGTCGGTGAGGATGAGGGCGTGTGTCTGTGAGGATGAGGGCGTGTGTCGGTGAGGATGAGCGCGTGAGTGTCGGTGAGGATGAGCGCGTGAGTGTCGGTGAGGATGAGGGCGTGTGTCGGTGAGGATGAGCGCGTGTGTCGGTGAGGATGAGCGCGTGTGCGTCAGTCAGGATGAGGGCATGTGTGTCAGTGAGGATGAGGGCGTGTGTCGGTGAGGATGAGGGCGTGTGTCGGTGAGGATGAGCGTGTGTGTGTCAGTGAGGATGAGCGCGTGTGTGTCGTTGTGGATGAGCGCGTGTGTGTCGGTGAGGATGAGCGCATGTGTGTCAGTGAGGATGAGGGCGTGTGTGTCAGTGAGGATGAGGGCGTGTGTGTCAGTGAGGATGAGTGCGTGTGTGTCAGTGAGGATGAGTGCGTGTGTGTCAGTGAGGATGAGCGTGTGTGTGTCAGTGAGGATGAGTGCGTGTGTGTCAGTGAGGATGAGCGCGTGTGTGTCAGTGAGGATGAGTGCGTATGTGTCAGTGAGGATGAGTGCGTGTGTGTCAGTGAGGATGAGTGCGTGTGTGTCGTTGTGGATGAGCGCGTGTGTGTCGGTGAGGATGAGCACATGTGTGTCAGTGAGGATGAGGGCGTGTGTGTCAGTGAGGATGAGGGCGTGTGTGTCAGTGAGGATGAGCGCGTGTGTGTCAGTGAGGATGAGTGCGTGTGTGTCAGTGAGGATGAGTGCGTGTGTGTCAGTGAGGATGAGCGCGTGTGTGTCGTTGTGGATGAGCGCGTGTTTGTCGGTGAGGATGAGCGCATGTGTGTCAGTGAGGATGAGGGCGTGTGTGTCAGTGAGGATGAGGGCGTGTGTGTCAGTGAGGATGAGTGCGTGTGTGTCAGTGAGGATGAGAGCGAGAGTGTCAGTGAGGATGAGTGCGTGTGTGTCAGTGAGGATGAGTGCGTGTGTGTCAGTGAGGATGACGACGTGCGTGTCGGTGAGGATCAGCACGTGTGTGTCAGTGAGGATGAGCGTGTGTGTCATTGGGGATGAGCGCGTGTGTGTCGGTGAGGATGAGCGCGTGAGTGTCGGTGAGGATGAGGGCGTGTGTCGGTGAGGATGAGGGCGTGTGTCGGTGAGGATGAGCGCGTGAGTGTCGGTGAGGATGAGCGCGTGAGTGTCGGTGAGGATGAGGGCGTGTGTCGGTGAGGATGAGCGCGTGTGTCGGTGAGGATGAGCGCGTGTGCGTCAGTCAGGATGAGGGCATGTGTGTCAGTGAGGATGAGGGCGTGTGTCGGTGAGGATGAGGGCGTGTGTCGGTGAGGATGAGCGTGTGTGTGTCAGTGAGGATGAGCGCGTGTGTGTCGTTGTGGATGAGCGCGTGTGTGTCGGTGAGGATGAGCGCATGTGTGTCAGTGAGGATGAGGGCGTGTGTGTCAGTGAGGATGAGGGCGTGTGTGTCAGTGAGGATGAGTGCGTGTGTGTCAGTGAGGATGAGTGCGTGTGTGTCAGTGAGGATGAGCGTGTGTGTGTCAGTGAGGATGAGTGCGTGTGTGTCAGTGAGGATGAGCGCGTGTGTGTCAGTGAGGATGAGTGCGTATGTGTCAGTGAGGATGAGTGCGTGTGTGTCAGTGAGGATGAGTGCGTGTGTGTCGTTGTGGATGAGCGCGTGTGTGTCGGTGAGGATGAGCACATGTGTGTCAGTGAGGATGAGGGCGTGTGTGTCAGTGAGGATGAGGGCGTGTGTGTCAGTGAGGATGAGCGCGTGTGTGTCAGTGAGGATGAGTGCGTGTGTGTCAGTGAGGATGAGTGCGTGTGTGTCAGTGAGGATGAGCGCGTGTGTGTCGTTGTGGATGAGCGCGTGTGTGTCGGTGAGGATGAGGGCGTGTGTGTCGGTGAGGATGAGGGCATATGTGTCGGTGAGGATGAGGGCATGTGTGTCAGTGAGGATGAGGGCGTGTGTCGGTGAGGATGAGGGCGTGTGTCGGTGAGGATGAGGGCGTGTGTCGGTGAGGATGAGCGCGTGTGTGTCAGTGAGGATGAGTGCATGTGTGTCAGTGAGGATGAGGGCGTGTGTCGGTGACGATGAGGGCGTGTGTGCCAGTGAGGATGAGGGCGTGTGTCGGTGAGGATGAGGGCGTGTGTCGGTGAGGATGAGCGCGTGTGCGTCTGTCAGGATGAGGGCATGTGTGTCGGTGAGGATGAGGGCGTGTGTCGGTGAGGATGAGGGCATGTGTGTCAGTGAGGATGAGGGCGTGTGTCGGTGAGGATGAGGGCGTGTGTCGGTGAGGATGAGGGCATGTGTGTCAGTGAGGATGAGGGCGTGTGTGTCAGTGAGGATGAGGGCGTGTGTCGGTGAGGATGAGGGCGTGTGTCGGTGAGGATGAGGGCATGTGTCGGTGAGGATGAGGGCATGTGTCGGTGAGGATGAGGGCATGTGTCGGTGAGGATGAGGGCATGTGTCGGTGAGGATGAGGGCATGTGTGCCAGTGAGGATGAGGGCGTGTGTCGGTGAGGATGAGGGCATGTGTGTCAGTGAGGATGAGGGCGTGTGTCGGTGAGGATGAGGGCGTGTGTCGGTGAGGATGAGGGCGTGTGTCGGTGAGGATGAGGGCGTGTGTCGGTGAGGATGAGGGCGTGTGTCGGTGAGGATGAGTGCGTGTGTCGGTGAGGATGAGGGCATGTGTCGGTGAGGATGAGGGCATGTGTGCCAGTGAGGATGAGGGCGTGTGTCGGTGAGGATGAGGGCATGTGTCGGTGAGGATGAGGGCATGTGTGCCAGTGAGGATGAGGGCATGTGTGTCAGTGAGGATGAGGGCATGTGTCGGTGAGGATGAGGGCATGTGTGCCAGTGAGGATGAGGGCGTGTGTGTCGGTGAGGATGAGGGCGTGTGTCGGTGAGGATGAGGGCGTGTGTCGGTGAGGATGAGGGCATGTGTGTCGGTGAGGATGAGGGCATGTGTGTCAGTGAGGATGAGCGCATGTGTGTCGGTGAGGATGAGTGCGTGTGTGTCAGTGAGGATGAGGGCGTGTGTCGGTGAGGATGAGGGCATGTGTGTCGGTGAGGATGAGTGCGTGTGTGTCAGTGAGGATGAGGGCGTGTGTCGGTGAGGATGAGGGCGTGTGTGTCAGTGAGGATGAGCGCGTGTGTGTCAGTGAGGATGAGGGCGTGTGTCGGTGAGGATGAGGGCATGTGTGTCGGTGAGGATGAGTGCGTGTGTGTCAGTGAGGATGAGGGCGTGTGTCGGTGAGGATGAGGGCGTGTGTGTCAGTGAGGATGAAGGCATGTGTGTCAGTGAGGATGAAGGCATGTGTGTCAGTGAGGATGAGGGCGTGTGTGTCAGTGAGGATGAAGGCATGTGTGTCAGTGAGGATGAGGGCGTGTGTCGGTGAGGATGAGTGCGTGTGTGTCAGTGAGGATGAAGGCATGTGTGTCAGTGAGGATGAGGGCGTGTGTGTCAGTGAGGATGAGCGCGTGTGTGTCAGTGAGGATGAGGGCGTGTGTCGGTGAGGATGAGGGCGTGTGTCGGTGAGGATGAGGGCCTGTGTGTCAGTGAGGATGAGGGCGTGTGTCGGTGAGGATGAGGGCGTGTGTCGGTGAGGATGAGCGCATGTGTGTCAGTGAGGATGAGGGCGTGTGTCGGTGAGGATGAGCGCATGTGTGTCAGTGAGGATGAGCGCGTGTGTTTCAGTGAGGATGAGGGCGTGTGTCGGTGAGGATGAGCGCGTGTGTTTCAGTGAGGATGAGCGCGTGTGTTTCAGTGAGGATGAGGGTGTGTGTCGGTGAGGATGAGGGCGTGTGTCGGTGAGGATGAGGGCATGTGTCGGTGAGGATGAGGGCGTGTGTGTCAGTGATGGTGAGCGCGTGTGTGTCAGTGAGAATGAGCGCGCGTGTGTCAGTGAGGATGAGCACGCGTGTGTCAGTGAGGATGAGCGCGTGTGCGTCAGTCAGGATGAGCACGTGAGTGTCAGTGAGGATGAGCGTGTGAATGAGGATGAGCGCGTGTGCGTCAGTGAGGATGAGCGTGTGTGTGTCAGTGAGGATGAGCGCGTGTGTGTCAGTGAGGATGAGCGCGTGTGTGTCAGTGAGGATGAGCGCGTGTGTGTCAGTGAGGATGAGCGCGTGTGTGTCACTGCGGATGAGCGCGTGTGTGCCGTTGTGGATGAGCGCGTGTGTATCAGTGAGGATGAGTGCGTGTGTGTCAGTGAGGATGAGCGTGTGTGTGTCGGTGAGGATGGGCGCATGTGTGTCGGTGAGGATGAGCGTGTGTGTGTCACTGAGGATGAGCGCGTGTGTGTCGGTGAGGATGAACACGTGTTTGTGAGGATGAGCGCGTGTGTGTCAGGGAGGATGAGTGCGTGTGTGTCGGTGAGGATGAGTGCGTGTGTGTCGCTGAGGAGCAGCACGTGTGTGTCGGTGTGGTTGAGCGCGTGTGTGTCAATGGGAATGAGCGCGTGTGTGTCAGTGAGGATGAGTGCGTGTGTGTCACTGAGTATGAGCGCGTGTGTGTCGTTGTGGATGAGCGCGTGTGTCAGTGAGGATGAGCGCGTGTGTGTCACTGTGGATGAGCGCGTGTGTCAGTGAGGATGAGCGCGTGTGTGTCACTGAGGATGAGCGCGTGTGTGTCAGTGAGGATGAGCGCGTGTGTGTCACTGAGGATGAGCGCGTGTGTGTCGTTGTGGATGAGCGCGTGTGTGTCAGTGAGGATGAGCGCGTGTGTGTCGGTGAGGATGAGCGCGTGTGTGTCAGTGAGGATGAGCGCGTGTGTGTCGGTGAGGATGAGTGCCTGTGTGTCAGTGAGGATGAGCGCGTGTGTGTCAGTGAGGATGAGCACGTGTGTGTCACTGAGGATGAGCGCGTGTGTGTCGTTGTGGATAAGTGCGTGTGTGTCAGTGAGGATGAGCGCGTGTGTGTCGGGGAGGATGAGCGCGTGTGTGTCAGTGAGGATGAGTGCGTGTGTGTCAGTGAGGATGAGCGCGTGTGTGTCGGTGAGGATGAGCGCGTGTGTGTCACTGAGGATGAGCGCGTGTGTGTCGTTGTGGATGACCGCGTGTGTGTCGTTGTGGATGAGTGCGGGTGTGTCAGTGAGGATGAGTGCGTGTGTGTCAGTGAGGATGAGCGCGTGTGTGTCGGTGAGGATGAGCGCGTGTGTGTCGGTGAGGATGCGCGCGTGTGTGTCACTGAGGATGAGCGCGTGTGTGTCGGTGAGGATGAACACGTGTTCGTGAGGATGAGCGCGTGTGTGTCAGTGAGGATGAGGGCGTGTGTGTCAGTGAGGATGAGGGCGTGTGTGTCAGTGAGGATGAGTGCGTGTGTGTCAGTGAGGATGAGGGCGTGTGTGTCAGTGAGGATGAGTGCGTGTGTGTCAGTGAGGATGAGTGCGTGTGTGTCAGTGAGGATGAGTGCGTGTGTGTCGGTGAGGATGAGGGCGTGTGTGTCGGTGAGGATGAGGGCATATGTGTCGGTGAGGATGAGGGCATGTGTGTCAGTGAGGATGAGCGCGTGTGTGTCAGTGAGGATGAGGGCGTGTGTCGGTGAGGATGAGCGCGTGTGTCAGTGAGGATGAGTGCATGTGTGTCAGTGAGGATGAGGGCGTGTGTCGGTGACGATGAGGGCGTGTGTGCCAGTGAGGATGAGGGCGTGTGTCGGTGAGGATGAGGGCGTGTGTCGGTGAGGATGAGCGCGTGTGCGTCTGTCAGGATGAGGGCATGTGTGTCGGTGAGGATGAGGGCGTGTGTCGGTGAGGATGAGGGCGTGTGTCGGTGAGGATGAGGGCATGTGTGTCAGTGAGGATGAGGGCGTGTGTGTCAGTGAGGATGAGGGCGTGTGTCGGTGAGGATGAGGGCCTGTGTCGGTGAGGATGAGGGCATGTGTCGGTGAGGATGAGGGCATGTGTCGGTGAGGATGAGGGCGTGTGTCGGTGAGGATGAGGGCATGTGTGCCAGTGAGGATGAGGGCGTGTGTCGGTGAGGATGAGGGCATGTGTGTCAGTGAGGATGAGGGCGTGTGTCGGTGAGGATGAGGGCGTGTGTCGGTGAGGATGAGGGCGTGTGTCGGTGAGGATGAGGGCGTGTGTCGGTGAGGATGAGGGCGTTAGTCGGTGAGGATGAGGGCGTGTGTCGGTGAGGATGAGGGCATGTGTCGGTGAGGATGAGGGCATGTGTGCCAGTGAGGATGAGGGCATGTGTCGGTGAGGATGAGGGCATGTGTGCCAGTGAGGATGAGGGCATGTGTGTCGGTGAGGATGAGGGCATGTGTCGGTGAGGATGAGAGCATGTGTGCCAGTGAGGATGAGGGAGTGTGTGTCGGTGAGGATGAGGGCGTGTGTCGGTGAGGATGAGGGCGTGTGTCGGTGAGGATGAGGGCATGTGTGTCGGTGAGGATGAGGGCATGTGTGTCAGTGAGGATGAGCGCATGTGTGTCGGTGAGGATGAGTGCGTGTGTGTCAGTGAGGATGAGGGCGTGTGTCGGTGAGGATGAGGGCATGTGTGTCGGTGAGGATGAGTGCGTGTGTGTCAGTGAGGATGAGGGCGTGTGTCGGTGAGGATGAGGGCGTGTGTGTCAGTGAGGATGAGGGCGTGTGTGTCGGTGAGGATGAGCGCGTTTGTGTCAGTGAGGATGAGTGCGTGTGTGTCGGTGAGGATCAGGGTGTGTGTCGGTGAGGATGAGGGCATGTGTGTCGGTGAGGATGAGGGCGTGTGTCGGTGAGGATGAGGGCGTGTGTCGGTGAGGATGAGGGCGTGTGTCAGTGAGGATGAGCGCGTGTGTGTCACTGTGGATGAGCGCGTGTGTCAGTGAGGATGAGCGCGTGTGTGTCACTGAGGATGAGCGCGTGTGTGTCAGTGAGGATGAGCGCGTGTGTGTCACTGAGGATGAGCGCGTGTGTGTCGTTGTGGATGAGCGCGTGTGTGTCAGTGAGGATGAGCGCGTGTGTGTCGGTGAGGATGAGCGCGTGTGTGTCAGTGAGGATGAGCGCGTGTGTGTCGGTGAGGATGAGCGCGTGTGTGTCGTTGTGGATGAGTGCGTGTTTGTCAGTGAGGATGAGTGCCTGTGTGTCAGTGAGGATGAGCGCGTGTGTGTCACTGAGGATGAGCGCGTGTGTGTCGTTGTGGATAAGTGCGTGTGTGTCAGTGAGGATGAGCGCGTGTGTGTCGGGGAGGATGAGCGCGTGTGTGTCAGTGAGGATGAGTGCGTGTGTGTCAGTGAGGATGAGCGCGTGTGTGTCAGTGAGGATGAGCGCGTGTGTGTCACTGAGGATGAGCGCGTGTGTGTCGTTGTGGATGACCGCGTGTGTGTCGTTGTGGATGAGTGCGTGTGTGTCAGTGAGGATGAGTGCGTGTGTGTCAGTGAGGATGAGCGCGTGTGTGTCGGTGAGGATGAGCGCGTGTGTGTCGGTGAGGATGCGCGCGTGTGTGTCACTGAGGATGAGCGCGTGTGTGTCGGTGAGGATGAACACGTGTTCGTGAGGATGAGCGCGTGTGTGTCAGTGAGGATGAGGGCGTGTGTGTCAGTGAGGATGAGGGCGTGTGTGTCAGTGAGGATGAGTGCGTGTGTGTCAGTGAGGATGAGGGCGTGTGTGTCAGTGAGGATGAGTGCGTGTGTGTCAGTGAGGATGAGTGCGTGTGTGTCAGTGAGGATGAGCGCGTGTGTGTCGGTGAGGATGAGCACGTGTGTGCCGCTGAGGAGCAGCACGTGTGTGTCGGTGTGGTTGAGCGCGTGTTTGTCAGTGAGGTCGAGCACGTGTGTGTCAGTGACGATGAGCGCGTGTGTGTCAATGGGAATGAGCGCGTGTGTGTCAGTGAGGATGACGACGTGCGTGTCGGTGAGGATCAGCACGTGCGTGTCAGTGACAATGAGCATGTGTGTGTCATTGGGGATGAGCGCGTGAGTGTCGGTGAGGATGAGGGCGTGTGTCGGTGAGGATGAGCGCGTGTGCGTCAGTCAGGATGAGGGCATGTGTGTCAGTGAGGATGAGGGCGTGTGTCGGTGAGGATGAGGGCATGTGTGTCAGTGAGGATGAGGGCATGTGTGTCGGTGAGGATGAGTGCATGTGTGTCAGTGAGGATGAGGGCGAGTGTCGGTGAGGATGAGCGCATGTGTGTCAGTGAGGATGAGCGCGTGTGTTTCAGTGAGGATGAGGGCGTGTGTCGGTGAGGATGAGGGCGTGTGTCGGTGAGCATGAGGGCGTGTGTGTCAGTGATGGTGAGCGCGTGTGTGTCAGTGAGAATGAGCGCGCGTGCGTCAGTGAGGATGAGCACGCGTGTGTCAGTGAGGATGAGCGCGTGTGCGTCAGTCAGGATGAGCACGTGAGTGTCAGTGACGATGAGCGTGTGAATGAGGATGAGCGCGTGTGCGTCAGTGAGGATGAGCGTGTGTGTGTCAGTGAGGATGAGCGCGTGTGTGTCAGTGAGGATGAGCGTGTGTGTGTCAGTGAGGATGAGTGCGTATGTGTCGGTGAGGATGAGCGCGTGTAAGTTGGTGAGGATGAGCGTGTGTGTGTCACTGAGGATGAGCGCGTGTGTGTCGTTGTGGATGAGTGCGTGTGTGTCAGTGAGGATGAGCGCGTGTGTGTCAGTGAGGATGAGTGCGTGTGTGTCAGTGAGGATGAGCGCGTGTGTGTCGGTGAGGATGAACACGTGTTCGTGAGGATGAGCGTGTGTGTGTCAGTGAGGATGAGCGCGTGTGTGTCAGTGAGGATGAGCGCGTGTGTGTCAGTGAGGATGAGCGCGTGTGTGTCGGTGAGGATGAGCGCGTGTGTGTCGCTGAGGAGCAGCACGTGTGTGTTGGTGTGGTTGAGCGCGTGTTTGTCAGTGAGGTCGAGCACGTGTGTGTCAGTGACGATGAGCGCGTGTGTGTCAATGGGAATGAGCGCGTGTGTGTCAGTGAGGATGACGACGTGCGTGTCGGTGAGGATCAGCACGTGTGTGTCAGTGAGGATGAGCGTGTGTGTCATTGGGGATGAGCGCGTGTGTGTCGGTGAGGATGAGCGTGTGTGTCATTGGGGATGAGCGCGTGTGTGTCAGTGAGGATGAGTGCGTGTGTGTTGGTGAGGATGACCGCGTGTATGTCACTGAGGATGAGCGCGTGTGTGTCGTTGTGGATGAGCGCGTGTGTGTCGTTGTGGATGAGTGCGTGTGTGTCAGTGAGGATGAGCACGTGTGTGTCAGTGAGGATGAGCGCGTGTGTGTCGGTGAGGATGAACACGTGTTCATGAGGATGAGCGTGTGTGTGTCAGTGAGGATGAGCGCGTGTGTGTCAGTGAGGATGAGCGCGTGTGTGTCGGTGAGGATGAGCGCGTGTGTGTCGCTGAGGAGCAGCACGTGTGTGTTGGTGTGGTTGAGCGCGTGTTTGTCAGTGAGGTCGAGCACGTGTGTGTCAGTGACGATGAGCGCGTGTGTGTCAATGGGAATGAGCGCGTGTGTGTCAGTGAGGATGACGACGTGCGTGTCGGTGAGGATCAGCACGTGTGTGTCAGTGAGGATGAGCGTGTGTGTCATTGGGGATGAGCGCGTGTGTGTCGGTGAGGATGAGCGCGTGAGTGTCGGTGAGGATGAGGGCGTGTGTCTGTGAGGATGAGGGCGTGTGTCGGTGAGGATGAGCGCGTGAGTGTCGGTGAGGATGAGCGCGTGAGTGTCGGTGAGGATGAGGGCGTGTGTCGGTGAGGATGAGCGCGTGTGTCGGTGAGGATGAGCGCGTGTGCGTCAGTCAGGATGAGGGCATGTGTGTCAGTGAGGATGAGGGCGTGTGTCGGTGAGGATGAGGGCGTGTGTCGGTGAGGATGAGCGTGTGTGTGTCAGTGAGGATGAGCGCGTGTGTGTCGTTGTGGATGAGCGCGTGTGTGTCGGTGAGGATGAGCGCATGTGTGTCAGTGAGGATGAGGGCGTGTGTGTCAGTGAGGATGAGGGCGTGTGTGTCAGTGAGGATGAGTGCGTGTGTGTCAGTGAGGATGAGTGCGTGTGTGTCAGTGAGGATGAGCGTGTGTGTGTCAGTGAGGATGAGTGCGTGTGTGTCAGTGAGGATGAGCGCGTGTGTGTCAGTGAGGATGAGTGCGTATGTGTCAGTGAGGATGAGTGCGTGTGTGTCAGTGAGGATGAGTGCGTGTGTGTCGTTGTGGATGAGCGCGTGTGTGTCGGTGAGGATGAGCACATGTGTGTCAGTGAGGATGAGGGCGTGTGTGTCAGTGAGGATGAGGGCGTGTGTGTCAGTGAGGATGAGCGCGTGTGTGTCAGTGAGGATGAGTGCGTGTGTGTCAGTGAGGATGAGTGCGTGTGTGTCAGTGAGGATGAGCGCGTGTGTGTCGTTGTGGATGAGCGCGTGTGTGTCAGTGAGGATGAGGGCGTGTGTGTCAGTGAGGATGAGGGCGTGTGTGTCAGTGAGGATGAGTGCGTGTGTGTCAGTGAGGATGAGAGCGAGAGTGTCAGTGAGGATGAGTGCGTGTGTGTCAGTGAGGATGAGTGCGTGTGTGTCAGTGAGGATGACGACGTGCGTGTCGGTGAGGATCAGCACGTGTGTGTCAGTGAGGATGAGCGTGTGTGTCATTGGGGATGAGCGCGTGTGTGTCGGTGAGGATGAGCGCGTGAGTGTCGGTGAGGATGAGGGCGTGTGTCGGTGAGGATGAGGGCGTGTGTCGGTGAGGATGAGCGCGTGAGTGTCGGTGAGGATGAGCGCGTGAGTGTCGGTGAGGATGAGGGCGTGTGTCGGTGAGGATGAGCGCGTGTGTCGGTGAGGATGAGCGCGTGTGCGTCAGTCAGGATGAGGGCATGTGTGTCAGTGAGGATGAGGGCGTGTGTCGGTGAGGATGAGGGCGTGTGTCGGTGAGGATGAGCGTGTGTGTGTCAGTGAGGATGAGCGCGTGTGTGTCGTTGTGGATGAGCGCGTGTGTGTCGGTGAGGATGAGCGCATGTGTGTCAGTGAGGATGAGGGCGTGTGTGTCAGTGAGGATGAGGGCGTGTGTGTCAGTGAGGATGAGTGCGTGTGTGTCAGTGAGGATGAGTGCGTGTGTGTCAGTGAGGATGAGCGTGTGTGTGTCAGTGAGGATGAGTGCGTGTGTGTCAGTGAGGATGAGCGCGTGTGTGTCAGTGAGGATGAGTGCGTATGTGTCAGTGAGGATGAGTGCGTGTGTGTCAGTGAGGATGAGTGCGTGTGTGTCGTTGTGGATGAGCGCGTGTGTGTCGGTGAGGATGAGCACATGTGTGTCAGTGAGGATGAGGGCGTGTGTGTCAGTGAGGATGAGGGCGTGTGTGTCAGTGAGGATGAGCGCGTGTGTGTCAGTGAGGATGAGTGCGTGTGTGTCAGTGAGGATGAGTGCGTGTGTGTCAGTGAGGATGAGCGCGTGTGTGTCGTTGTGGATGAGCGCGTGTGTGTCGGTGAGGATGAGGGCGTGTGTGTCGGTGAGGATGAGGGCATATGTGTCGGTGAGGATGAGGGCATGTGTGTCAGTGAGGATGAGGGCGTGTGTCGGTGAGGATGAGGGCGTGTGTCGGTGAGGATGAGGGCGTGTGTCGGTGAGGATGAGCGCGTGTGTGTCAGTGAGGATGAGTGCATGTGTGTCAGTGAGGATGAGGGCGTGTGTCGGTGACGATGAGGGCGTGTGTGCCAGTGAGGATGAGGGCGTGTGTCGGTGAGGATGAGGGCGTGTGTCGGTGAGGATGAGCGCGTGTGCGTCTGTCAGGATGAGGGCATGTGTGTCGGTGAGGATGAGGGCGTGTGTCGGTGAGGATGAGGGCATGTGTGTCAGTGAGGATGAGGGCGTGTGTCGGTGAGGATGAGGGCGTGTGTCGGTGAGGATGAGGGCATGTGTGTCAGTGAGGATGAGGGCGTGTGTGTCAGTGAGGATGAGGGCGTGTGTTGGTGAGGATGAGGGCGTGTGTCGGTGAGGATGAGGGCATGTGTCGGTGAGGATGAGGGCATGTGTCGGTGAGGATGAGGGCATGTGTCGGTGAGGATGAGGGCATGTGTCGGTGAGGATGAGGGCATGTGTGCCAGTGAGGATGAGGGCGTGTGTCGGTGAGGATGAGGGCATGTGTGTCAGTGAGGATGAGGGCGTGTGTCGGTGAGGATGAGGGCGTGTGTCGGTGAGGATGAGGGCGTGTGTCGGTGAGGATGAGGGCGTGTGTCGGTGAGGATGAGGGCGTGTGTCGGTGAGGATGAGTGCGTGTGTCGGTGAGGATGAGGGCATGTGTCGGTGAGGATGAGGGCATGTGTGCCAGTGAGGATGAGGGCGTGTGTCGGTGAGGATGAGGGCATGTGTCGGTGAGGATGAGGGCATGTGTGCCAGTGAGGATGAGGGCATGTGTGTCAGTGAGGATGAGGGCATGTGTCGGTGAGGATGAGGGCATGTGTGCCAGTGAGGATGAGGGCGTGTGTGTCGGTGAGGATGAGGGCGTGTGTCGGTGAGGATGAGGGCGTGTGTCGGTAAGGATGAGCGCGTGAGTGTCGGTGAGGATGAGCGCGTGAGTGTCGGTGAGGATGAGGGCGTGTGTCGGTGAGGATGAGCGCGTGTGTCGGTGAGGATGAGCGCGTGTGCGTCAGTCAGGATGAGGGCATGTGTGTCAGTGAGGATGAGGGCGTGTGTCGGTGAGGATGAGGGCGTGTGTCGGTGAGGATGAGCGCGTGTGTGTCAGTGAGGATGAGCGCGTGTGTGTCGTTGTGGATGAGCGCGTGTGTGTCGGTGAGGATGAGCGCATGTGTGTCAGTGAGGATGAGGGCGTGTGTGTCAGTGAGGATGAGGGCGTGTGTGTCAGTGAGGATGAGTGCGTGTGTGTCAGTGAGGATGAGTGCGTGTGTGTCAGTGAGGATGAGCGTGTGTGTGTCAGTGAGGATGAGTGCGTGTGTGTCAGTGAGGATGAGCGCGTGTGTGTCAGTGAGGATGAGTGCGTATGTGTCAGTGAGGATGAGTGCGTGTGTGTCAGTGAGGATGAGTGCGTGTGTGTCGTTGTGGATGAGCGCGTGTGTGTCGGTGAGGATGAGCACATGTGTGTCAGTGAGGATGAGGGCGTGTGTGTCAGTGAGGATGAGGGCGTGTGTGTCAGTGAGGATGAGCGCGTGTGTGTCAGTGAGGATGAGTGCGTGTGTGTCAGTGAGGATGAGTGCGTGTGTGTCAGTGAGGATGAGCGCGTGTGTGTCGTTGTGGATGAGCGCGTGTGTGTCGGTGAGGATGAGCGCATGTGTGTCAGTGAGGATGAGGGCGTGTGTGTCAGTGAGGATGAGGGCGTGTGTGTCAGTGAGGATGAGTGCGTGTGTGTCAGTGAGGATGAGAGCGAGAGTGTCAGTGAGGATGAGTGCGTGTGTGTCAGTGAGGATGAGTGCGTGTGTGTCAGTGAGGATGAGTGCGTGTGTGTCGGTGAGGATGAGGGCGTGTGTGTCGGTGAGGATGAGGGCATATGTGTCGGTGAGGATGAGGGCATGTGTGTCAGTGAGGATGAGGGCGTGTGTCGGTGAGGATCAGGGCGTGTGTCGGTGAGGATGAGGGCGTGTGTCGGTGAGGATGAGCGCGTGTGTGTCAGTGAGGATGAGTGCATGTGTGTCAGTGAGGATGAGGGCGTGTGTCGGTGACGATGAGGGCGTGTGTGCCAGTGAGGATGAGGGCGTGTGTCGGTGAGGATGAGGGCGTGTGTCGGTGAGGATGAGCGCGTGTGCGTCTGTCAGGATGAGGGCATGTGTGTCGGTGAGGATGAGGGCGTGTGTCGGTGAGGATGAGGGCATGTGTGTCAGTGAGGATGAGGGCGTGTGTCGGTGAGGATGAGGGCGTGTGTCGGTGAGGATGAGGGCATGTGTGTCAGTGAGGATGAGGGCGTGTGTCGGTGAGGATGAGGGCATGTGTCGGTGAGGATGAGGGCATGTGTGTCAGTGAGGATGAGGGCGTGTGTGTCAGTGAGGATGAGGGCGTGTGTCGGTGAGGATGAGGGCGTGTGTCGGTGAGGATGAGGGCATGTGTCGGTGAGGATGAGGGCATGTGTCGGTGAGGATGAGGGCATGTGTCGGTGAGGATGAGGGCATGTGTCGGTGAGGATGAGGGCATGTGTGCCAGTGAGGATGAGGGCGTGTGTCGGTGAGGATGAGGGCATGTGTGTCAGTGAGGATGAGGGCGTGTGTCGGTGAGGATGAGGGCGTGTGTCGGTGAGGATGAGGGCGTGTGTCGGTGAGGATGAGGGCGTGTGTCGGTGAGGATGAGGGCGTGTGTCGGTGAGGATGAGTGCGTGTGTCGGTGAGGATGAGGGCATGTGTCGGTGAGGATGAGGGCATGTGTGCCAGTGAGGATGAGGGCGTGTGTCGGTGAGGATGAGGGCATGTGTCGGTGAGGATGAGGGCATGTGTGCCAGTGAGGATGAGGGCATGTGTGTCAGTGAGGATGAGGGCATGTGTCGGTGAGGATGAGGGCATGTGTGCCAGTGAGGATGAGGGCGTGTGTGTCGGTGAGGATGAGGGCGTGTGTCGGTGAGGATGAGGGCGTGTGTCGGTGAGGATGAGGGCATGTGTGTCGGTGAGGATGAGGGCATGTGTGTCAGTGAGGATGAGCGCATGTGTGTCAGTGAGGATGAGTGCGTGTGTGTCAGTGAGGATGAGGGCGTGTGTCGGTGAGGATGAGGGCATGTGTGTCGGTGAGGATGAGTGCGTGTGTGTCAGTGAGGATGAGGGCGTGTGTCGGTGAGGATATGAGGGCGTGTGTCGGTGAGGATGAGGGCGTGTGTGTCAGTGAGGATGAGGGCGTGTGTCGGTGAGGATGAGGGCGTGTGTGTCGGTGAGGATGAGCGCGTGTGTGTCAGTGAGGATGAGTGCGTGTGTGTCGGTGAGGATGAGGGTGTGTGTCGGTGAGGATGAGGGCATGTGTGTCGGTGAGGATGAGGGCGTGTGTCGGTGAGGATGAGGGCGTGTGTCGGTGAGGATGAGGGCATGTGTGTCAGTGAGGATGAGGGCGTGTGTCGGTGAGGATGAGGGCGTGTGTCGGTGAGGATGAGGGTGTGTGTCAGTGAGGATGAGGGCATGTGTGTCAGTGAGGATGAGGGTGTGTGTCAGTGAGGATGAGGGCATGTGTGTCAGTGAGGATGAGGGCGTGTGTCGGTGAGGATGAGGGCGTGTGTCGGTGAGGATGAGGGCATGTGTGTCGGTGAGGATGAGCGCGTGTGCGTCAGTCAGGATGAGGGCGTGTGTGTCAGTGAGGATGAGGGCGTGTGTCGGTGAGGATGAGGGCGTGTGTCGGTGAGGATGAGGGCATGTGTGTCAGTGAGGATGAGGGCGTGTGTGTCAGTGAGGATGAGTGCGTGTGTCGGTGAGGATGAGGGCGTGTGTCGGTGAGGATGGGCGCGTTTGTGTCAGTGAGGATGAAGGCATGTGTGTCAGTGAGGATGAAGGCATGTGTGTCAGTGAGGATGAGGGCGTGTGTGTCAGTGAGGATGAAGGCATGTGTGTCAGTGAGGATGAGGGCGTGTGTGTCAGTGAGGATGAAGGCATGTGTGTCAGTGAGGATGAGGGCGTGTGTCGGTGAGGATGAGTGCGTGTGTGTCAGTGAGGATGAAGGCATGTGTGTCAGTGAGGATGAGGGCGTGTGTGTCAGTGAGGATGAGCGCGTGTGTGTCAGTGAGGATGAGGGCGTGTGTCGGTGAGGATGAGGGCGTGTGTCGGTGAGGATGAGGGCGTGTGTGTCAGTGAGGATGAGGGCGTGTGTCGGTGAGGATGAGGGCGTGTGTCGGTGAGGATGAGCGCATGTGTGTCAGTGAGGATGAGGGCGTGTGTCGGTGAGGATGAGCGCATGTGTGTCAGTGAGGATGAGCGCGTGTGTTTCAGTGAGGATGAGGGCGTGTGTCGGTGAGGATGAGCGCGTGTGTTTCAGTGAGGATGAGCGCGTGTGTTTCAGTGAGGATGAGGGTGTGTGTCGGTGAGGATGAGGGCGTGTGTCGGTGAGGATGAGGGCATGTGTCGGTGAGGATGAGGGCGTGTGTGTCAGTGATGGTGAGCGCGTGTGTGTCAGTGAGAATGAGCGCGCGTGTGTCAGTGAGGATGAGCACGCGTGTGTCAGTGAGGATGAGCGCGTGTGCGTCAGTCAGGATGAGCACGTGAGTGTCAGTGAGGATGAGCGTGTGAATGAGGATGAGCGCGTGTGCGTCAGTGAGGATGAGCGTGTGTGTGTCAGTGAGGATGAGCGCGTGTGTGTCAGTGAGGATGAGCGCGTGTGTGTCAGTGAGGATGAGCGCGTGTGTGTCAGTGAGGATGAGCGCGTGTGTGTCACTGCGGATGAGCGCGTGTGTGTCGTTGTGGATGAGCGCGTGTGTATCAGTGAGGATGAGTGCGTGTGTGTCAGTGAGGATGAGCGTGTGTGTGTCGGTGAGGATGGGCGCGTGTGTGTCGGTGAGGATGAGCGTGTGTGTGTCACTGAGGATGAGCGCGTGTGTGTCGGTGAGGATGAACACGTGTTTGTGAGGATGAGCGCGTGTGTGTCAGGGAGGATGAGTGCGTGTGTGTCGGTGAGGATGAGTGCGTGTGTGTCGCTGAGGAGCAGCACGTGTGTGTCGGTGTGGTTGAGCGCGTGTGTGTCAATGGGAATGAGCGCGTGTGTGTCAGTGAGGATGAGTGCGTGTGTGTCACTCAGTATGAGCGCGTGTGTGTCGTTGTGGATGAGCGCGTGTGTCAGTGAGGATGAGCGCGTGTGTGTCACTGTGGATGAGCGCGTGTGTCAGTGAGGATGAGCGCGTGTGTGTCACTGAGGATGAGCGCGTGTGTGTCAGTGAGGATGAGCGCGTGTGTGTCACTGAGGATGAGCGCGTGTGTGTCGTTGTGGATGAGCGCGTGTGTGTCAGTGAGGATGAGCGCGTGTGTGTCGGTGAGGATGAGCGCGTGTGTGTCAGTGAGGATGAGCGCGTGTGTGTCGGTGAGGATGAGCGCGTGTGTGTCGTTGTGGATGAGTGCGTGTTTGTCAGTGAGGATGAGTGCCTGTGTGTCAGTGAGGATGAGCGCGTGTGTGTCACTGAGGATGAGCGCGTGTGTGTCGTTGTGGATAAGTGCGTGTGTGTCAGTGAGGATGAGCGCGTGTGTGTCGGGGAGGATGAGCGCGTGTGTGTCAGTGAGGATGAGTGCGTGTGTGTCAGTGAGGATGAGCGCGTGTGTGTCGGTGAGGATGAGCGCGTGTGTGTCACTGAGGATGAGCGCGTGTGTGTCGTTGTGGATGACCGCGTGTGTGTCGTTGTGGATGAGTGCGTGTGTGTCAGTGAGGATGAGTGCGTGTGTGTCAGTGAGGATGAGCGCGTGTGTGTCGGTGAGGATGAGCGCGTGTGTGTCGGTGAGGATGCGCGCGTGTGTGTCACTGAGGATGAGCGCGTGTGTGTCGGTGAGGATGAACACGTGTTCGTGAGGATGAGCGCGTGTGTGTCAGTGAGGATGAGGGCGTGTGTGTCAGTGAGGATGAGGGCGTGTGTGTCAGTGAGGATGAGTGCGTGTGTGTCAGTGAGGATGAGGGCGTGTGTGTCAGTGAGGATGAGTGCGTGTGTGTCAGTGAGGATGAGTGCGTGTGTGTCAGTGAGGATGAGCGCGTGTGTGTCGGTGAGGATGAGCACGTGTGTGCCGCTGAGGAGCAGCACGTGTGTGTCGGTGTGGTTGAGCGCGTGTTTGTCAGTGAGGTCGAGCACGTGTGTGTCAGTGACGATGAGCGCGTGTGTGTCAATGGGAATGAGCGCGTGTGTGTCAGTGAGGATGACGACGTGCGTGTCGGTGAGGATCAGCACGTGCGTGTCAGTGACAATGAGCATGTGTGTGTCATTGGGGATGAGCGCGTGAGTGTCGGTGAGGATGAGGGCGTGTGTCGGTGAGGATGAGCGCGTGTGCGTCAGTCAGGATGAGGGCATGTGTGTCAGTGAGGATGAGGGCGTGTGTCGGTGAGGATGAGGGCATGTGTGTCAGTGAGGATGAGGGCATGTGTGTCGGTGAGGATGAGTGCATGTGTGTCAGTGAGGATGAGGGCGAGTGTCGGTGAGGATGAGCGCATGTGTGTCAGTGAGGATGAGCGCGTGTGTTTCAGTGAGGATGAGGGCGTGTGTCGGTGAGGATGAGGGCGTGTGTCGGTGAGCATGAGGGCGTGTGTGTCAGTGATGGTGAGCGCGTGTGTGTCAGTGAGAATGAGCGCGCGTGCGTCAGTGAGGATGAGCACGCGTGTGTCAGTGAGGATGAGCGCGTGTGCGTCAGTCAGGATGAGCACGTGAGTGTCAGTGACGATGAGCGTGTGAATGAGGATGAGCGCGTGTGCGTCAGTGAGGATGAGCGTGTGTGTGTCAGTGAGGATGAGCGCGTGTGTGTCAGTGAGGATGAGCGTGTGTGTGTCAGTGAGGATGAGTGCGTATGTGTCGGTGAGGATGAGCGCGTGTAAGTTGGTGAGGATGAGCGTGTGTGTGTCACTGAGGATGAGCGCGTGTGTGTCGTTGTGGATGAGTGCGTGTGTGTCAGTGAGGATGAGCGCGTGTGTGTCAGTGAGGATGAGTGCGTGTGTGTCAGTGAGGATGAGCGCGTGTGTGTCGGTGAGGATGAACACGTGTTCGTGAGGATGAGCGCGTGTGTGTCAGTGAGGATGAGCGCGTGTGTGTCAGTGAGGATGAGCGCGTGTGTGTCAGTGAGGATGAGCGCGTGTGTGTCGGTGAGGATGAGCGCGTGTGTGTCGCTGAGGAGCAGCACGTGTGTGTTGGTGTGGTTGAGCGCGTGTTTGTCAGTGAGGTCGAGCACGTGTGTGTCAGTGACGATGAGCGCGTGTGTGTCAATGGGAATGAGCGCGTGTGTGTCAGTGAGGATGACGACGTGCGTGTCGGTGAGGATCAGCACGTGTGTGTCAGTGAGGATGAGCGTGTGTGTCATTGGGGATGAGCGCGTGTGTGTCGGTGAGGATGAGCGTGTGTGTCATTGGGGATGAGCGCGTGTGTGTCAGTGAGGATGAGTGCGTGTGTGTCGGTGAGGATGACCGCGTGTATGTCACTGAGGATGAGCGCGTGTGTGTCGTTGTGGATGAGCGCGTGTGTGTCGTTGTGGATGAGTGCGTGTGTGTCAGTGAGGATGAGCACGTGTGTGTCAGTGAGGATGAGCGCGTGTGTGTCGGTGAGGATGAACACGTGTTCATGAGGATGAGCGTGTGTGTGTCAGTGAGGATGAGCGCGTGTGTGTCAGTGAGGATGAGCGCGTGTGTGTCAGTGAGGATGAGCGCGTGTGTGTCGGTGAGGATGAGCGCGTGTGTGTCGCTGAGGAGCAGCACGTGTGTGTTGGTGTGGTTGAGCGCGTGTTTGTCAGTGAGGTCGAGCACGTGTGTGTCAGTGACGATGAGCGCGTGTGTGTCAATGGGAATGAGCGCGTGTGTGTCAGTGAGGATGACGACGTGCGTGTCGGTGAGGATCAGCACGTGTGTGTCAGTGAGGATGAGCGTGTGTGTCATTGGGGATGAGCGCGTGTGTGTCGGTGAGGATGAGCGCGTGAGTGTCGGTGAGGATGAGGGCGTGTGTCGGTGAGGATGAGGGCGTGTGTCGGTGAGGATGAGCGCGTGAGTGTCGGTGAGGATGAGCGCGTGAGTGTCGGTGAGGATGAGGGCGTGTGTCGGTGAGGATGAGCGCGTGTGTCGGTGAGGATGAGCGCGTGTGCGTCAGTCAGGATGAGGGCATGTGTGTCAGTGAGGATGAGGGCGTGTGTCGGTGAGGATGAGGGCGTGTGTCGGTGAGGATGAGCGCGTGTGTGTCAGTGAGGATGAGCGCGTGTGTGTCGTTGTGGATGAGCGCGTGTGTGTCGGTGAGGATGAGCGCATGTGTGTCAGTGAGGATGAGGGCGTGTGTGTCAGTGAGGATGAGGGCGTGTGTGTCAGTGAGGATGAGTGCGTGTGTGTCAGTGAGGATGAGTGCGTGTGTGTCAGTGAGGATGAGCGTGTGTGTGTCAGTGAGGATGAGTGCGTGTGTGTCAGTGAGGATGAGCGCGTGTGTGTCAGTGAGGATGAGTGCGTATGTGTCAGTGAGGATGAGTGCGTGTGTGTCAGTGAGGATGAGTGCGTGTGTGTCGTTGTGGATGAGCGCGTGTGTGTCGGTGAGGATGAGCACATGTGTGTCAGTGAGGATGAGGGCTTCTGTGTCAGTGAGGATGAGGGCGTGTGTGTCAGTGAGGATGAGCGCGTGTGTGTCAGTGAGGATGAGTGCGTGTGTGTCAGTGAGGATGAGTGCGTGTGTGTCAGTGAGGATGAGCGCGTGTGTGTCGTTGTGGATGAGCGCGTGTGTGTCGGTGAGGATGAGCGCATGTGTGTCAGTGAGGATGAGGGCGTGTGTGTCAGTGAGGATGAGGGCGTGTGTGTCAGTGAGGATGAGTGCGTGTGTGTCAGTGAAGATGAGAGCGAGAGTGTCAGTGAGGATGAGTGCGTGTGTGTCAGTGAGGATGAGTGCGTGTGTGTCAGTGAGGATGAGTGCGTGTGTGTCGGTGAGGATGAGGGCGTGTGTGTCGGTGAGGATGAGGGCATATGTGTCGGTGAGGATGAGGGCATGTGTGTCAGTGAGGATGAGCGCGTGTGTGTCAGTGAGGATGAGGGCGTGTGTCGGTGAGGATGAGCGCGTGTGTGTCAGTGAGGATGAGTGCATGTGTGTCAGTGAGGATGAGGGCGTGTGTCGGTGACGATGAGGGCGTGTGTGCCAGTGAGGATGAGGGCGTGTGTCGATGAGGATGAGGGCGTGTGTTGGTGAGGATGAGCGCGTGTGCGTCTGTCAGGATGAGGGCATGTGTGGCGGTGAGGATGAGGGCGTGTGTCGGTGAGGATGAGGGCATGTGTGTCAGTGAGGATGAGGGCGTGTGTCGGTGAGGATGAGGGCGTGTGTCGGTGAGGATGAGGGCATGTGTGTCAGTGAGGATGAGGGCGTGTGTCGGTGAGGATGAGGGCATGTGTCGGTGAGGATGAGGGCATGTGTGTCAGTGAGGATGAGGGCGTGTGTGTCAGTGAGGATGAGGGCGTGTGTCGGTGAGGATGAGGGCGTGTGTCGGTGAGGATGAGGGCATGTGTCGGTGAGGATGAGGGCATGTGTCGGTGAGGATGAGGGCATGTGTCGGTGAGGATGAGGGCATGTGTCGGTGAGGATGAGGGCATGTGTGCCAGTGAGGATGAGGGCGTGTGTCGGTGAGGATGAGGGCATGTGTGTCAGTGAGGATGAGGGCGTGTGTCGGTGAGGATGAGGGCGTGTGTCGGTGAGGATGAGGGCGTGTGTCGGTGAGGATGAGGGCGTGTGTCGGTGAGGATGAGGGCGTGTGTCGGTGAGGATGAGTGCGTGTGTCGGTGAGGATGAGGGCATGTGTCGGTGAGGATGAGGGCATGTGTGCCAGTGAGGATGAGGGCGTGTGTCGGTGAGGATGAGGGCATGTGTCGGTGAGGATGAGGGCATGTGTGCCAGTGAGGATGAGGGCATGTGTGTCAGTGAGGATGAGGGCATGTGTCGGTGAGGATGAGGGCATGTGTGCCAGTGAGGATGAGGGCGTGTGTGTCGGTGAGGATGAGGGCGTGTGTCGGTGAGGATGAGGGCGTGTGTCGGTGAGGATGAGGGCATGTGTGTCGGTGAGGATGAGGGCATGTGTGTCAGTGAGGATGAGCGCATGTGTGTCGGTGAGGATGAGTGCGTGTGTGTCAGTGAGGATGAGGGCGTGTGTCGGTGAGGATGAGGGCATGTGTGTCGGTGAGGATGAGTGCGTGTGTGTCAGTGAGGATGAGGGCGTGTGTCGGTGAGGATGAGGGCGTGTGTGTCAGTGAGGATGAGGGCGTGTGTCGGTGAGGATGAGGGCGTGTGTGTCGGTGAGGATGAGCGCGTGTGTGTCAGTGAGGATGAGTGCGTGTGTGTCGGTGAGGATGAGGGTGTGTGTCGGTGAGGATGAGGGCATGTGTGTCGGTGAGGATGAGGGCGTGTGTCGGTGAGGATGAGGGCGTGTGTCGGTGAGGATGAGGGCATGTGTGTCAGTGAGGATGAGGGCGTGTGTCGGTGAGGATGAGGGCGTGTGTCGGTGAGGATGAGGGTGTGTGTCAGTGAGGATGAGGGCATGTGTGTCAGTGAGGATGAGGGTGTGTGTCAGTGAGGATGAGGGCATGTGTGTCAGTGAGGATGAGGGCGTGTGTCGGTGAGGATGAGGGCGTGTGCGTCAGTCAGGATGAGGGCGTGTGTGTCAGTGAGGATGAGGGCGTGTGTCGGTGAGGATGAGGGCGTGTGTCGGTGAGGATGAGGGCATGTGTGTCAGTGAGGATGAGGGCGTGTGTGTCAGTGAGGATGAGTGCGTGTGTCGGTGAGGATGAGGGCGTGTGTCGGTGAGGATGGGCGCGTGTGTGTCAGTGAGGATGAAGGCATGTGTGTCAGTGAGGATGAAGGCATGTGTGTCAGTGAGGATGAGGGCGTGTGTGTCAGTGAGGATGAAGGCATGTGTGTCAGTGAGGATGAGGGCGTGTGTGTCAGTGAGGATGAAGGCATGTGTGTCAGTGAGGATGAGGGCGTGTGTCGGTGAGGATGAGTGCGTGTGTGTCAGTGAGGATGAAGGCATGTGTGTCAGTGAGGATGAGGGCGTGTGTGTCAGTGAGGATGAGCGCGTGTGTGTCAGTGAGGATGAGGGCGTGTGTCGGTGAGGATGAGGGCGTGTGTCGGTGAGGATGAGGGCGTGTGTGTCAGTGAGGATGAGGGCGTGTGTCGGTGAGGATGAGGGCGTGTGTCGGTGAGGATGAGCGCATGTGTGTCAGTGAGGATGAGGGCGTGTGTCGGTGAGGATGAGCGCATGTGTGTCAGTGAGGATGAGCGCGTGTGTTTCAGTGAGGATGAGGGCGTGTGTCGGTGAGGATGAGCGCGTGTGTTTCAGTGAGGATGAGCGCGTGTGTTTCAGTGAGGATGAGGGTGTGTGTCGGTGAGGATGAGGGCGTGTGTCGGTGAGGATGAGGGCATGTGTCGGTGAGGATGAGGGCGTGTGTGTCAGTGATGGTGAGCGCGTGTGTGTCAGTGAGAATGAGCGCGCGTGTGTCAGTGAGGATGAGCACGCGTGTGTCAGTGAGGATGAGCGCGTGTGCGTCAGTCAGGATGAGCACGTGAGTGTCAGTGAGGATGAGCGTGTGAATGAGGATGAGCGCGTGTGCGTCAGTGAGGATGAGCGTGTGTGTGTCAGTGAGGATGAGCGCGTGTGTGTCAGTGAGGATGAGCGCGTGTGTGTCAGTGAGGATGAGCGCGTGTGTGTCAGTGAGGATGAGCGCGTGTGTGTCACTGCGGATGAGCGCGTGTGTGTCGTTGTGGATGAGCGCGTGTGTATCAGTGAGGATGAGTGCGTGTGTGTCAGTGAGGATGAGCGTGTGTGTGTCGGTGAGGATGGGCGCGTGTGTGTCGGTGAGGATGAGCGTGTGTGTGTCACTGAGGATGAGCGCGTGTGTGTCGGTGAGGATGAACACGTGTTTGTGAGGATGAGCGCGTGTGTGTCAGGGAGGATGAGTGCGTGTGTGTCGGTGAGGATGAGTGCGTGTGTGTCGCTGAGGAGCAGCACGTGTGTGTCGGTGTGGTTGAGCGCGTGTGTGTCAATGGGAATGAGCGCGTGTGTGTCAGTGAGGATGAGTGCGTGTGTGTCACTGAGTATGAGCGCGTGTGTGTCGTTGTGGATGAGCGCGTGTGTCAGTGAGGATGAGCGCGTGTGTGTCACTGTGGATGAGCGCGTGTGTCAGTGAGGATGAGCGCGTGTGTGTCACTGAGGATGAGCGCGTGTGTGTCAGTGAGGATGAGCGCGTGTGTGTCACTGAGGATGAGCGCGTGTGTGTCGTTGTGGATGAGCGCGTGTGTGTCAGTGAGGATGAGCGCGTGTGTGTCGGTGAGGATGAGCGCGTGTGTGTCAGTGAGGATGAGCGCGTGTGTGTCGGTGAGGATGAGCGCGTGTGTGTCGTTGTGGATGAGTGCGTGTTTGTCAGTGAGGATGAGTGCCTGTGTGTCAGTGAGGATGAGCGCGTGTGTGTCACTGAGGATGAGCGCGTGTGTGTCGTTGTGGATAAGTGCGTGTGTGTCAGTGAGGATGAGCGCGTGTGTGTCGGGGAGGATGAGCGCGTGTGTGTCAGTGAGGATGAGTGCGTGTGTGTCAGTGAGGATGAGCGCGTGTGTGTCGGTGAGGATGAGCGCGTGTGTGTCACTGAGGATGAGCGCGTGTGTGTCGTTGTGGATGACCGCGTGTGTGTCGTTGTGGATGAGTGCGTGTGTGTCAGTGAGGATGAGTGCGTGTGTGTCAGTGAGGATGAGCGCGTGTGTGTCGGTGAGGATGAGCGCGTGTGTGTCGGTGAGGATGCGCGCGTGTGTGTCACTGAGGATGAGCGCGTGTGTGTCGGTGAGGATGAACACGTGTTCGTGAGGATGAGCGCGTGTGTGTCAGTGAGGATGAGGGCGTGTGTGTCAGTGAGGATGAGGGCGTGTGTGTCAGTGAGGATGAGTGCGTGTGTGTCAGTGAGGATGAGGGCGTGTGTGTCAGTGAGGATGAGTGCGTGTGTGTCAGTGAGGATGAGTGCGTGTGTGTCAGTGAGGATGAGTGCGTGTGTGTCGGTGAGGATGAGGGCGTGTGTGTCGGTGAGGATGAGGGCATATGTGTCGGTGAGGATGAGGGCATGTGTGTCAGTGAGGATGAGCGCGTGTGTGTCAGTGAGGATGAGGGCGTGTGTCGGTGAGGATGAGCGCGTGTGTCAGTGAGGATGAGTGCATGTGTGTCAGTGAGGATGAGGGCGTGTGTCGGTGACGATGAGGGCGTGTGTGCCAGTGAGGATGAGGGCGTGTGTCGGTGAGGATGAGGGCGTGTGTCGGTGAGGATGAGCGCGTGTGCGTCTGTCAGGATGAGGGCATGTGTGTCGGTGAGGATGAGGGCGTGTGCCGGTGAGGATGAGGGCGTGTGTCGGTGAGGATGAGGGCATGTGTGTCAGTGAGGATGAGGGCGTGTGTGTCAGTGAGGATGAGGGCGTGTGTCGGTGAGGATGAGGGCGTGTGTCGGTGAGGATGAGGGCATGTGTCGGTGAGGATGAGGGCATGTGTCGGTGAGGATGAGGGCATGTGTCGGTGAGGATGAGGGCATGTGTCGGTGAGGATGAGGGCATGTGTGCCAGTGAGGATGAGGGCGTGTGTCGGTGAGAATGAGGGCATGTGTGTCAGTGAGGATGAGGGCGTGTGTCGGTGAGGATGAGGGCGTGTGTCGGTGAGGATGAGGGCGTGTGTCGGTGAGGATGAGGGCGTGTGTCGGTGAGGATGAGGGCGTGTGTCGGTGAGGATGAGGGCGTGTGTCGGTGAGGATGAGGGCATGTGTCGGTGAGGATGAGGGCATGTGTGCCAGTGAGGATGAGGGCATGTGTCGGTGAGGATGAGGGCATGTGTGCCAGTGAGGATGAGGGCATGTGTGTCGGTGAGGATGAGGGCATGTGTCGGTGAGGATGAGAGCATGTGTGCCAGTGAGGATGAGGGCGTGTGTGTCGGTGAGGATGAGGGCGTGTGTCGGTGAGGATGAGGGCGTGTGTCGGTGAGGATGAGGGCATGTGTGTCGGTGAGGATGAGGGCATGTGTGTCAGTGAGGATGAGCGCATGTGTGTCGGTGAGGATGAGTGCGTGTGTGTCAGTGAGGATGAGGGCGTGTGTCGGTGAGGATGAGGGCATGTGTGTCGGTGAGGATGAGTGCGTGTGTGTCAGTGAGGATGAGGGCGTGTGTCGGTGAGGATGAGGGCGTGTGTGTCAGTGAGGATGAGGGCGTGTGTCGGTGAGGATGAGGGCGTGTGTGTCGGTGAGGATGAGCGCGTTTGTGTCAGTGAGGATGAGTGCGTGTGTGTCGGTGAGGATGAGGGTGTGTGTCGGTGAGGATGAGGGCATGTGTGTCGGTGAGGATGAGGGCGTGTGTCGGTGAGGATGAGGGCGTGTGTCGGTGAGGATGAGCGCGTGTGTGTCACTGTGGATGAGCGCGTGTGTCAGTGAGGATGAGCGCGTGTGTGTCACTGAGGATGAGCGCGTGTGTGTCAGTGAGGATGAGCGCGTGTGTGTCACTGAGGATGAGCGCGTGTGTGTCGTTGTGGATGAGCGCGTGTGTGTCAGTGAGGATGAGCGCGTGTGTGTCGGTGAGGATGAGCGCGTGTGTGTCAGTGAGGATGAGCGCGTGTGTGTCGGTGAGGATGAGCGCGTGTGTGTCGTTGTGGATGAGTGCGTGTTTGTCAGTGAGGATGAGTGCCTGTGTGTCAGTGAGGATGAGCGCGTGTGTGTCACTGAGGATGAGCGCGTGTGTGTCGTTGTGGATAAGTGCGTGTGTGTCAGTGAGGATGAGCGCGTGTGTGTCGGGGAGGATGAGCGCGTGTGTGTCAGTGAGGATGAGTGCGTGTGTGTCAGTGAGGATGAGCGCGTGTGTGTCGGTGAGGATGAGCGCGTGTGTGTCACTGAGGATGAGCGCGTGTGTGTCGTTGTGGATGACCGCGTGTGTGTCGTTGTGGATGAGTGCGTGTGTGTCAGTGAGGATGAGTGCGTGTGTGTCAGTGAGGATGAGCGCGTGTGTGTCGGTGAGGATGAGCGCGTGTGTGTCGGTGAGGATGCGCGCGTGTGTGTCACTGAGGATGAGCGCGTGTGTGTCGGTGAGGATGAACACGTGTTCGTGAGGATGAGCGCGTGTGTGTCAGTGAGGATGAGGGCGTGTGTGTCAGTGAGGATGAGGGCGTGTGTGTCAGTGAGGATGAGTGCGTGTGTGTCAGTGAGGATGAGGGCGTGTGTGTCAGTGAGGATGAGTGCGTGTGTGTCAGTGAGGATGAGTGCGTGTGTGTCAGTGAGGATGAGTGCGTGTGTGTCGGTGAGGATGAGGGCGTGTGTGTCGGTGAGGATGAGGGCATATGTGTCGGTGAGGATGAGGGCATGTGTGTCAGTGAGGATGAGCGCGTGTGTGTCAGTGAGGATGAGGGCGTGTGTCGGTGAGGATGAGCGCGTGTGTCAGTGAGGATGAGTGCATGTGTGTCAGTGAGGATGAGGGCGTGTGTCGGTGACGATGAGGGCGTGTGTGCCAGTGAGGATGAGGGCGTGTGTCGGTGAGGATGAGGGCGTGTGTCGGTGAGGATGAGCGCGTGTGCGTCGGTCAGGATGAGGGCATGTGTGTCGGTGAGGATGAGGGCGTGTGTCGGTGACGATGAGGGCGTGTGTCGGTGAGGATGAGGGCATGTGTGTCAGTGAGGATGAGGGCGTGTGTCGGTGAGGATGAGGGCGTGTGTCGGTGAGGATGAGGGCATGTGTGTCAGTGAGGATGAGGGCGTGTGTCGGTGAGGATGAGGGCATGTGTCGGTGAGGATGAGGGCATGTGTGTCAGTGAGGATGAGGGCGTGTGTGTCAGTGAGGATGAGGGCGTGTGTCGGTGAGGATGAGGGCGTGTGTCGGTGAGGATGAGGGCATGTGTCGGTGAGGATGAGGGCATGTGTCGGTGAGGATGAGGGCATGTGTCGGTGAGGATGAGGGCATGTGTCGGTGAGGATGAGGGCATGTGTGCCAGTGAGGATGAGGGCGTGTGTCGGTGAGGATGAGGGCATGTGTGTCAGTGAGGATGAGGGCGTGTGTCGGTGAGGATGAGGGCGTGTGTCGGTGAGGATGAGGGCGTGTGTCGGTGAGGATGAGGGCGTGTGTCGGTGAGGATGAGGGCGTGTGTCGGTGAGGATGAGGGCGTGTGTCGGTGAGGATGAGGGCATGTGTCGGTGAGGATGAGGGCATGTGTGCCAGTGAGGATGAGGGCATGTGTCGGTGAGGATGAGGGCATGTGTGCCAGTGAGGATGAGGGCATGTGTGTCGGTGAGGATGAGGGCATGTGTCGGTGAGGATGAGAGCATGTGTGCCAGTGAGGATGAGGGCGTGTGTGTCGGTGAGGATGAGGGCGTGTGTCGGTGAGGATGAGGGCGTGTGTCGGTGAGGATGAGGGCATGTGTGTCGGTGAGGATGAGGGCATGTGTGTCAGTGAGGATGAGCGCATGTGTGTCGGTGAGGATGAGTGCGTGTGTGTCAGTGAGGATGAGGGCGTGTGTCGGTGAGGATGAGGGCATGTGTGTCGGTGAGGATGAGTGCGTGTGTGTCAGTGAGGATGAGGGCGTGTGTCGGTGAGGATGAGGGCGTGTGTGTCAGTGAGGATGAGGGCGTGTGTCGGTGAGGATGAGGGCGTGTGTGTCGGTGAGGATGAGCGCGTGTGTGTCAGTGAGGATGAGTGCGTGTGTGTCGGTGAGGATGAGGGTGTGTGTCGGTGAGGATGAGGGCATGTGTGTCGGTGAGGATGAGGGCGTGTGTCGGTGAGGATGAGGGCGTGTGTCGGTGAGGATGAGGGCATGTGTGTCAGTGAGGATGAGGGCGTGTGTCGGTGAGGATGAGGGCGTGTGTCGGTGAGGATGAGGGTGTGTGTCAGTGAGGATGAGGGCATGTGTGTCAGTGAGGATGAGGGTGTGTGTCAGTGAGGATGAGGGCATGTGTGTCAGTGAGGATGAGGGCGTGTGTCGGTGAGGATGAGGGCGTGTGTCGGTGAGGATGAGGGCATGTGTGTCGGTGAGGATGAGCGCGTGTGCGTCAGTCAGGATGAGGGCGTGTGTGTCAGTGAGGATGAGGGCGTGTGTCGGTGAGGATGAGGGCGTGTGTCGGTGAGGATGAGGGCGTGTGTGTCAGTGAGGATGAGGGCGTGTGTCGGTGAGGATGAGGGCGTGTGTCGGTGAGGATGAGCGCATGTGTGTCAGTGAGGATGAAGGCGTGTGTCGGTGAGGATGAGCGCATGTGTGTCAGTGAGGATGAGCGCGTGTGTTTCAGTGAGGATGAGGGCGTGTGTCGGTGAGGATGAGCGCGTGTGTTTCAGTGAGGATGAGCGCGTGTGTTTCAGTGAGGATGAGGGTGTGTGTCGGTGAGGATGAGGGCGTGTGTCGGTGAGGATGAGGGCATGTGTCGGTGAGGATGAGGGCGTGTGTGTCAGTGATGGTGAGCGCGTGTGTGTCAGTGAGAATGAGCGCGCGTGTGTCAGTGAGGATGAGCACGCGTGTGTCAGTGAGGATGAGCGCGTGTGCGTCAGTCAGGATGAGCACGTGAGTGTCAGTGAGGATGAGCGTGTGAATGAGGATGAGCGCGTGTGCGTCAGTGAGGATGAGCGTGTGTGTGTCAGTGAGGATGAGCGCGTGTGTGTCAGTGAGGATGAGCGCGTGTGTGTCAGTGAGGATGAGCGCGTGTGTGTCAGTGAGGATGAGCGCGTGTGTGTCACTGCGGATGAGCGCGTGTGTGTCGTTGTGGATGAGCGCGTGTGTATCAGTGAGGATGAGTGCGTGTGTGTCAGTGAGGATGAGCGTGTGTGTGTCGGTGAGGATGGGCGCGTGTGTGTCGGTGAGGATGAGCGTGTGTGTGTCACTGAGGATGAGCGCGTGTGTGTCGGTGAGGATGAACACGTGTTTGTGAGGATGAGCGCGTGTGTGTCAGGGAGGATGAGTGCGTGTGTGTCGGTGAGGATGAGTGCGTGTGTGTCGGTGAGGATGAGCGCATGTGTGTCGCTGAGGAGCAGCACGTGTGTGTCGGTGTGGTTGAGCGCGTGTGTGTCAATGGGAATGAGCGCGTGTGTGTCAGTGAGGATGAGTGCGTGTGTGTCACTGAGTATGAGCGCGTGTGTCAGTGAGGATGAGCGCGTGTGTGTCACTGAGGATGAGCGCGTGTGTGTCAGTGAGGATGAGCGCGTGTGTGTCACTGAGGATGAGCGCGTGTGTGTCGTTGTGGATGAGCGCGTGTGTGTCAGTGAGGATGAGCGCGTGTGTGTCGGTGAGGATGAGCGCGTGTGTGTCAGTGAGGATGAGCGCGTGTGTGTCGGTGAGGATGAGCGCGTGTGTGTCGTTGTGGATGAGTGCGTGTTTGTCAGTGAGGATGAGTGCCTGTGTGTCAGTGAGGATGAGCGCGTGTGTGTCACTGAGGATGAGCGCGTGTGTGTCGTTGTGGATAAGTGCGTGTGTGTCAGTGAGTATGAGTGCGTGTGTGTCAGTGAGGATGAGCGCGTGTGTGTCGGGGAGGATGAGCGCGTGTGTGTCAGTGAGGATGAGTGCGTGTGTGTCAGTGAGGATGAGCGCGTGTGTGTCGGTGAGGATGAGCGCGTGTGTGTCACTGAGGATGAGCGCGTGTGTGTCGTTGTGGATGACCGCGTGTGTGTCGTTGTGGATGAGTGCGTGTGTGTCAGTGAGGATGAGTGCGTGTGTGTCAGTGAGGATGAGCGCGTGTGTGTCGGTGAGGATGAGCGCGTGTGTGTCGGTGAGGATGCGCGCGTGTGTGTCACTGAGGATGAGCGCGTGTGTGTCGGTGAGGATGAGCGCGTGTGTGTCAGTGAGGATGAGCGCGTGTGTGTCGGTGAGGATGAGCACGTGTGTGCCGCTGAGGAGCAGCACGTGTGTGTCGGTGTGGTTGAGCGCGTGTTTGTCAGTGAGGTCGAGCACGTGTGTGTCACTGCGGATGAGCGCGTGTGTGTCGGTGAGGATGAGCGCGCGTGTGTCAGTGAGGATGAGCGTGTGTGTGTCAGTGAGGATGAGCGCGTGTGTGTCTGTGAGGATGAGCGCGTGTGTGTCAGTGAGGATGAGCGCGTGTGTGTCAGTGAGGATGAGCGCGTGTGTGTCACTGCGGATGAGCGCGTGTGTGTCGTTGTGGATGAGCGCGTGTGTATCAGTGAGGATGAGTGCGTGTGTGTCAGTGAGGATGAGCGCGTGTGTGTCGGTGAGGATGGGCGCGTGTGTGTCGGTGAGGATGAGCGTGTGTGTGTCACTGAGGATGAGCGCATGTGTGTCGGTGAGGATGAACACGTGTTTGTGAGGATGAGCGCGTGTGTGTCAGGGAGGATGAGTGCGTGTGTGTCGGTGAGGATGGGTGCGTGTGTGTCGGTGAGGATGAGCGCGTGTGTGTCGCTGAGGAGCAGCACGTGTGTGTCGGTGTGGTTGAGCGCGTGTGTGTCAATGGGAATGAGCGCGTGTGTGTCAGTGAGGATGAGAACGTGTGTGTCACTGAGTATGAGCGCGTGTGTGTCGTTGTGGATGAGCGCGTGTGTCAGTGAGGATGAGCGCGTGTGTGTCACTGTGGATGAGCGCGTGTGTCAGTGAGGATGAGCGCGTGTGTGTCACTGAGGATGAGCGCGTGTGTGTCAGTGAGGATGAGCGCGTGTGTGTCACTGAGGATGAGCGCGTGTGTGTCGTTGTGGATGAGCGCGTGTGTGTCAGTGAGGATGAGCGCGTGTGTGTCGGTGAGGATGAGCGCGTGTGTGTCAGTGAGGATGAGCGCGTGTGTGTCGGTGAGGATGAGCGCGTGTGTGTCGTTGTGGATGAGTGCGTGTTTGTCAGTGAGGATGAGTGCCTGTGTGTCAGTGAGGATGAGCGCGTGTGTGTCACTGAGGATGAGCGCGTGTGTGTCGTTGTGGATAAGTGCGTGTGTGTCAGTGAGTATGAGTGCGTGTGTGTCAGTGAGGATGAGCGCGTGTGTGTCGGGGAGGATGAGCGCGTGTGTGTCAGTGAGGATGAGTGCGTGTGTGTGAATGAGGATGAGCGCGTGTGTGTCGGTGAGGATGAGCGCGTGTGTGTCACTGAGGATGAGCGCGTGTGTGTCGTTGTGGATGACCGCGTGTGTGTCGTTGTGGATGAGTGCGTGTGTGTCAGTGAGGATGAGTGCGTGTGTGTCAGTGAGGATGAGCGCGTGTGTGTCGGTGAGGATGAGCGCGTGTGTGTCGGTGAGGATGCGCGCGTGTGTGTCACTGAGGATGAGCGCGTGTGTGTCGGTGAGGATGAACACGTGTTCGTGAGGATGAGCGCGTGTGTGTCAGTGAGGATGAGCGCGTGTGTGTCAGTGAGGATGAGCGCGTGTGTGTCGGTGAGGATGAGCACGTGTGTGCCGCTGAGGAGCAGCACGTGTGTGTCGGTGTGGTTGAGCGCGTGTTTGTCAGTGAGGTCGAGCACGTGTGTGTCAGTGACGATGAGCGCGTGTGTGTCAATGGGAATGAGCGCGTGTGTGTCAGTGAGGATGACGACGTGCGTGTCGGTGAGGATCAGCACGTGCGTGCCAGTGACAATGAGCATGTGTGTGTCATTGGGGATGAGCGGGTGAGTGTCGGTGAGGATGAGGGCGTGTGTCGGTGAGGATGAGCGCGTGTGCGTCAGTCAGGATGAGGGCATGTGTGTCAGTGAGGATGAGGGCGTGTGTCGGTGAGGATGAGGGCATGTGTGTCAGTGAGGATGAGGGCATGTGTGTCGGTGAGGATGAGTGCATGTGTGTCAGTGAGGATGAGGGCGAGTGTCGGTGAGGATGAGCGCATGTGTGTCAGTGAGGATGAGTGCGTGTGTTTCAGTGAGGATGAGGGCGTGTGTCGGTGAGGATGAGGGCGTGTGTCGGTGAGCATGAGGGCGTGTGTGTCAGTGATGGTGAGCGTGTGTGTGTCAGTGAGAATGAGCGCGCGTGTGTCAGTGAGGATGAGCGCGTGTGTGTCATTGAGGATGAGCGTGTGTGTGTCAGTGAGGATGAGTGCGTATGTGTCAGTGAGGATGAGCGTGTGTGTGTCAGTGAGGATGAGCGTGTGAATGAGGATGAGCGCGTGTGCGTCAGTGAGGATGAGCGTGTGTGTGTCAGTGAGGATGAGCGCGTGTGTGTCAGTGAGGATGAGCGTGTGTGTGTCAGTGAGGATGAGTGCGTATGTGTCGGTGAGGATGAGCGCGTGTAAGTTGGTGAGGATGAGCGTGTGTGTGTCACTGAGGATGAGCGCGTGTGTGTCGTTGTGGATGAGTGCGTGTGTGTCAGTGAGGATGAGCGCGTGTGTGTCAGTGAGGATGAGTGCGTGTGTGTCAGTGAGGATGAGCGCGTGTGTGTCGGTGAGGATGACCGCGTGTCTGTCACTGAGGATGAGCGCGTGTGTGTCGTTGTGGATGAGCGCGTGTGTGTCGTTGTGGATGAGTGCGTGTGTGTCAGTGAGGATGAGCACGTGTGTGTCAGTGAGGATGAGCGCGTGTGTGTCGGTGAGGATGAACACGTGTTCGTGAGGATGAGCGTGTGTGTGTCAGTGAGGATGAGCGCGTGTGTGTCAGTGAGGATGAGCGCGTGTGTGTCAGTGAGGATGAGCGCGTGTGTGTCGGTGAGGATGAGCGCGTGTGTGTCGCTGAGGAGCAGCACGTGTGTGTTGGTGTGGTTGAGCGCGTGTTTGTCAGTGAGGTCGAGCACGTGTGTATCAGTGACGATGAGCGCGTGTGTGTCAATGGGAATGAGCGCGTGTGTGTCAGTGAGGATGACGACATGCGTGTCGGTGAGGATCAGCACGTGCGTGTCAGTGACAATGAGCATGTGTGTGTCATTGGGGATGAGCGCGTGAGTGTCGGTGAGGATGAGCGCGTGAGTGTCGGTGAGGATGAGCGCGTGTGTCGGTGAGGATGAGGGCGTGTGTCAGTGAGGATGAGCGCGTGTGTGTCAGTGAGGATGAGGGCGTGTGTCGGTGAGGATGAGGGCGTGTGTCGGTGAGGATGAGCGCATGTGTGTCAGTGAGGATGAGTGCGTGTGTGTCAGTGAGGATGAGCGCGTGGGTTTCAGTGAGGATGAGGGCGTGTGTCGGTGAGGATGAGGGCGTGTGTCGGTGAGGATGAGGGCGTGTGTCGGTGAGGATGAGGGCGTGTGTGTCAGTGATGGTGAGCGCGTGTGTGTCAGTGAGAATGAGCGCGCGTGTGTCAGTGAGGATGAGCACGCGTGTGTCAGTGAGGATGAGCGCGTGTGCGTCGGTCAGGATGAGCACGTGAGTGTCAGTGAGGATGAGCGTGTGAATGAGGATGAGCGCGTGTGCGTCAGTGAGGATGAGCGTGTGTGTGTCAGTGAGGATGAGCGCGTGTGTGTCAGTGAGGATGAGCGTGTGTGTGTCAGTGAGGATGAGTGCGTATGTGTCGGTGAGGATGAGCGCGTGTAAGTTGGTGAGGATGAGCGTGTGTGTGTCACTGAGGATGAGTGCCTGTGTGTTGGTGAGGATGAGCGCGTGTGTGTCACTGAGGATGAGCGCGTGTGTGTCAATGGGAATGAGCGCGTGTGTGTCAGTGAGGATGAGCGCGTGAGAGTTGGTGAGGATGAGTGCGTGTGTGTTGGTGAGGATGAGAGCGTGTGTGTCGGTGAGGATGAGAGCGTGTGTGTCGGTGAGGATGAGTGCGTGAGTGTTGGTGAGGATGAGGGCATGTTTGTCAGTGAGGATGAGCGCGTGTGTGTCGGTGAGGATGATCGCGTGTGTGTCGTTGTGGATGAGCGCGTGTGTGTCAGTGAGGATGAGCGCGTGTGTGTCAGTGAGGATGAGCGCGTGTGTGTCAGTGAGGATGAGCGCATGTGTGTCAGTGAGGATGAGTGCCCGTGTGCCAGTGAGGAGGGGCACGTGTATGTCGGTTACGATTTGCACATGTGTGTCAATGAGGATGAGCGCATGAGTGTTGGTCAGGATGAGGGCGTGTGTCAGTGAGGATGAGTGCATGTGTGACAGTGAGGATGAGGGCGTGTGTGTCGGTGAGGATGAGCGCATGTGTGTCAGTGAGGATGAGTGCGTGTGTGTCAGTGAGGATGAGAGCGAGTGTGTCAGTGAGGATGAGCGCTTGTGTGTCAGTGAGGATGAGTGCATGTGTGTTGGTGAGGATGAGCGCGTGTGTGTCACAGAGGATGAGCGCGTGTGTGTCAGTGAGGATGAGTGCGTGTGCGTCAGTGAGGATGAGCGCGTGTGTGTCACTGAGGAAGAGCGCGTGTGTGTCGTTGTGGATGAGCGCGTGTGTGTCACTGAGGATGAGCGCGTGTGTGTCGTTGTGGATGAGCTCGTGTGTGTCGGTGAGGATGAGGGCCTGTGTCGGTGAGGATGGGCGCGTGTGCGTCAGTCAGGATGAGCGCGTGTGTGTCAGTGAGGATGAGCGCATGTGTGTCGTTGTGGATGAGCTCGTGTGTGTCGGTGAGGATGAGGGCGTGTGTCGGTGAGGATGAGGGCGTGTGTCGGTGAGGATGAGCGCGTGTGCGTCAGTCAGGATGAGCGCCTGTGCGTCAGTCAGGATGAGCGCGTGTGTGTCAGTCAGGGTGAGCGCGTGTGTGTCAGTGAGGATGAGTGCGTGTGTGTCAGTGAGGGTGAGCGCGTGTGTGTCGTTGTGGATGAGCGCGTGTGTGTCGGTGAGGATGAGCGCGTGTGCGTCAGTCAGGATGAGCGCGTGTGCGTCAGTCAGGATGAGCGCGTGTGTGTCGGTGAGGATGAGCGCGTGTGTGTCGGTGAGGATGAGCGCGTGTGTGTCGTTGTGGATGAGCACGTGTGAGTTGGTGAGGATGAGGGCGTGTGTGTCGGTGAGGATGAGCGCGTGTGTGTCACTGAGGATGAGCGCGTGTGTGTCGTTGTGGATGACCGCGTGTGTGTCGTTGTGGATGAGTGCGTGTGTGTCAGTGAGGATGAGTGCGTGTGTGTCAGTGAGGATGAGCGCGTGTGTGTCGGTGAGGATGAGCGCGTGTGTGTCGGTGAGGATGCGCGCGTGTGTGTCACTGAGGATGAGCGCGTGTGTGTCGGTGAGGATGAACACGTGTTCGTGAGGATGAGCGCGTGTGTGTCAGTGAGGATGAGCGCGTGTGTGTCAGTGAGGATGAGCGCGTGTGTGTCGGTGAGGATGAGCACGTGTGTGCCGCTGAGGAGCAGCACGTGTGTGTCGGTGTGGTTGAGCGCGTGTTTGTCAGTGAGGTCGAGCACGTGTGTGTCAGTGACGATGAGCGCGTGTGTGTCAATGGGAATGAGCGCGTGTGTGTCAGTGAGGATGACGACGTGCGTGTCGGTGAGGATCAGCACGTGCGTGTCAGTGACAATGAGCATGTGTGTGTCATTGGGGATGAGCGGGTGAGTGTCGGTGAGGATGAGGGCGTGTGTCGGTGAGGATGAGCGCGTGTGCGTCAGTCAGGATGAGGGCATGTGTGTCAGTGAGGATGAGGGCGTGTGTCGGTGAGGATGAGGGCATGTGTGTCAGTGAGGATGAGGGCATGTGTGTCGGTGAGGATGAGTGCATGTGTGTCAGTGAGGATGAGGGCGAGTGTCGGTGAGGATGAGCGCATGTGTGTCAGTGAGGATGAGTGCGTGTGTTTCAGTGAGGATGAGGGCGTGTGTCGGTGAGGATGAGGGCGTGTGTCGGTGAGCATGAGGGCGTGTGTGTCAGTGATGGTGAGCGCGTGTGTGTCAGTGAGAATGAGCGCGCGTGCGTCAGTGAGGATGAGCACGCGTGTGTCAGTGAGGATGAGCGCGTGTGCGTCAGTCAGGATGAGCACGTGAGTGTCAGTGACGATGAGCGTGTGAATGAGGATGAGCGCGTGTGCGTCAGTGAGGATGAGCGTGTGTGTGTCAGTGAGGATGAGCGCGTGTGTGTCAGTGAGGATGAGCGTGTGTGTGTCAGTGAGGATGAGTGCGTATGTGTCGGTGAGGGTGAGCGCGTGTAAGTTGGTGAGGATGAGCGTGTGTGTGTCACTGAGGATGAGCGCGTGTGTGTCGTTGTGGATGAGTGCGTGTGTGTCAGTGAGGATGAGCGCGTGTGTGTCAGTGAGGATGAGTGCGTGTGTGTCAGTGAGGATGAGCGCGTGTGTGTCGGTGAGGATGACCGCGTGTCTGTCACTGAGGATGAGCGCGTGTGTGTCGTTGTGGATGAGCGCGTGTGTGTCGTTGTGGATGAGTGCGTGTGTGTCAGTGAGGATGAGCACGTGTGTGTCAGTGAGGATGAGCGCGTGTGTGTCGGTGAGGATGAACACGTGTTCGTGAGGATGAGCGTGTGTGTGTCAGTGAGGATGAGCGCGTGTGTGTCAGTGAGGATGAGCGCGTGTGTGTCAGTGAGGATGAGCGCGTGTGTGTCGGTGAGGATGAGCGCGTGTGTGTCGCTGAGGAGCAGCACGTGTGTGTTGGTGTGGTTGAGCGCGTGTTTGTCAGTGAGGTCGAGCACGTGTGTATCAGTGACGATGAGCGCGTGTGTGTCAATGGGAATGAGCGCGTGTGTGTCAGTGAGGATGAGTGCGTGTGTGTCGGTGAGGATGAGGGCGAGTGTCGGTGAGGATGAGCGCATGTGTGTCAGTGAGGATGAGTGCGTGTGTGTCGGTGAGGATGAGCGCGGGTGTTTCAGTGAGGATGAGGGCGTGTGTCGGTGAGCATGAGGGCGTGTGTGTCAGTGATGGTGAGCGCGTGTGTGTCAGTGAGAATGAGCGCGCGTGTGTCAGTGAGGATGAGCACGCGTGTGTCAGTGAGGATGAGCGCGTGTGCGTCAGTCAGGATGAGCACGTGAGTGTCAGTGACGATGAGCGTGTGAATGAGGATGAGCGCGTGTGCGTCAGTGAGGATGAGCGTGTGTGTGTCAGTGAGGATGAGCGCGTGTGTGTCAGTGAGGATGAGCGTGTGTGTGTCAGTGAGGATGAGTGCGTATGTGTCGGTGAGGATGAGCGTGTGTGTGTCGGTGAGGATGAGCGTGTGTGTGTCAGTGAGGATGAGTGCGTGTGTGTCGGTGAGGATGAGCGCGTGTGTGTCAGTGAGGATGAGCGTGTGTGTGTCAGTGAGGATGAGTGCGTATGTGTCGGTGAGGATGAGCGTGTGTGTGTCGGTGAGGATGAGCGTGTGTGTGTCAGTGAGGATGAGTGCGTGTGTGTCGGTGAGGATGAGCGCGTGTGTGTCGGTGAGGATGAGCGTGTGTGTGTCAGTGAGGATGAGCGCATGTGTGTCAGTGAGGATGAGTGCGTGTGTGTCAGTGAGGATGAGTGCGTGTGTGTCAGTGAGGATGAGTGCGTGTGTGTCAGTGAGGATGAGCGTGTGTGTGTCACTGAGGATGAGCGCGTGTGTGTCGTTGTGGATGAGTGCGTGTGTGTCAGTGAGGATGAGCGCGTGTGTGTCAGTGAGGATGAGTGCGTGTGTGTCAGTGAGGATGAGCGCGTGTGTGTCGGTGAGGATAACCGCGTGTGTGTCGTTGTGGATGAGCGCGTGTGTGTCGTTGTGGATGAGCGCGTGTGTGTCGTTGTGGATGAGTGCGTGTGTGTCAGTGAGGATGAGTGCGTGTGTGTCAGTGAGGATGAGCGCGTGTGTGTCGGTGAGGATGAACACGTGTTCGTGAGGATGAGCGTGTGTGTGTCAGTGAGGATGAGCGCGTGTGTGTCAGTGAGGATGAGCGCGTGTGTGTCGGTGAGGATGAGCGCGTGTGTGCCGCTGAGGAGCAGCACGTGTATGTCGGTGTGGTTGAGCGCGTGTTTGTCAGTGAGGTCGAGCACGTGTGTGTCAGTGAGGATGAGCGCGTGTGTGTCAGTGAGGATGAGCGCGTGTGTGTCGGTGAGGATGAGCGCGTGTGTGTCGCTGAGGAGCAGCACCTGTGTGTTGGTGTGGTTGAGCGCGTGTTTGTCAGTGAGGTCGAGCACGTGTGTGTCAGTGACGATGAGCGCGTGTGTGTCAATGGGAATGAGCGCGTGTGTGTCAGTGAGGATGACGACGTGCGTGTCGGTGAGGATCAGCACGTGCGTGTCAGTGACAATGAGCATGTGTGTGTCATTGGGGATGAGCGCGTGAGTGTCGGTGAGGATGAGCGCGTGAGTGTCGGTGAGGATGAGGGCGTGTGTCGGTGAGGATGAGTGCGTGTGCGTCAGTCAGGATGAGGGCATGTGTGTCAGTGAGGATGAGGGCGTGTGTCGGTGAGGATGAGGGCATGTGTGTCGGTGAGGATGAGTGCATGTGTGTCAGTGAGGATGAGGGCGTGTGTGTCGGTGAGGATGAGTGCATGTGTGTCAGTGAGGATGAGGGCGTGTGTGTCGGTGAGGATGAGCGCATGTGTGTCAGTGAGGATGAGGGCGTGTGTCGGTGAGGATGAGCGCATGTGTGTCAGTGAGGATGAGTGCGTGTGTGTCGGTGAGGATGAGTGCATGTGTGTCAGTGAGGATGAGGGCGTGTGAGTCGGTGAGGATGAGCGCATGTGTGTCAGTGAGGATGAGGGCGTGTGTCGGTGAGGATGAGCGCATGTGTGTCAGTGAGGATGAGTGCGTGTGTGTCAGTGAGGATGAGGGCGTGTGTCGGTGAGGATGAGCGCATGTGTGTCAGTGAGGATGAGTGCGTGTGTGTCAGTGAGGATGAGCGCGTGTGTGTCAGTGAGGATGAGCGCGTGTGTGTCAGTGAGGATGAGCGCGTGTGTGTCAGTGAGGATGAGCGCGTGTGTTTCAGTGAGGATGAGGGCGTGTGTCGGTGAGGATGAGGGCGTGTGTCGGTGAGGATGAGCGCGTGTGTGTCAGTGAGGATGAGCGCGTGTGTGTCAGTGAGGATGAGCGCGTGTGTGTCAGTGAGGATGAGCGCGTGTGTGTCGGTGAGGATGAGCGCGTGTGTGTCAGTGAGGATGAGCGCGTGTGTGTCAGTGAGGATGAGCGCGTGTGTGTCGGTGAGGATGAGCGCGTGTGTGTCGGTGAGGATGAGGGCGTGTGTCGGTGAGGATGAGGGCGTGTGTCGGTGAGGATGAGGGCGTGTGCGTCAGTCAGGATGAGCGCGTGTGCGTCTGTCAGGATGAGCGAGTGTGTGTGTCAGTGAGGATGAGTGCGTGTGTGTCAGTGAGGATGAGCGCGTGTGTGTCGGTGAGGATGACCGCGTGTATGTCACTGAGGATGAGCGCGTGTGTGTCGTTGTGGATGAGCGCGTGTGTGTCGTTGTGGATGAGTGCGTGTGTGTCAGTGAGGATGAGTGCGTGTGTGTCAGTGAGGATGAGCGCGTGTGTGTCGGTGAGGATGAACACGTGTTCGTGAGGATGAGCGCGTGTGTGTCAGTGAGGATGAGCGCGTGTGTGTCGGTGAGGATGAGCACGTGTGTGCCGCTGAGGAGCAGCACGTGTATGTCGGTGTGGTTGAGCGCGTGTTTGTCAGTGAGGTCGAGCACGTGTGTGTCAGTGAGGATGAGCGCGTGTGTGTCAGTGAGGATGAGCGCGTGTGTGTCCGTGAGGATGAGCGCGTGTGTGTCGCTGAGGAGCAGCACGTGTGTGTTGGTGTGGTTGAGCGCGGGTTTGTCAGTGAGGTCGAGCACGTGTGTGTCAGAGACGATGAGCGCGTGTGTGTCAATGGGAATGAGCGCGTGTGTGTCAGTGAGGATGACGACGTGCGTGTCGGTGAGGATCAGCACGTGCGTGTCAGTGACAATGAGCATGTGTGTGTCATTGGGGATGAGCGCGTGAGTGTCGGTGAGGATGAGCGCGTGAGTGTCGGTGAGGATGAGGGCGTGTGTCGGTGAGGATGAGTGCGTGTGCGTCAGTCAGGATGAGGGCATGTGTGTCAGTGAGGATGAGGGCGTGTGTCGGTGAGGATGAGGGCATGTGTGTCGGTGAGGATGAGGGCGTGTGTGTCGGTGAGGATGAGTGCATGTGTGTCAGTGAGGATGAGGGCGTGTGTGTCGGTGAGGATGAGCGCATGTGTGTCAGTGAGGATGAGGGCGTGTGTCGGTGAGGATGAGCGCATGTGTGTCAGTGAGGATGAGTGCGTGTGTGTCGGTGAGGATGAGTGCATGTGTGTCAGTGAGGATGAGGGCGTGTGAGTCGGTGAGGATGAGCGCATGTGTGTCAGTGAGGATGAGGGCGTGTGTCGGTGAGGATGAGCGCATGTGTGTCAGTGAGGATGAGTGCGTGTGTGTCAGTGAGGATGAGGGCGTGTGTCGGTGAGGATGAGCGCATGTGTGTCAGTGAGGATGAGTGCGTGTGTGTCAGTGAGGATGAGCGCGTGTGTGTCAGTGAGGATGAGCGCGTGTGTGTCAGTGAGGATGAGCGCGTGTGTGTCAGTGAGGATGAGCGCGTGTGTTTCAGTGAGGATGAGGGCGTGTGTCGGTGAGGATGAGGGCGTGTGTCGGTGAGGATGAGCGCGTGTGTGTCAGTGAGGATGAGCGCGTGTGTGTCAGTGAGGATGAGCGCGTGTGTGTCAGTGAGGATGAGCGCGTGTGTGTCGGTGAGGATGAGCGCGTGTGTGTCAGTGAGGATGAGCGCGTGTGTGTCAGTGAGGATGAGCGCGTGTGTGTCGGTGAGGATGAGCGCGTGTGTGTCAGTGAGGATGAGGGCGTGTGTCGGTGAGGATGAGGGCGTGTGTCGGTGAGGATGAGGGCGTGTGCGTCAGTCAGGATGAGCGCGTGTGCGTCTGTCAGGATGAGCGTGTGTGTGTGTCGGTGAGGATGAGCGCGTGTGTGTCAGTGAGGATGAGCGCGTGTGTGTCAGTGAGGATGAGCGCGTGTGTGTCAGTGAGGATGAGCGCGTGTGTGTCGGTGAGGATGAGCGCGTGTGCGTCAGTCAGGATGAGCGCGTGTGCGTCAGTCAGGATGAGCGCGTGTGTGTCGGTGAGGATGAGCGCGTGTGTCGGTGAGGATGAGCGCGTGTGTGTCGTTGTGGATGAGCACGTGTGAGTTGGTGAGGATGAGCGCGTGTGTGACACTGAGGATGAGCGCGTGTGTGTCAGTGAGGATGAGTGCGTGTGCGTCAGTGAGGATGAGCGCGTGTGTGTCACTGAGGAAGAGCGCGTGTGTGTCGTTGTGGATGAGCGCGTGTGTGTCACTGAGGATGAGCGCGTGTGTGTCGTTGTGGATGAGCTCGTGTGTGTCGGTGAGGATGAGGGCCTGTGTCGGTGAGGATGGGCGCGTGTGCGTCAGTCAGGATGAGCGCGTGTGTGTCAGTGAGGATGAGCGTGTGTGTCAGTGAGGATGAGCGCATGTGTGTCGTTGTGGATGAGCGCGTGTGTGTCGGTGAGGATGAGGGCGTGTGTCGGTGAGGATGAGGGCGTGTGTCGGTGAGGATGAGCGCGTGTGCGTCAGTCAGGATGAGCGCGTGTGTGTCAGTGAGGATGAGCGCGTGTGTGTCAGTGAGGATGAGCGCATGTGTGTCGTTGTGGATGAGCGCGTGTGTGTCGGTGAGGATGAGGGCGTGTGTCGGTGAGGATGAGGGCGTGTGTCGGTGAGGATGAGCGCGTGTGCGTCAGTCAGGATGAGCGCGTGTGCGTCAGTCAGGATGAGCGCGTGTGTGTCAGTGAGGATGAGTGCGTGTGTGTCAGTGAGGGTGAGCGCGTGTGTGTCGTTGTGGATGAGCGCGTGTGTGTCGGTGAGGATGAGCGCGTGTGCGTCAGTCAGGATGAGCGCATGTGCGTCAGTCAGGATGAGCGCGTGTGTGTCGGTGAGGATGATCGCGTGTGTGTCGGTGAGGATGAGCGCGTGTGTGTCGTTGTGGATGAGCACGTGTGAGTTGGTGAGGAGGAGGGCGTGTGTGTCAGTGAGGGTGAGCGCGTGTGTGTCGGTGAGGATGAGCGCGTGTGTGTCAGTGAGGGTGAGCGCGTGTGTGTCAGTGAGGATGAGCGCGTGTGTGTCGGTGAGGATGAGCGCATGTGTGTCGGTGAGGATGCGCGCGTGTGTGTCACTGAGGATGAGCACTTGTGTGTCGGTGAGGATGAACACGTGTTCGTGAGGATGAGCGCGTGTGTGTCGCTGAGGAGCAGCACGTGTGTGTCGGTGAGGATGAGCGCGTGTTTGTCAGTGAGGTCGAGCACGTGTGTGTCAGTGACGATGAGCACGTGTGTGTCAATGGGAATGAGCGCGTGTGTGTCAGTGAGGATGACGACGTGCGTGTCGGTGAGGATCAGCACGTGCGTGTCAGTGACAATGAGCATGTGTGTGTCATTGGGGATGAGCGCGTGAGTGTCGGTGAGGATGAGGGCGTGTCCGTCAGTCAGCATGAGGGCGTGTGTGTCAGTGAGGATGAGGGCGTGTGTCGGTGAGGATGAGGGCATGTGTGTCACTGAGGATGAGGGCGTGTGTCGGTGAGGATGAGCGCGTGTGTGTCAGTGAGGATGAGGGCGTGTGTGTCAGTGAGGATGAGGGCGTGTGTCGGTGAGGATGAGGGCATGTGTGTCGGTGAGGATGAGGGCATGTGTGTCGGTGAGGATGAGTGCATGTGTGTCAGTGAGGATGAGGGCGTGTGTCGGTGAGGATGGGCGCATGTGTGTCAGTGAGGATGAGTGCGTGTGTGTCAGTGAGGATGAGTGCGTGTGTTTCAGTGAGGATGAGGGCGTGTGTCGGTGAGGATGAGGGCGTGTGTCGGTGAGGATGAGGGCGTGTGTGTCGGTGAGGATGAGCGCGAGTGTGTCGGTGAGGTTGAGTGCGTGAGTGTCGGTGAGGATGAGGGCGTGTGTGTCAGTGATGGTGAGCGCGTGTGTGTCAGTGAGAATGAGCGCGCGTGTGTCAGTGAGGATGAGCACGCGTGTGTCAGTGAGGATGAGCGCGTGTGCGTCAGTCAGGATGAGCACGTGAGTGTCAGTGAGGATGAGCGTGTGAATGAGGATGAGCGCGTGTGCGTCAGTGAGGATGAGCTTGTGGGTGTCAGTGAGGATGAGCGCGTGTGTGTCAGTGAGGATGAGCGTGTGTGTGTCAGTGAGAATGAGTGCGTATGTGTCGGTGAGGATGAGCGCGTGTAAGTTGGTGAGGATGAGCGTGTGTGTGTCACTGAGGATGAGTGCCTGTGTGTTGGTGAGGATGAGCGCGTGTGTGTCACTGAGGATGAGCGCGTGTGTGTCGTTGTGGATGAGCGCGTGTGTCAGTGAGGATGAGCGCGTGTGTGTCGGTGAGGATGAGCGCGTGTGTGTCACTGAGGATGAGCGCATGTGTGTCGGTGACGCTGAGCACGTGTGTGTCAGTATGGAGGAGCACGTGTGTGTCAATGGTGATGAGCGCGTGAGTGTCGGTGAGGATGAGGGCATGTTTGTCAGTGAGGATGAGCGCGTGTGTGTCGGTGAGGATGAGCGCGTGTGTGTCGGTGAGGATGAGCGCGTGTGTGTCAGTGAGGACGAGCACGTGTGTGTCAGTGACGATGAGCACGTGTGTGTCAATGGGAATGAGCACGTGAGTGTCGGTGAGGATGAGCGCGGGTGTGTCGGTGAAGATGAGTGCGTGAGTGTCGGTGAGGATGAGGGCATGTTTGTCAGTGAGGATGAGCGCGTGTGTGTCGGTGTGGATGAGCGCGTGTGTGTCGTTTTGGATGAGCGCGTGTGTGTCAGTGAGGATGAGCGCATGTGTGTCAGTGAGGATGAGAGCGAGTGTGTCAGTGAGGATGAGCGCGTGTGTGTCGGTGAGGATGAGTGCGTGTGTCGGTGACGATGAGGGCGTGTGTCGGTGAGGATGAGGGCGTGTGTCGGTGAGGATGAGTGCGTGTGCGTCAGTCAGGATGAGCGCGTGTGCATCAGTCAGGATGAGCGTGTGTGTGTGTCGGTGAGGATGAGCGCGTGTGTGTCAGTGAGGATGAGCGCGTGTGTGTCAGTGAGGATGAGCGCGTGTGTGTCAGTGAGGATGAGGGAGTGTGTGTCAGTGAGGATGAGGGAGTGTGTGTCAGTGAGGATGAGCGCGTGTGTGTCAGTGAGGATGAGCGCGTGTGTGTCAGTGAGGATGAGCGCGTGTGTGTCGGTGAGGATGAGCGCGTGTGTGTCGTTGTGGATGAGCGCGTGTGTGTCGGTGAGGATGAGGGCCTGTGTCGGTGAGGATGGGCGCGTGTGCGTCAGTCAGGATGAGCGCGTGTGTGTCAGTGAGGATGAGCGCGTGTGTGTCGTTGTGGATGAGCGCGTGTGTGTCGGTAAGGATGAGGGCGTGTGTCGGTGAGGATGAGCGCGTGTGCGTCAGTCAGGTTGAGCGCGTGTGCGTCAGTTAGGATGAGCGCGTGTGTGTCAGTGAGGGTGAGCGCGTGTGTGTCAGTGAGGATGAGTGCGTGTGAGTCAGTGTGGGTGAGCGCGTGTGTGTCGTTGTGGATGAGCGCGTGTGTGTCGGTGAGGATGAGCGCGTGTGCGTCAGTCAGGATGAGCACGTGTGCGTCAGTCAGGATGAGCGCGTGTGTGTCGGTGAGGATGAGCGCGTGTGTGTCGGTGAGGATGAGCGCGTGTGTGTCGGTGAGGATGAGCGCGTGTGTGTCAGTGAGGATGAGCACGTGTGAGTTGGTGAGGATGAGGGCGTGTGTGTCAGTGAGGGTGAGCGCGTGTGTGTCGGTGAGGATGAGCGCGTGTGTGTCGGTGAGGATGAGTGCGTGTGTGTCAGTGAGGATGAGCGCGTGTGTGTCAGTGAGGATGAGTGCGTGTGTGTCAGTGAGGATGAGCGCGTGTGTGTCAGTGAGGATGAGCGCGTGTGTGTCGGTGAGGATGAGCGCGTGTGTGTCGCTGAGGAGCAGCATGTGTGTGTCGGTGTGGTTGAGCGCGTGTTTGTCAGTGAGGTCGAGCACGTGTGTGTCAGTGACGATGAGCGCGTGTGTGTCAATGGGAATGAGCGCGTGTGTGTCAGTGAGGATGACGACGTGCGTGTCGGTGAGGATCAGCACGTGCGTGTCAGTGACAATGAGCATGTGTGTGTCATTGGGGATGAGCGCGTGAGTGTCGGTGAGGATGAGGGCGTGTGTCGGTGAGGATGAGCGCGTGTCCGTCAGTCAGGATGAGGGCGTGTGTGTCAGTGAGGATGAGGGCGTGTGTGTCAGTGAGGGTGAGCGCGTGTGTGTCGGTGAGGATGAGCGCGTGTGTGTCGGTGAGGATGAGTGCGTGTGTGTCAGTGAGGATGAGCGCGTGTGTGTCGGTGAGGATGAGCGCGTGTGTGTCGGTGAGGATGAGCGCGTGTGTGTCACTGAGGATGAGCGCGTGTGTGTCGGTGACGATGAGCACGTGTGTGTCAGTGTGGAGGAGCACGTGTGTGTCAATGGTGATGAGCGCGTGAGTGTCGGTGAGGATGAGGGCATGTTTGTCAGTGAGGATGAGCGCGTGTGTGTCGGTGAGGATGAGCGCGTGTGTGTCGGTGAGGATGAGCGCGTGTGTGTCAGTGAGGACGAGCACGTGTGTGTCAGTGACGATGAGCACGTGTGTGTCAATGGGAATGAGCACGTGAGTGTCGGTGAGGATGAGAGCGTGTGTGTCGGTGAGGATGAGCGCGGGTGTGTCGGTGAAGATGAGTGCGTGAGTGTCGGTGAGGATGAGGGCATGTTTGTCAGTGAGGATGAGCGCGTGTGTGTCGGTGAGGATGATCGCGTGTGTGTCGTTGTGGATGAGCGCGTGTGTGTCAGTGAGGATGAGCGCGTGTGTGTCAGTGAGGATGAGAGCGAGTGTGTCAGTGAGGATGAGCGCGTGTGTGTCGGTGAGGATGAGGGCGTGTGTCGGTGACGATGAGGGCGTGTGTCCGTGAGGATGAGGGCGTGTGTCGGTGAGGATGAGTGCGTGTGCGTCAGTCAGGATGAGCGCGTGTGCGTCAGTCAGGATGAGCGTGTGTGTGTGTCGGTGAGGATGAGCGCGTGTGTGTCAGTGAGGATGAGCGCGTGTGTGTCAGTGAGGATGAGCGCGTGTGTGTCAGTGAGGATGAGGGAGTGTGTGTCAGTGAGGATGAGGGAGTGTGTGTCAGTGAGGATGAGCGCGTGCGTGTCAGTGAGGATGAGCGCGTGTGTGTCAGTGAGGATGAGCGCATGTGTGTCAGTGAGGATGAGCGCGTGAGTGTCACTGAGGATGAGCGCGTGTGTGTCGTTGTGGATGAGTGCCTGTGTGTCAGTGAGGATGAGCGCGTGTGTGTGTCACTGAGGATGAGCGCGTGTGTGTCGTTGTGGATGAGCGCGTGTGTGTCCGTAAGGATGAGGGCGTGTGTCGGTGAGGATGAGCGCGTGTGCGTCAGTCAGGATGAGCGCGTGTGCGTCAGTTAGGATGAGCGCGTGTGTGTCAGTGAGGGTGAGCGCGTGTGTGTCAGTGAGGATGAGTGCGTGTGTGTCAGTGTGGGTGAGCGCGTGTGTGTCGTTGTGGCTGAGCGCGTGTGTGTCGGTGAGGATGAGCGCGTGTGCGTCAGTCAGGATGAGCGCGTGTGCGTCAGTCAGGATGAGCGCGTGTGTGTCGGTGTGGATGAGCGCGTGTGTGTCGGTGAGGATGAGCGTCTGTGTGTCACTGAGGATGAGCGCGTGTGTGTCGGTTAGGATGAACACGTGTTCGTGAGGATGAGCGCGTGTGTGTCAGTGAGGATGAGCGCGTGTGTGTCAGTGAGGATGAGCGCGTGTGTGTCGGTGAGGATGAGCGCGTGTGTGTCGGTGAGGATGCGCGCGTGTGTGTCACTGAGGATGAGCGCGTGTGTGTCGGTGAGGATGAACACGTGTTCGTGAGGATGAGCGCGTGTGTGTCAGTGAGGATGAGCGCGTGTGTGTCAGTGAGGATGAGCGCGTGTGTGTCGGTGAGGATGAGCGCGTGTGTGTCGCTGAGGAGCAGCACGTGTGTGTCGGTGTGGTTGAGCGTGTGTTTGTCAGTGAGGTCGAGCACGTGTGTGTCAGTGACGATGAGCGCGTGTGTGTCAATGGGAATGAGCGCGTGTGTGTCAGTGAGTATGACGATGTGCGTGTCGGTGAGGATCAGCACGTGCTTGTCAGTGACAATGAGCATGTGTGTGTCATTGGGGATGAGCGCGTGAGTGTCGGTGAGGATGAGGGCGTGTGTCGGTGAGGATGAGCGCGTGTGCGTCAGTCAGGATGAGGGCGTGTGTGTCAGTGAGGATGAGGGCGTGTGTGTCAGTGAGGATGAGTGCATGTGTGTCAGTGAGGATGAGGGCGTGTGTGTCAGTGAGGATGAGTGCATGTGTGTCGGTGAGGATGAGGGCGTGTGTCGGTGAGGATGAGCGCGTGTGTGTCAGTGAGGATGAGGGCATGTGTGTCAGTGAGGATGAGGGCGTGTGTCGGTGAGGATGAGGGCGTGTGTCGGTGAGGATGAGCGCGTGTGCGTCAGTCAGGATGAGGGCGTGTGTCGGTGAGGATGAGGGCATGTGTGTCGGTGAGGATGAGTGCATGTGTGTCAGTGAGGATGAGGGCGTGTGTCGGTGAGAATGAGCGCATGTGTGTCAGTGAGGATGAGCGCGTGTGTGTCGTTGTGGATGAGTGCGTGTGTGTCAGTGAGGATGAGTGCGTGTGTGTCAGTGAGGATGAATGCGTGTGTGTCAGTGAGGATGAGCGCGTGTGTTGCAGTGAGGATGAGGGCGTGTGTCGGTGAGCAGGAGGGCGTGTGTCGGTGAGGATGAGGGCGTGTGTCGGTGAGGATGAGGGTGTGTGTGTCAGTGAGGGTGAGCGCGTGTGTGTCAGTGAGAATGAGCATGCGTGTGTCAGTGAGGATGAGCACGCGTGTGTCAGTGAGGATGAGCGCGTGTGCGTCAGTCAGGATGAGCACGTGTGTGTCAGTGAGGATGAGCGTGTGAATGAGGGTGAGCGCGTGTGCGTCAGTGAGGATGAGCGTGTGTGTGTCAGTGAGGATGAGTGCGTATGTGTCGGTGAGGATGAGCGCGTGTAAGTTGGTGAGGATGAGCGTGTGTGTGTCACTGAGGATGAGCGCGTGTGTGTCAGTGAGGATGTGGGCGTGTGTGTCGGTGAGGATGAGTGCATGTGTGTCAGTGAGGATGAGGGCATGTGTCGGTGAGGATGAGCGCATGTGTGTCAGTGAGGATGAGCGCGTGTGTTTCAGTGAGGATGAGGGCGTGTGTCGGTGAGGATGAGGGCGTGTGTCGGTGAGGATGAGGGTGTGTGTGTCAGTGAGGGTGAGCGCGTGTGTGTCAGTGAGAATGAGCGCGCGTGTGACAGTGAGGATGAGCACGCGTGTGTCAGTGAGGATGAGCGCGTGTGCGTCAGTCAGGATGAGCACGTGTGTGTCAGTGAGGATGAGCGTGTGAATGAGGATGAGCGCGTATGCGTCAGTGAGGATGAGCGTGTGTGTGTCAGTGAGGATGAGTGCGTATGTGTCGGTGAGGATGGGCGCGGGTAAGTTGGTGAGGATGAGCGTGTGTGTGTCACTGAGGATGAGTGCCTGTGTGTTGGTGAGGATGAGCGCGTGTGTGTCACTGAGGATGAGCGCGTGTGTGTCGTTGTGCATGAGCGTGTGTGTCAGTGAGGATGAGCGCGTGTGTGTCAGTGAGGATGAGCGCGTGTGTGTCGGTGACGATGAGCACGTGTGTGTCAGTGTGGAGGAGCATGTGTGCGGCATTGTGGATGAGCACGTGTGTGTCAGTGACGATTTGCACGTGTGTGTCAATGGTGATGAGCGCGTGTGTGTCGGTGAGGATGAGGGCATGTTTGTCAGTGAGGATGAGTGCGTGTGTGTCAGTGAGGATGAGCGGGTGTGTGTCGGTGAGGATGAGCGCGTGTGTGTCGGTGAGGATGAGCGCGTGCGTGTCGGTGAGGATGAACACGTGTTCGTGAGGATGAGCGCGTGTGTGTCAGTGAGGATGAGCGCGTGTGTGTCGGTGAGGATGAGCGCGTGTGTGTCAGTGAGGATGAGTGCGTGTGTCGGTGAGGATGAGCGCGTGTGTGTCAGTGAGGATGAGCGCGTGTGTGTCAGTGAGGATGAGCGCGTGTGTGTCGGTGAGGATGAGCGCGTGTGTGTCGCTGAGGAGCAGCACGTGTGTGTCGGTGTGGTTGAGCGCGTGTTTGTCAGTGACGATGAGCGCGTGTGTGTCAATGGGAATGAGCGCGTGTGTGTCAGTGAGGGTGACGACGTGAGTGTCGGTGAGGATCAGCACGTGCGTGTCAGTGACGATGAGCATGTGTGTGTCAATGGGGATGAGCGCGTGAGTTTCGGTGAGGATGAGGGCATGTGTGTCAGTGAGGATGAGGGCATCTGTGTGTCAGTGAGGATGAGGGCATGTGTGTCAGTGAGGATGAGGGCATGTGTGTGTCAGTTAGGATGAGCGCGTTTGTGTCGGTGAGGATGAGCGCGTGTGTGTCGGTGAGGATGAGCGTCTGTGTGTCACTGAGGATGAGCGCGTGTGTGTCGGTGAGGATGAACACGTGTTCGTGAGGATGAGCGCGTGTGTGTCAGTGAGGATGAGCGCGTGTGTGTCAGTGAGGATGAGCGCGTGTGTGTCGGTGAGGATGAGCGCGTGTGTGTCAGTGAGGATGAGCGCGTGTGTCAGTGAGGATGAGCGCGTGTGTGTCAGTGAGGATGAGCGCGTGTGTGTCAGTGAGGATGAGCGCGTGTGTGTCGGTGAGGATGAGCGCGTGTGTGTCGCTGAGGAGCAGCACGTGTGTGTCGGTGTGGTTGAGCGCGTGTTTGTCAGTGAGGACGAGCACGTGTGTGTCAGTGACGATGAGCGCGTGTGTGTCAATGGGAATGAGCGCGTGTGTATCAGTGAGGATGAGTGCGTGTGTGTCAGTGATGATGAGCGCGTGTGTGTCAGTGAGGATGATGACGTGAGTGTCGGTGAGGATCAGCACGTGCGTGTCTGTGACGATGAGCATGTGTGTGTCAATGGGGATGAGCGCGTGAGTGTCGGTGAGGATGAGGGCGTGTGTCGGTGAGCATGAGGGCATGTGTGTCAGTGAGGATGAGGGCATGTGTGTGTCAGTTAGGATGAGGGCATGTGTGTCAGTGAGGATGAGGGCATGTGTGTGTCAGTGAGGATGAGGGCGTGTGTGTCAGTGAGGATGAGGGCGTGTGTCGGTGAGGATGAGGGCATGTGTGTCAGTGAGGATGAGATCATGTGTGTCGGTCAGGATGAGCGCGTGTGTGTCAGTGAGGATGAGCGCGTGTGTGTCAGTGAGGATGAGTGCGTGTGTGTCAGTGAGGATGAGGGCATGTGTGTCGGTGAGGATGAGGGCGTGTGTGTCAGTGAGGATGAGGGCGTGTGTGTCAGTGAGGATGAGGGCGTGTGTCGGTGAGGATGAGGGCATGTGTGTCGGTGAGGATGAGTGCATGTGTGTCAGTGAGGATGAGCGCGTGTGTGTCAGTGAGGATGAGTGCATGTGTGTCAGTGAGGATGAGGGCATGTGTCGGTGAGGATTAGCGCATGTGTGTCCGTGAGGATGAGCGCGTGTGGGTCGGTGAGGATGAGTGCGTGTGTGTCAGTGAGAATGAGCGCGTGTGTTTCAGTGAGGATGAGGGCGTGTGTCGGTGAGGATCAGGGCGTGTGTCGGTGAGGATGAGGGCCTGTGTCGGTGAGGATGAGAGCGTGTGTGTCAGTGAGGTTGAGCGCGTGTGTGTAAGTGAGGATGAGGGCGTGTGTGTCAGTGAGGATGAGCGCGTGTGTGTCAGTGAGGATGAGCGTGTGTGTGTCAGTGAGGATGAGTGCGTATGTGTCGGTGAGGATGAGCGCGTGTAAGTTGGTGAGGATGAGCGTGTGTGTGTCACTGAGGATGAGTGCCTGTGTGTTGGTGAGGATGAGCGCGTGTGTGTCAGTGAGGATGAGGGCGTGTGTGTCAGTGAGGATGAGGGCGCGTGTGTCTGTGAGGATGAGCGCGTGTGTGTCAGTGTGAATGAGGGCGCGTGTGTCAGTGAGGATGAGCCCGCGTGTGTCAGTTAGGATGAGCGCGTGTGTGTCACTGAGGATGAGCGTGTGAGTGTCAGTGAGGATGAGTGCGCGTGTGTCGGTGAGGATGAGCGCATGTGAGTTGGTGAGGGTGAGCGCGTGTGTGTCAGTGAGGATGAGTGCCTGTGTGTCGGTGAGGATGAGCGCGTGTGTCAGTGAGGATGTGCGCGTGTGTGTCAGTGAGGATGAGCGCGTGTGTGTCGGTGAGGATGAGCGCGTGTGTGTCACTGAGGATGAGCGCGATTGTGTCGGTGAGGATACGCGCGTCTGTGTCAGTGACGATGAGCACGTGTGTGTCAGTGAGGAGGAGCACGTGTGCGTCATTGAGGATGAGCACGTGTGTGTCGGTGACGATTTGCACGTGTGTGTCAATAGGGATGAGCGCATGAGTGTCGGTCAGGATGAGCGCATGTTTGTCAGTGAGAATGAGCGCGTGTGTGTCAGTGAGGATGAGCGCGTGTGTGTCAGTGAGGATGAGCGCGTGTGTGTCAGTGAGGATGAGCGCATGTATGTCGGTGAAGATGAGTGCGTGTGTGTCAGTGAGGATGAGTGCGTGTGTGTCGGTGAGGATGAGTGCGTGTGTGTCGGTGAGGATGAGTGCGTGTGTGTCGGTGAGGATGAGCGCGTGTGTGTCGGTGAGGATGAGCACGTGTGTGTCGGTGAGGATGAGCGCGTGTGTGTCGGTGAGGATGAGCGCGTGAGTGTGGGTGAGGATGAGCGCATGTGTGTCAGTGAGGATGAGCGTGTGTGTGTCAGTAAGGATGAGCGCGTTTGTGTCGGTGAAGATGAGGGCGTGTGTGTCAGTGAGGATGAGCGTGTGTGTGTCAGTGAGGATGAGTACGTATGTGTCGGTGAGGATGAGCGCGTGTAAGTTGGTGAGGATGAGCGTGTGTGTGTCACTGAGGACGAGTGCCTGTGTGTTGGTGAGGATGGGCGCGTGTGTGTCAGTGAGGATGAGGGCGTGTGTGTCAGTGAGGATGAGGGCGCGTGTGTCTGTGAGGATGAGCGCGTGTGTGTCAGTGTGAATGAGGGCGCGTGTGTCAGTGAGGATGAGCCCGCGTGTGTCAGTGAGGATGAGCGCGTGTGTGTCACTGAGGATGAGCGTGTGTGTGTCAGTGAGGATGAGTGCGCGTGTGTCGGTGAGGATGAGCGCATGTGAGTTGGTGAGGGTGAGCGCGTGTGTGTCAGTGAGGATGAGTGCCTGTGTGTCGGTGAGGATGAGCGCGTGTGTCAGTGAGGATGAGCGCGTGTGTGTCAGTGAGGATGAGCGCGTGTGTGTCGGTGAGGATGAGCGCGTGTGTGTCAGTGTGGATGAGCGCGTGTGTGTCGGTGAGGATGAGCACGTGTGTGTCGGTGAGGATGAGCGCGTGTGTGTCGGTGAGGATGAGCGCGTGAGTGTGGGTGAGGATGAGCGCATGTGTGTCAGTGAGGATGAGCGTGTGTGTGTCAGTAAGGATGAGCGCGTTTGTGTCGGTGAAGATGAGGGCGTGTGTGTCAGTGAGGATGAGCGTGTGTGTGTCAGTGAGGATGAGTACGTATGTGTCGGTGAGGATGAGCGCGTGTAAGAGTTGGTGAGGATGAGCGTGTGTGTGTCACTGAGGACGAGTGCCTGTGTGTTGGTGAGGATGAGCGCGTGTGTGTCAGTGAGGATGAGGGCGTGTGTGTCAGTGAGGATGAGGGCGCTTGTGTCTGTGAGGATGAGGGCGCGTGTGTCTGTGAGGATGAGCGCGTGTGTGTCAGTGTGAATGAGGGCGCGTGTGTCAGTGAGGATGAGCCCGCGTGTGTCAGTGAGGATGAGCGCGTGTGTGTCACTGAGGATGAGCGTGTGTGTGTCAGTGAGGATGAGTGCGCGTGTGTCGGTGAGGATGAGCGCATGTGAGTTGGTGAGGGTGAGCGCGTGTGTGTCAGTGAGGATGAGTGCCTGTGTGTCGGTGAGGATGAGCGCGTGTGTCAGTGAGGATGAGCGCGTGTGTGTCAGTGAGGATGAGCGCGTGTGTGTCGGTGAGGATGAGCGCGTGTGTGTCACTGAGGATGAGCGCGATTGTGTCGGTGAGGATACGCGCGTCTGTGTCAGTGACGATGAGCACGTGTGTGTCAGTGAGGAGGAGCACGTGTGCGTCATTGAGGATGAGCACGTGTGTGTCGGTGACGATTTGCACGTGTGTGTCAATAGGGATGAGCGCATGAGTGTCGGTCAGGATGAGCGCATGTTTGTCAGTGAGGATGAGGGCGTGTGTCAGTGAGGATGAGCGCGTGTGTGTCAGTGAGAATGAGCACGTGTGTGTCAGTGAGGATGAGCGCGTGTGTGTCAGTGAGGATGAGCGCGAGTGTGTCAGTGAGGATGAGCGCATGTATGTCGGTGAGGATGAGCGCGTGTGTGTCGGTGAGAATGAGCGCGTGTGTGTCGGTGAAGATGAGTGCGTGTGTGTCAGTGAGGATGAGCGCGTGTGTGTCGGTGAGGATGGGCGCGTGTGTGTCGGTGAGGATGAGCGCGTGTGTGTCGGTGAGGATGAGCACGTGTGTGTCGGTGAGGATGAGCGCGTGTGTGTCAGTGAGGATGAGCGCATGTGTGTCGGTGAGGATGAGCGCGTGTGTGTCAGTGAGGATGAGCGCGTGTGTGTCGGTGAGGATGAGCGCATGTGTGTCGGTGAGGATGAGCGCGTGTGTGTCAGTGAGGATGAGCGCGTGTGTGTCGGTGAGGATGAGCGCATGTGTGTCGGTGAGGATGAGCGCGGGTGTGTCAGTGAGGAAGAGCACATGTGTGTCGGTGAGGATGAAGGCGTGTGTGTCGGTGAGGATGAGCGCGTGTGTGTCAGTGACGATGTGCACGTGTGTGTCGGTGAGGATGAGTGCGTGTGTGTCGGTGAGGATGAGTGCGTGTGTGTCGGTGAGGATGAGTGCTTGTGTGTCGGTGAGGATGAGTGCGTGTGTGTCGGTGAGGATGAGTGCGTGTGTGTCAGTGAGGATGAGTGCGTGTGTGTCGGTGAGGATGAGTGCGTGTGTGTCGGTGAGGATGAGTGCGTGTGTGTCGGTGAGGATGAGCGCGTGTGTGTCGGTGAGGATGAGCGCGTGTGTGTCAGTGTGGATGAGCGCGTGTGTGTCGGTGAGGATGAGCACGTGTGTGTCGGTGAGGATGAGCGCGTGTGTGTCGGTGAGGATGAGCGCGTGAGTGTGGGTGAGGATGAGCGCATGTGTGTCAGTGAGGATGAGCGTGTGTGTGTCAGTAAGGATGAGCGCGTTTGTGTCGCTGAAGATGAGGGCGTGTGTGTCAGTGAGGATGAGCGTGTGTGTGTCAGTGAGGATGAGTACGTATGTGTCGGTGAGGATGAGCGCGTGTAAGTTGGTGAGGATGAGCGTGTGTGTGTCACTGAGGACGAGTGCCTGTGTGTTGGTGAGGATGAGCGCGTGTGTGTCAGTGAGGATGAGGGCGTGTGTGTCAGTGAGGATGAGGGCGCGTGTGTCTGTGAGGATGAGCGCGTGTGTGTCAGTGTGAATGAGGGCGCGTGTGTCAGTGAGGATGATCCCGCGTGTGTCAGTGAGGATGAGCGCGTGTGTGTCACTGAGGATGAGCGTGTGTGTGTCAGTGAGGATGAGTGCGCGTGTGTCGGTGAGGATGAGCGCATGTGAGTTGGTGAGGGTGAGCGCGTGTGTGTCAGTGAGGATGAGTGCCTGTGTGTCGGTGAGGATGAGCGCGTGTGTCAGTGAGGATGAGCGCGTGTGTGTCAGTGAGGATGAGCGCGTGTGTGTCGGTGAGGATGAGCGCGTGTGTGTCAGTGTGGATGAGCGCGTGTGTGTCGGTGAGGATGAGCACGTGTGTGTCGGTGAGGATGAGCGCGTGTGTGTCGGTGAGGATGAGCGCGTGAGTGTGGGTGAGGATGAGCGCATGTGTGTCAGTAAGGATGAGCGCGTTTGTGTCGGTGAAGATGAGGGCGTGTGTGTCAGTGAGGATGAGCGTGTGTGTGTCAGTGAGGATGAGTACGTATGTGTCGGTGAGGATGAGCGCGTGTAAGTTGGTGAGGATGAGCGTGTGTGTGTCACTGAGGACGAGTGCCTGTGTGTTGGTGAGGATGAGCGCGTGTGTGTCAGTGAGGATGAGGGCGTGTGTGTCAGTGAGGATGAGGGCGCGTGTGTCTCTGAGGATGAGCGCGTGTGTGTCAGTGTGAATGAGGGCGCGTGTGTCAGTGAGGATGAGCCCGCGTGTGTCAGTGAGGATGAGCGCGTGTGTGTCACTGAGGATGAGCGTGTGTGTGTCAGTGAGGATGAGTGCGCGTGTGTCGGTGAGGATGAGCGCATGTGAGTTGGTGAGGGTGAGCGCGTGTGTGTCAGTGAGGATGAGTGCCTGTGTGTCGGTGAGGATGAGCGCGTGTGTCAGTGAGGATGAGCGCGTGTGTGTCAGTGAGGATGAGCGCGTGTGTGTCGGTGAGGATGAGCGCGTGTGTGTCACTGAGGATGAGCGCGATTGTGTCGGTGAGGATACGCGCGTCTGTGTCAGTGACGATGAGCACGTGTGTGTCAGTGAGGAGGAGCACGTGTGCGTCATTGAGGATGAGCACGTGTGTGTCGGTGACGATTTGCACGTGTGTGTCAATCGGGATGAGCGCATGAGTGTCGGTCAGGATGAGCGCATGTTTCTCAGTGAGGATGAGGGCGTGTGTCAGTGAGGATGAGCGCGTGTGTGTCAGTGAGAATGAGCGCGTGTGTGTCAGTGAGGATGAGCGCGTGTGTGTCAGTGAGGATGAGCGCGTGTGTGTCAGTGAGGATGAGCGCATGTATGTCGGTGAGGATGAGCGCGTGTGTGTCGGTGAGAATGAGCGCGTGTGTGTCGGTGAAGATGAGTGCGTGTGTGTCAGTGAGGATGAGCGCGTGTGTGTCGGTGAGGATGAGCGCGTGTGTGTCGGTGAGGATGAGCGCGTGTGTGTCGGTGAGGATGAGCACGTGTGTGTCGGTGAGGATGAGCGCGTGTGTGTCGGTGAGGATGAGCGCATGTGTGTCGGTGAGGATGAGCGCGTGTGTGTCAGTGAGGATGAGCGCGTGTGTGTCGGTGAGGATGAGCGCATGTGTGTCGGTGAGGATGAGCGCGTGTGTGTCAGTGAGGATGAGCGCGTGTGTGTCGGTGAGGATGAGCGCATGTGTGTCGGTGAGGATGAGCGCGGGTGAGTCAGTGAGGAAGAGCACATGTGTGTCGGTGAGGATGAAGGCGTGTGTGTCGGTGAGGATGAGCGCGTGTGTGTCAGTGACGATGTGCACGTGTGTGTCGGTGAGGATGAGTGCGTGTGTGTCGGTGAGGATGAGTGCGTGTGTGTCGGTGAGGATGAGTGCTTGTGTGTCAGTGAGGATGAGTGCGTGTGTGTCGGTGAGGATGAGTGCGTGTGTGTCGGTGAGGATGAGCGCGTGTGTGTCGGTGAGGATGAGCGTATGTGTCAGTGAGGATGAGCGCGTATGTGTCGGTGAAGATGAGCGCATGTGTGTCGGTGAGGATGAGCGCGTGTGTGTCGGTGAGGATGAGCGCATGTGTGTCAGTGAGGATGAGCGCATGTGTGTCCATGAGCATGAAGGCGTGTGTGTCAGTGAGGATGAGCGCGTGAGTGTGGGTGAGGATGAGCGCATGTGTGTCAGTGAGGATGAGCGCGTGTGTGTCAGAAAGGATGAGCGGTTTGTGTCGGTGAAGATGAGCACGTGTGTGTCGGTGAGGATGAGGGCGTAAGTGTTGGTCAGGATGAGTGCATGTGTGTCAGTGAGGATGAGCGCATGTGTGTCAGTGAGGATGAGCGCGTTTGTGTCGGTGAAGATGAGCACGTGTGTGTCAGTGAGGATGAGCGCGTATGTGTCGGTGAGGATGAGCGCGTGTGTGTCAGTGAGGATGAGCGCGTTTGTGTCGGTGAAGATGAGCGCGTTTGTGTCAGTGAGGATGAGCGAGTGTGTGTCAGTGAGGATGAGCGAGTGTGTGTCGGAGAGGATGAGCGCGTGTGTGTCAGTGAGGATGAGCGCGTGCGTGTCGGTGAGGATGAGCGCATGTGTGTCGGTGAGGATGAGCGCCTGTGTGTCGGTGAGGATGAGGGCATGTGTGTCAGTGAGGATGAGAACGTGACTGTTGGTGAGGATCAGCGCATTTGTGTCGGTGAAGATGAGCGCGTGTGTGTCAGTGAGGATGAGCGCGTGTGTGTCAGTGAGGATGAGTGCGTGTGTGTTGGTGAAGATGAGCGCATGTGTGTCAGTGAGGATGAGCGCGGGTTTCCGTGAGCATGAAGGCGTGTGTGTCCGTGAGGATGAGTGCGTGAGTGTCGGTGAGAATGAGCGCATGTGTGTCAGTGAGGATGAGCTCATGTGTGTCAGTGAGGATGAGCACGTGTGTGTCAGTGAGGATGAGCCGTGTGTGTTGGTGAGGATGAGGGAGTGTGTGTCGGTGAGGATGGGGGCGTGTGCGTCGGTGAGGATGCGCGTGTGTGTCGGAGAGGATGAGCGCTTGTGCGTCAGTGAGGATGAGCACGTGTGTGTCAGTGAAAATGAGCGCGTGTGTGTCGGAGAGGATGAGGGCGTTTGTGTCAGTGAGGATGAGTGCGTGTGTGTCCGTGAGGATGAGTGCGTGTGTGTCCGTGAGGATGAGTGCGTGTGTGTCCGTGAGGATGAGTGCGTGTGTGTCGGAGGGGATGAGTGCGTGTGTGTCTGTGAGGATGAGTGCGTGTGTGTCGGTGAGGATGAGCGCGTGTGTTTCAGTGATGATGAGCGCGTGTGTGTCGGTGAGGATGAGTGCGTGTGTGTCAGTGAGGATGAGCACGTGTGTGTCAGTGAGGATGACCGCGTGTGTGTCAGTGAGGATGAGTTCATGTGTGTCAGTGAGGATGAGCACGTGTGTGTCAGTGAGGATGAGCGAATGTGTGTCAGTGAGGATGAGTGCGTGTGAGTCGGTGAGGATGACAGAGTGTGTGTCAGTGAGGATGAGCGCGTGTGTGTCAGTGAGGATGAGCACGTGGGTGTCAGTGAGGATGAGCTCATGTGTGTCAGTGAGGATGAGCACGTGTGTGTCAGTGAGGATGAGCGAATGTGTGTCAGTGAGGATGACAGAGTGTGTGTCAGTGGGGATGACCGCGTGTGTGTCGGTGAGAATGAGCGCGTGTGTGTCAGTGAGGATGAGAGCGTGTGTGTGGGTGAGGATGAGCGCGTGTGTGTCGGTGAGGATGAGCGTGTGTGTGTCGGTGAGGATGAGCGCGTGTGTGTCGGTGAGGATGAGCGCGTGTGTGTCGGTAAGGATGAGTGCGTGTGTGTCAGTAAGAACGAGCGCGTGTGTGTCAGTAAGGATGAGCGTGTGTGTATCACTGAGGATGAGCGCGTGTGTGTCAGTGAGGATGAGTGCATGTGTGTCAGTGAGGATAAGCGCGTGTGTGACAGTGAGGATGAGCACGTGTGTGTCAGTGAGGATGAGCGCTTGTGTGTCAGTGAGGATGAGTGCGTTTGTGTCGGTGAGGATGAGCGCGTGTGTGTCGGTAAGGATGAGTGCGTGTGTGTCAGTAAGAACGAGCGCGTGTGTGTCAGTAAGGATGAGCGTGTGTGTATCACTGAGGATGAGCGCGTGTGTGTCAGTGAGGATGAGTGCATGTGTGTCAGTGAGGATAAGCGCGTGTGTGACAGTGAGGATGAGCACGTGTGTGTCAGTGAGGATGAGCGCTTGTGTGTCAGTGAGGATGAGTGCGTTTGTGTCGGTGAGGATGAGCGCGTGTGTTTCGGAGAGGATGAGTGTTTGTGTGTCAGTGAGGATGAGCGCGTGTGTGTCAGTGAGGATGAGTGCGTTTGTGTCGGTGAGGATGAGCGCGTTTGTGTCGGTGAGGATGAGCGCGTGTGTGTCAGTGAGGATGAGCGCGTGTGTGTCAGTGAGGATGAGTGCGTGTGTTTCAGTGAGGATGAGCGAATGTGTGTCAGTGAAGATGAGCGCGTGTGTGTCAGTGAGGATGAGCGCGTGTGTGTCAGTGAGGATGAGCGCATGTGTGTCAGTGAGGATGAGCGCGTGTGTGTCGGTGAGGATGAGCGCGTGTGTGTCAGTGAGGATGAGCGAATGTGTGTCGGAGATGATGAGCGCGTGTGTGTCGGTGAGGATGAGCGCATGTGTGTCAGTGAGTATGAGCGCATGTGTGTCGGTGAGGATGAGCGCGTGTGTGTCGGTGAGGATGAGGGCATGTGTCAGTGAGGATGAGCGCATGTGTGTCAGTGAGGATGAGAGCGTGACTGTCGGTGAGGATCAGCGCATTTGTGTCGGTGAAGATGAGCGCGTGTGTGTCAGTGAGGATGAGCGCTTGTGTGTCAGTGAGGATGAGTGCGTGTGTGTTGGTGAAGATGAGCGCATGTGTGTCAGTGAGGATGAGCGCGTGTTTCCGTGAGCATGAAGGCGTGTGTGTCAGTTGGGATGAGCGCGTGAGTGTCGGTGAGGATGAGCGCGTGGGCGTCAGTGAGGATGAGCCGTGTGTGTTGGTGAGGATGAGGGCGTGTGTGTCGGTGAGGATGGGGGCGTGTGCGTCGGTGAGGATGCACGTGTGTGTCGGAGAGGATGAGCGCTTGTGTGTCAGTGAGAATGAGCGTGGGTGTGTCAGTGAGGATGAGCGCGTGTGTGTCAGTGAGAATGAGCGCGTGTGTGTCGGAGAGGATGAGGGCGTTTGTGTCAGTGAGGATGAGTGCGTGTGTGTCCGTGAGGTTGAGTGCGTGTGTGTCCGTGAGGATGAGTGCGTGTGTGTCCGTGAGGATGAGTGCGTGTGTGTTGGTGAGGATGAGTGCGTGTGTGTCCGTGAGGATGAGCGCGTGTGTTTCAGTGATGATGAGCGCGTGTGTGTCGGTGAGGATGAGCGCGTGTGTGTCAGTGAGGATGAGCACATGTGTGTCAGTGAGGATGAGCGCGCGTGTGTCAGTGAGGATGAGTGCGTTTGTGTTGGTGAGGATGAGTGCGTGTGTGTCCGTGAGGATGAGCGCGTGTGTGTCCGTGAGGATGAGTGCGTGTGTGTTGGTGAGGATGAGTGCGTGTGTGTCCGTGAGGATGAGCACGTGTGTTTCAGTGATGATGAGCGCGTGTGTGTCGGTGAGGATGAGCGCGTGTGTGTCAGTGAGCATGAGCACGTGTGTGTCAGTGAGGATGAGCGCGTGTGTGTCAGTGAGGATGAGTGCGTTTGTGTCGGTGAGGCTGAGAGCATGTGTGTCAGTGAGGATGAGCGAATGTGTGTCAGTGAGGATGACAGCGTGTGCGTCAGTGAGGATGACCGCGTGTGTGTCGGTGAGAATGAGCGCGTGTGTGTCGGTGAGGATGAGCGCGTGTGTGTCGGTGAGGATGAGCGCGTGTGTGTCGGTGAGGATGAGCGGGTGTGTGTCGGTGAGGAAGAGCGCGTGTGTGTCGGTGAGGATGAGCGGGTGTGTGTCGGTGAGGAAGAGCGCGTGTGTGTCGGTGAGGCAGAGCGCGTGTGTTTCGGTGAGGATGAGCGGGTGTGTGTCGGTGAGGAAGAGCGCGTGTGTGTCGGTGAGGAAGAGCGCGTGTGTGTCGGTGAGGATGAGTGCGTGTGTGTCAGTGAGAATGAGCGCGTGAGTGTCGGTGAGGATGAGCGGGTGTGTGTCGGTGAGGATGAGCGCGTGTGTGTCGGTGAGGATGAGCGCGTGGGCGTCAGTGAGGATGAGCCGTGTGTGTTGGTGAGGATGAGGGCGTGTGTGTCGGTGAGGATGGGGGCGTGTGCGTCGGTGAGGATGCACGTGTGTGTCGGAGAGGATGAGCGCTTGTGTGTCAGTGAGAATGAGCGTGGGTGTGTCAGTGAGGATGAGCGCGTGTGTGTCAGTGAGAATGAGCGCGTGTGTGTCGGAGAGGATGAGGGCGTTTGTGTCAGTGAGGATGAGTGCGTGTGTGTCCGTGAGGTTGAGTGCGTGTGTGTCCGTGAGGATGAGCGAGTGTGTGTCAGTGAGGATGAGCGAGTGTGTGTCAGCGAGGATGAGCGCATGTGTGTCGGAGAGGATGAGCGCGTGTGTGTCAGTGAGGATGAGCGCGTGCGTGTCGGTGAGGATGAGCGCATGTGTGTCGGTGAGGATGAGCGCCTGTGTGTCGGTGAGGATGAGGGCATGTGTGTCAGTGAGGATGAGAACGTGACTGTTGGTGAGGATCAGCGCATTTGTGTCGGTGAAGATGAGCGCGTGTGTGTCAGTGAGGATGAGCGCGTGTGTGTCAGTGAGGATGAGTGCGTGTGTGTTGGTGAAGATGAGCGCATGTGTGTCAGTGAGGATGAGCGCGGGTTTCCGTGAGCATGAAGGCGTGTGTGTCCGTGAGGATGAGTGCGTGAGTGTCGGTGAGAATGAGCGCATGTGTGTCAGTGAGGATGAGCTCATGTGTGTCAGTGAGGATGAGCACGTGTGTGTCAGTGAGGATGAGCCGTGTGTGTTGGTGAGGATGAGGGAGTGTGTGTCGGTGAGGATGGGGGCGTGTGCGTCGGTGAGGATGCGCGTGTGTGTCGGAGAGGATGAGCGCTTGTGCGTCAGTGAGGATGAGCACGTGTATGTCAGTGAAAATGAGCGCGTGTGTGTCGGAGAGGATGAGGGCGTTTGTGTCAGTGAGGATGAGTGCGTGTGTGTCCGTGAGGATGAGTGCGTGTGTGTCCGTGAGGATGAGTGCGTGTGTGTCCGTGAGGATGAGTGCGTGTGTGTCGGAGGGGATGAGTGCGTGTGTGTCGGTGAGGAAGAGCGCGTGTGTTTCGGTGAGGATGAGCGGGTGTGTGTCGGTGAGGAAGAGCGCGTGTGTGTCGGTGAGGAAGAGCGCGTGTGTGTCGGTGAGGATGAGTGCGTGTGTGTCAGTGAGAATGAGCGCGTGAGTGTCGGTGAGGATGAGCGGGTGTGTGTCGGTGAGGATGAGCGCGTGTGTGTCGGTGAGGATGAGCGCGTGGGCGTCAGTGAGGATGAGCCGTGTGTGTTGGTGAGGATGAGGGAGTGTGTGTCGGTGAGGATGGGGGGGTGTGCGTCGGTGAGGATGCGCGTGTGTGTCGGAGAGGATGAGCGCTTGTGCGTCAGTGAGGATGAGCACGTGTATGTCAGTGAAAATGAGCGCGTGTGTGTCGGAGAGGATGAGGGCGTTTGTGTCAGTGAGGATGAGTGCGTGTGTGTCCGTGAGGATGAGTGCGTGTGTGTCCGTGAGGATGAGTGTGTGTGTGTCCGTGAGGATGAGTGCGTGTGTGTCGGAGGGGATGAGTGCGTGTGTGTCGGTGAGGAAGAGCGCGTGTGTTTCGGTGAGGATGAGCGGGTGTGTGTCGGTGAGGATGAGCGCGTGTGTGTCGGTGAGGATGAGCGCGTGGGCGTCAGTGAGGATGAGCCGTGTGTGTTGGTGAGGATGAGGGCGTGTGTGTCGGTGAGGATGGGGGCGTGTGCGACGGTGAGGATGCACGTGTGTGTCGGAGAGGATGAGCGCTTGTGTGTCAGTGAGAATGAGCGTGGGTGTGTCAGTGAGGATGAGCGCGTGTGTGTCAGTGAGAATGAGCGCGTGTGTGTCGGAGAGGATGAGGGCGTTTGTGTCAGTGAGGATGAGTGCGTGTGTGTCCGTGAGGTTGAGTGCGTGTGTGTCCGTGAGGATGAGCGAGTGTGTGTCAGTGAGGATGAGCGAGTGTGTGTCAGTGAGGATGAGCGCATGTGTGTCGGAGAGGATGAGCGCGTGTGTGTCAGTGAGGATGAGCGCGTGCGTGTCGGTGAGGATGAGCGCATGTGTGTCGGTGAGGATGAGCGCCTGTGTGTCGGTGAGGATGAGTGCGTGTGTGTCAGTGAGAATGAGCGCGTGAGTGTCGGTGAGGATGAGCGGGTGTGTGTCGGTGAGGATGAGCGCGTGTGTGTCGGTGAGGATGAGCGCATGGGCGTCAGTGAGGATGAGCCGTGTGTGTTGGTGAGGATGAGGGCGTGTGTGTCGGTGAGGATGGGGGCGTGTGCGTCGGTGAGGATGCACGTGTGTGTCGGAGAGGATGAGCGCTTGTGTGTCAGTGAGAATGAGCGTGGGTGTGTCAGTGAGGATGAGCGCGTGTGTGTCAGTGAGAATGAGCGCGTGTGTGTCGGAGAGGATGAGGGCGTTTGTGTCAGTGAGGATGAGTGCGTGTGTGTCCGTGAGGTTGAGTGCGTGTGTGTCCGTGAGGATGAGCGAGTGTGTGTCAGTGAGGATGAGCGAGTGTGTGTCAGTGAGGATGAGCGCATGTGTGTCGGAGAGGATGAGCGCGTGTGTGTCAGTGAGGATGAGCGCGTGCGTGTCGGTGAGGATGAGCGCATGTGTGTCGGTGAGGATGAGCGCCTGTGTGTCGGTGAGGATGAGGGCATGTGTGTCAGTGAGGATGAGAACGTGACTGTTGGTGAGGATCAGCGCATTTGTGTCGGTGAAGATGAGCGCGTGTGTGTCAGTGAGGATGAGCGCGTGTGTGTCAGTGAGGATGAGTGCGTGTGTGTTGGTGAAGATGAGCGCATGTGTGTCAGTGAGGATGAGCGCGGGTTTCCGTGAGCATGAAGGCGTGTGTGTCCGTGAGGATGAGTGCGTGAGTGTCGGTGAGAATGAGCGCATGTGTGTCAGTGAGGATGAGCTCATGTGTGTCAGTGAGGATGAGCACGTGTGTGTCAGTGAGGATGAGCCGTGTGTGTTGGTGAGGATGAGGGAGTGTGTGTCGGTGAGGATGGGGGCGTGTGCGTCGGTGAGGATGCGCGTGTGTGTCGGAGAGGATGAGCGCTTGTGCGTCAGTGAGGATGAGCACGTGTATGTCAGTGAAAATGAGCGCGTGTGTGTCGGAGAGGATGAGGGCGTTTGTGTCAGTGAGGATGAGTGCGTGTGTGTCCGTGAGGATGAGTGCGTGTGTGTCCGTGAGGATGAGTGCGTGTGTGTCCGTGAGGATGAGTGCGTGTGTGTCGGAGGGGATGAGTGCGTGTGTGTCTGTGAGGATGAGTGCGTGTGTGTCGGTGAGGATGAGCGCGTGTGTTTCAGTGATGATGAGCGCGTGTGTGTCGGTGAGGATGAGCGCGTGTGTGTCAGTGAGGATGAGCACGTGTGTGTCAGTGAGGATGACCGCGTGTGTGTCAGTGAGGATGAGTTCATGTGTGTCAGTGAGGATGAGCACGTGTGTGTCAGTGAGGATGAGCGAATGTGTGTCAGTGAGGATGAGTGCGTGTTTGTCGGTGAGGATGACAGAGTGTGTGTCAGTGAGGATGAGCGCGTGTGTGTCAGTGAGGATGAGCACGTGGGTGTCAGTGAGGATGGGCTCATGTGTGTCAGTGAGGATGAGCACGTGTGTGTCAGTGAGGATGAGCGAATGTGTGTCAGTGAGGATGACAGAGTGTGTGTCAGTGGGGATGACCGCGTGTGTGTCGGTGAGAATGAGCGCGTGTGTGTCAGTGAGGATGAGAGCGTGTGTGTGGGTGAGGATGAGCGCGTGTGTGTCGGTGAGGATGAGCGTGTGTGTGTCGGTGAGGATGAGCGCGTGTGTGTCGGTGAGGATGAGCGCGTGTGTGTCGGTAAGGATGAGTGCGTGTGTGTCAGTAAGAACGAGCGCGTGTGTGTCAGTAAGGATGAGCGTGTGTGTATCACTGAGGATGAGCGCGTGTGTGTCAGTGAGGATGAGTGCATGTGTGTCAGTGAGGATAAGCGCGTGTGTGACAGTAAGGATGAGCACGTGTGTGTCAGTGAGGATGAGCGCTTGTGTGTCAGTGAGGATGAGTGCGTTTGTGTCGGTGAGGATGAGCGCGTGTGTTTCGGAGAGGATGAGCGTTTGTGTGTCAGTGAGGATGAGCGCGTGTGTGTCAGTGAGGATGAGTGCGTTTGTGTCGGTGAGGATGAGCGCGTGTGTGTCAGTGAGGATGAGCATGTGTGTGTCAGTGAGGATGAGCGCGTGTGTGTCAGTGAGGATGAGTGCGTGTGTTTCAGTGAGGATGAGCGAATGTGTGTCAGTGAAGATGAGCGCGTGTGTGTCAGTGAGGATGAGCGCGTGTGTGTCAGTGAGGATGAGCGCATGTGTGTCAGTGAGGATGAGCGCGTGTGTGTCGGTGAGGATGAGCGCGTGTGTGTCAGTGAGGATGAGCGAATGTATGTCGGAGATGATGAGCGCGTGTGTGTCGGTGAGGATGAGCGCATGTGTGTCAGTGAGTATGAGCGCATGTGTGTCGGTGAGGATGAGCGCGTGTGTGTCGGTGAGGATGAGGGCATGTGTCAGTGAGGATGAGCGCATGTGTGTCAGTGAGGATGAGAGCGTGACTGTCGGTGAGGATCAGCGCATTTGTGTCGGTGAAGATGAGCGCGTGTGTGTCAGTGAGGATGAGCGCTTGTGTGTCAGTGAGGATGAGTGCGTGTGTGTTGGTGAAGATGAGCGCATGTGTGTCAGTGAGGATGAGCGCGTGTTTCCGTGAGCATGAAGGCGTGTGTGTCAGTTGGGATGAGCGCGTGAGTGTCGGTGAGGATGAGCGCGTGGGCGTCAGTGAGGATGAGCCGTGTGTGTTGGTGAGGATGAGGGCGTGTGTGTCGGTGAGGATGGGGGCGTGTGCGTCGGTGAGGATGCACGTGTGTGTCGGAGAGGATGAGCGCTTGTGTGTCAGTGAGAATGAGCGTGGGTGTGTCAGTGAGGATGAGCGCGTGTGTGTCAGTGAGAATGAGCGCGTGTGTGTCGGAGAGGATGAGGGCGTTTGTGTCAGTGAGGATGAGCGAATGTGTGTCAGTGAGGATGACAGCGTGTGCGTCAGTGAGGATGACCGCGTGTGTGTCGGTGAGAATGAGCGCGTGTGTGTCGGTGAGGATGAGCGCGTGTGTGTCGGTGAGGATGAGCGCGTGTTTGTCGGTGAGGATGAGCGGGTGTGTGTCGGTGAGGATGAGCGGGTGTGTGTCGGTGAGGAAGAGCGCGTGTGTGTCGGTGAGGATGAGCGGGTGTGTGTCGGTGAGGAAGAGCGCGTGTGTGTCGGTGAGGAAGAGCGCGTGTGTTTCAGTGAGGATGAGCGGGTGTGTGTCGGTGAGGAAGAGCGCGTGTGTGTCGGTGAGGAAGAGCGCGTGTGTGTCGGTGAGGATGAGTGCGTGTGTGTCAGTGAGAATGAGCACGTGAGTGTCGGTGAGGATGAGCGGGTGTGTGTCGGTGAGGATGAGCGCGTGTGTGTCGGTGAGGATGAGCGCGTGGGCGTCAGTGAGGATGAGCCGTGTGTGTTGGTGAGGATGAGGGCGTGTGTGTCGGTGAGGATGGGGGCGTGTGCGTCGGTGAGGATGCACGTGTGTGTCGGAGAGGATGAGCGCTTGTGTGTCAGTGAGAATGAGCGTGGGTGTGTCAGTGAGGATGAGCGCGTGTGTGTCAGTGAGAATGAGCGCGTGTGTGTCGGAGAGGATGAGGGCGTTTGTGTCAGTGAGGATGAGTGCGTGTGTGTCCGTGAGGTTGAGTGCGTGTGTGTCCGTGAGGATGAGTGCGTGTGTGTCCGTGAGGATGAGTGCGTGTGTGTTGGTGAGGATGAGTGCGTGTGTGTCCGTGAGGATGCGCGCGTGTGTTTCAGTGATGATGAGCGCGTGTGTGTCGGTGAGGATGAGCGCGTGTGTGTCAGTGAGGATGAGCACGTGTGTGTCAGTGAGGATGAGCGCGTGTGTGTCAGTGAGGATGAGTGCGTTTGTGTTGGTGAGGATGAGTGCGTGTGTGTCCGTGAGGATGAGCGCGTGTGTGTCCGTGAGGATGAGTGCGTGTGTGTTGGTGAGGATGAGTGCGTGTGTGTCCGTGAGGATGAGCACGTGTGTTTCAGTGAGGATGAGTGCGTGTGTGTCGGTGAGGATGAGCGCGTGTGTGTCAGTGAGGATGAGCACGTGTGTTTCAGTGATGATGAGCGCGTGTGTGTCGGTGAGGATGAGCGCGTGTGTGTCAGTGAGGATGAGCACGTGTGTGTCAGTGAGGATGAGCGCGTGTGTGTCAGTGAGGATGAGTGCGTTTGTGTCGGTGAGGCTGAGAGCATGTGTGTCAGTGAGGATGAGCGAATGTGTGTCAGTGAGGATGACAGCGTGTGCGTCAGTGAGGATGACCGCGTGTGTGTCGGTGAGAATGAGCGCGTGTGTGTCGGTGAGGATGAGCGCGTGTGTGTCGGTGAGGATGAGCGCGTGTTTGTCGGTGAGGATGAGCGGGTGTGTGTCGGTGAGGATGAGCGGGTGTGTGTCGGTGAGGAAGAGCGCGTGTGTGTCGGTGAGGATGAGCGGGTGTGTGTCGGTGAGGAAGAGCGCGTGTGTGTCGGTGAGGAAGAGCGCGTGTGTTTCGGTGAGGATGAGCGGGTGTGTGTCGGTGAGGAAGAGCGCGTGTGTGTCGGTGAGGAAGAGCGCGTGTGTGTCGGTGAGGATGAGTGCGTGTGTGTCAGTGAGAATGAGCGCGTGAGTGTCGGTGAGGATGAGCGGGTGTGTGTCGGTGAGGATGAGCGCGTGTGTGTCGGTGAGGATGAGCGGGTGTGTGTCGGTGAGGAAGAGCGCGTGTGTGTCGGTGAGGAAGAGCGCGTGTGTGTCGGTGAGGATGAGTGCGTGTGTGTCAGTGAGAATGAGCGCGTGAGTGTCGGTGAGGATGAGCGCGTGTGTGTCAGTGAGAATGAGCGTGTGTGAGTGTCGGTGACGGTGAGGGCATGTGTGTTGGTGAGGATGAGCGCGTGTGTGTCGGTGAGGATGAGCGCGTGTGTGTCTGTGAGGATGAGCGCGTGTGTGTCGGTGAGGATGAGCGCGTTTGTGTCGGTGTGGATGAACGCGTGTGTGTGAATGAGGATGAGTGCGTGTGTGTCGGTGAGGATGAGCGCCTGTGTGCCGGTGAGGATGAGCGCGTGTGTGTCGGTGAGGATGAGCGCGTGTGTGTCGGTGAGGATGAGTGCGTGTGTGTCTGTGAGGATGAGCGCGTGTGTGTCTGTGAGGATGAGCGCGTGTGTGTCAGTGAGGATGAGCGCGTTTGTGTCGGTGAGGATGAGGGCATGTGTGTCAGTGAGGATGAGCGCGTGTGTGTCTGTCAGGATGAGCGCGTGTGTGTCGGTGAGGATGAGCGCGTTTGTGTCGGTGAGGATGAGGGCATGTGTGTCAGTGAGGATGAGCGCGTGTGTGTCAGTGAGGATGAGCGCGTGTGTTTCAGTGTGGATGAGCGTGTGTGTGTGAATGAGGATGAGCGTGTGTGTGTCAGTGATGATGAGCACGTGTCTGTGTGGATGAGCGTGAGTGTGTGACTGAGGATGTGCGTGTGTGTGTCAGTGAGGATGAGCGCATGTGTGTCAGTGAGAATGAGCGCGTGTGTGTCAGTGAGGATGAGCGTGAGTGTGTGAATGAGGATGAGTGCGTGTGTGTCGGTGAGGATGAGCGCGTGTGTGTCGGTGAGGATGAGCGCGTGTGTGACGGTGAGGATGAGCGCGTGTGTGTCGGTGAGGATGAGCGCGTGTGTGTCGGTGAGGATGAGCGCCTGTGTGTCGGTGAGGATGAGCGCGTTTGTGTCGGTGAGGATGAACGCGTGTGTGTCTGTGAGGATGAGCGCGTGTGTGTCGGTGAGGATGAGCGCGTGTGTGTCGGTGAGGATGAGCGAGTGTATGTCGGTGAGGATGAGTGCGTTTGTGTTGGTGAGGATGAGTGCGTGTGTGTCCGTGAGGATGAGCGCGTGTGTGTCCGTGAGGATGAGTGCGTGTGTGTTGGTGAGGATGAGTGCGTGTGTGTCCGTGAGGATGAGCACGTGTGTTTCAGTGAGGATGAGTGCGTGTGTGTCGGTGAGGATGAGCGCGTGTGTGTCAGTGAGGATGAGCACGTGTGTTTCAGTGATGATGAGCGCGTGTGTGTCGGTGAGGATGAGCGCGTGTGTGTCAGTGAGGATGAGCACGTGTGTGTCAGTGAGGATGAGCGCGTGTGTGTCAGTGAGGATGAGTGCGTTTGTGTCGGTGAGGCTGAGAGCATGTGTGTCAGTGAGGATGAGCGAATGTGTGTCAGTGAGGATGACAGCGTGTGCGTCAGTGAGGATGACCGCGTGTGTGTCGGTGAGAATGAGCGCGTGTGTGTCGGTGAGGATGAGCGCGTGTGTGTCGGTGAGGATGAGCGCGTGTTTGTCGGTGAGGATGAGCGGGTGTGTGTCGGTGAGGATGAGCGGGTGTGTGTCGGTGAGGAAGAGCGCGTGTGTGTCGGTGAGGATGAGCGGGTGTGTGTCGGTGAGGAAGAGCGCGTGTGTGTCGGTGAGGAAGAGCGCGTGTGTTTCGGTGAGGATGAGCGGGTGTGTGTCGGTGAGGAAGAGCGCGTGTGTGTCGGTGAGGAAGAGCGCGTGTGTGTCGGTGAGGATGAGTGCGTGTGTGTCAGTGAGAATGAGCGCGTGAGTGTCGGTGAGGATGAGCGGGTGTGTGTCGGTGAGGATGAGCGCGTGTGTGTCGGTGAGGATGAGCGGGTGTGTGTCGGTGAGGAAGAGCGCGTGTGTGTCGGTGAGGAAGAGCGCGTGTGTGTCGGTGAGGATGAGTGCGTGTGTGTCAGTGAGAATGAGCGCGTGAGTGTCGGTGAGGATGAGCGCGTGTGTGTCAGTGAGAATGAGCGTGTGTGAGTGTCGGTGACGGTGAGGGCATGTGTGTTGGTGAGGATGAGCGCGTGTGTGTCGGTGAGGATGAGCGCGTGTGTGTCTGTGAGGATGAGCGCGTGTGTGTCGGTGAGGATGAGCGCGTTTGTGTCGGTGTGGATGAACGCGTGTGTGTGAATGAGGATGAGTGCGTGTGTGTCGGTGAGGATGAGCGCCTGTGTGCCGGTGAGGATGAGCGCGTGTGTGTCGGTGAGGATGAGCGCGTGTGTGTCGGTGAGGATGAGTGCGTGTGTGTCTGTGAGGATGAGCGCGTGTGTGTCTGTGAGGATGAGCGCGTGTGTGTCAGTGAGGATGAGCGCGTTTGTGTCGGTGAGGATGAGGGCATGTGTGTCAGTGAGGATGAGCGCGTGTGTGTCTGTCAGGATGAGCGCGTGTGTGTCGGTGAGGATGAGCGCGTTTGTGTCGGTGAGGATGAGGGCATGTGTGTCAGTGAGGATGAGCGCGTGTGTGTCAGTGAGGATGAGCGCGTGTGTTTCAGTGTGGATGAGCGTGTGTGTGTGAATGAGGATGAGCGTGTGTGTGTCAGTGATGATGAGCACGTGTCTGTGTGGATGAGCGTGAGTGTGTGACTGAGGATGTGCGTGTGTGTGTCAGTGAGGATGAGCGCATGTGTGTCAGTGAGAATGAGCGCGTGTGTGTCAGTGAGGATGAGCGTGAGTGTGTGAATGAGGATGAGTGCGTGTGTGTCGGTGAGGATGAGCGCGTGTGTGTCGGTGAGGATGAGCGCGTGTGTGACGGTGAGGATGAGCGCGTGTGTGTCGGTGAGGATGAGCGCGTGTGTGTCGGTGAGGATGAGCGCGTGTGTGACGGTGAGGATGAGCGCGTGTGTGTCGGTGAGGATGAGCGCGTGTGTGTCAGTGAGGATGAGCGAATGTGTGTCGGAGATGATGAGCGCGTGTGTGTCGGTGAGGATGAGCGCATGTGTGTCAGTGAGTATGAGCGCATGTGTGTCGGTGAGGATGAGCGCGTGTGTGTCGGTGAGGATGAGGGCATGTGTCAGTGAGGATGAGCGCATGTGTGTCAGTGAGGATGAGAGCGTGACTGTCGGTGAGGATCAGCGCATTTGTGTCGGTGAAGATGAGCGCGTGTGTGTCAGTGAGGATGAGCGCTTGTGTGTCAGTGAGGATGAGTGCGTGTGTGTTGGTGAAGATGAGCGCATGTGTGTCAGTGAGGATGAGCGCGTGTTTCCGTGAGCATGAAGGCGTGTGTGTCAGTTGGGATGAGCGCGTGAGTGTCGGTGAGGATGAGCGCGTGGGCGTCAGTGAGGATGAGCCGTGTGTGTTGGTGAGGATGAGGGCGTGTGTGTCGGTGAGGATGGGGGCGTGTGCGTCGGTGAGGATGCACGTGTGTGTCGGAGAGGATGAGCGCTTGTGTGTCAGTGAGAATGAGCGTGGGTGTGTCAGTGAGGATGAGCGCGTGTGTGTCAGTGAGAATGAGCGCGTGTGTGTCGGAGAGGATGAGGGCGTTTGTGTCAGTGAGGATGAGTGCGTGTGTGTCCGTGAGGTTGAGTGCGTGTGTGTCCGTGAGGATGAGTGCGTGTGTGTCCGTGAGGATGAGTGCGTGTGTGTTGGTGAGGATGAGTGCGTGTGTGTCCGTGAGGATGAGCGCGTGTGTTTCAGTGATGATGAGCGCGTGTGTGTCGGTGAGGATGAGCGCGTGTGTGTCAGTGAGGATGAGCACATGTGTGTCAGTGAGGATGAGCGCGCGTGTGTCAGTGAGGATGAGTGCGTTTGTGTTGGTGAGGATGAGTGCGTGTGTGTCCGTGAGGATGAGCGCGTGTGTGTCCGTGAGGATGAGTGCGTGTGTGTTGGTGAGGATGAGTGCGTGTGTGTCCGTGAGGATGAGCACGTGTGTTTCAGTGATGATGAGCGCGTGTGTGTCGGTGAGGATGAGCGCGTGTGTGTCAGTGAGCATGAGCACGTGTGTGTCAGTGAGGATGAGCGCGTGTGTGTCAGTGAGGATGAGTGCGTTTGTGTCGGTGAGGCTGAGAGCATGTGTGTCAGTGAGGATGAGCGAATGTGTGTCAGTGAGGATGACAGCGTGTGCGTCAGTGAGGATGACCGCGTGTGTGTCGGTGAGAATGAGCGCGTGTGTGTCGGTGAGGATGAGCGCGTGTGTGTCGGTGAGGATGAGCGCGTGTGTGTCGGTGAGGATGAGCGGGTGTGTGTCGGTGAGGAAGAGCGCGTGTGTGTCGGTGAGGATGAGCGGGTGTGTGTCGGTGAGGAAGAGCGCGTGTGTGTCGGTGAGGCAGAGCGCGTGTGTTTCGGTGAGGATGAGCGGGTGTGTGTCGGTGAGGAAGAGCGCGTGTGTGTCGGTGAGGAAGAGCGCGTGTGTGTCGGTGAGGATGAGTGCGTGTGTGTCAGTGAGAATGAGCGCGTGAGTGTCGGTGAGGATGAGCGGGTGTGTGTCGGTGAGGATGAGCGCGTGTGTGTCGGTGAGGATGAGCGCGTGGGCGTCAGTGAGGATGAGCCGTGTGTGTTGGTGAGGATGAGGGCGTGTGTGTCGGTGAGGATGGGGGCGTGTGCGTCGGTGAGGATGCACGTGTGTGTCGGAGAGGATGAGCGCTTGTGTGTCAGTGAGAATGAGCGTGGGTGTGTCAGTGAGGATGAGCGCGTGTGTGTCAGTGAGAATGAGCGCGTGTGTGTCGGAGAGGATGAGGGCGTTTGTGTCAGTGAGGATGAGTGCGTGTGTGTCCGTGAGGTTGAGTGCGTGTGTGTCCGTGAGGATGAGCGAGTGTGTGTCAGTGAGGATGAGCGAGTGTGTGTCAGCGAGGATGAGCGCATGTGTGTCGGAGAGGATGAGCGCGTGTGTGTCAGTGAGGATGAGCGCGTGCGTGTCGGTGAGGATGAGCGCATGTGTGTCGGTGAGGATGAGCGCCTGTGTGTCGGTGAGGATGAGGGCATGTGTGTCAGTGAGGATGAGAACGTGACTGTTGGTGAGGATCAGCGCATTTGTGTCGGTGAAGATGAGCGCGTGTGTGTCAGTGAGGATGAGCGCGTGTGTGTCAGTGAGGATGAGTGCGTGTGTGTTGGTGAAGATGAGCGCATGTGTGTCAGTGAGGATGAGCGCGGGTTTCCGTGAGCATGAAGGCGTGTGTGTCCGTGAGGATGAGTGCGTGAGTGTCGGTGAGAATGAGCGCATGTGTGTCAGTGAGGATGAGCTCATGTGTGTCAGTGAGGATGAGCACGTGTGTGTCAGTGAGGATGAGCCGTGTGTGTTGGTGAGGATGAGGGAGTGTGTGTCGGTGAGGATGGGGGCGTGTGCGTCGGTGAGGATGCGCGTGTGTGTCGGAGAGGATGAGCGCTTGTGCGTCAGTGAGGATGAGCACGTGTATGTCAGTGAAAATGAGCGCGTGTGTGTCGGAGAGGATGAGGGCGTTTGTGTCAGTGAGGATGAGTGCGTGTGTGTCCGTGAGGATGAGTGCGTGTGTGTCCGTGAGGATGAGTGCGTGTGTGTCCGTGAGGATGAGTGCGTGTGTGTCGGAGGGGATGAGTGCGTGTGTGTCGGTGAGGAAGAGCGCGTGTGTTTCGGTGAGGATGAGCGGGTGTGTGTCGGTGAGGAAGAGCGCGTGTGTGTCGGTGAGGAAGAGCGCGTGTGTGTCGGTGAGGATGAGTGCGTGTGTGTCAGTGAGAATGAGCGCGTGAGTGTCGGTGAGGATGAGCGGGTGTGTGTCGGTGAGGATGAGCGCGTGTGTGTCGGTGAGGATGAGCGCGTGGGCGTCAGTGAGGATGAGCCGTGTGTGTTGGTGAGGATGAGGGAGTGTGTGTCGGTGAGGATGGGGGGGTGTGCGTCGGTGAGGATGCGCGTGTGTGTCGGAGAGGATGAGCGCTTGTGCGTCAGTGAGGATGAGCACGTGTATGTCAGTGAAAATGAGCGCGTGTGTGTCGGAGAGGATGAGGGCGTTTGTGTCAGTGAGGATGAGTGCGTGTGTGTCCGTGAGGATGAGTGCGTGTGTGTCCGTGAGGATGAGTGTGTGTGTGTCCGTGAGGATGAGTGCGTGTGTGTCGGAGGGGATGAGTGCGTGTGTGTCGGTGAGGAAGAGCGCGTGTGTTTCGGTGAGGATGAGCGGGTGTGTGTCGGTGAGGATGAGCGCGTGTGTGTCGGTGAGGATGAGCGCGTGGGCGTCAGTGAGGATGAGCCGTGTGTGTTGGTGAGGATGAGGGCGTGTGTGTCGGTGAGGATGGGGGCGTGTGCGACGGTGAGGATGCACGTGTGTGTCGGAGAGGATGAGCGCTTGTGTGTCAGTGAGAATGAGCGTGGGTGTGTCAGTGAGGATGAGCGCGTGTGTGTCAGTGAGAATGAGCGCGTGTGTGTCGGAGAGGATGAGGGCGTTTGTGTCAGTGAGGATGAGTGCGTGTGTGTCCGTGAGGTTGAGTGCGTGTGTGTCCGTGAGGATGAGCGAGTGTGTGTCAGTGAGGATGAGCGAGTGTGTGTCAGTGAGGATGAGCGCATGTGTGTCGGAGAGGATGAGCGCGTGTGTGTCAGTGAGGATGAGCGCGTGCGTGTCGGTGAGGATGAGCGCATGTGTGTCGGTGAGGATGAGCGCCTGTGTGTCGGTGAGGATGAGTGCGTGTGTGTCAGTGAGAATGAGCGCGTGAGTGTCGGTGAGGATGAGCGGGTGTGTGTCGGTGAGGATGAGCGCGTGTGTGTCGGTGAGGATGAGCGCATGGGCGTCAGTGAGGATGAGCCGTGTGTGTTGGTGAGGATGAGGGCGTGTGTGTCGGTGAGGATGGGGGCGTGTGCGTCGGTGAGGATGCACGTGTGTGTCGGAGAGGATGAGCGCTTGTGTGTCAGTGAGAATGAGCGTGGGTGTGTCAGTGAGGATGAGCGCGTGTGTGTCAGTGAGAATGAGCGCGTGTGTGTCGGAGAGGATGAGGGCGTTTGTGTCAGTGAGGATGAGTGCGTGTGTGTCCGTGAGGTTGAGTGCGTGTGTGTCCGTGAGGATGAGCGAGTGTGTGTCAGTGAGGATGAGCGAGTGTGTGTCAGTGAGGATGAGCGCATGTGTGTCGGAGAGGATGAGCGCGTGTGTGTCAGTGAGGATGAGCGCGTGCGTGTCGGTGAGGATGAGCGCATGTGTGTCGGTGAGGATGAGCGCCTGTGTGTCGGTGAGGATGAGGGCATGTGTGTCAGTGAGGATGAGAACGTGACTGTTGGTGAGGATCAGCGCATTTGTGTCGGTGAAGATGAGCGCGTGTGTGTCAGTGAGGATGAGCGCGTGTGTGTCAGTGAGGATGAGTGCGTGTGTGTTGGTGAAGATGAGCGCATGTGTGTCAGTGAGGATGAGCGCGGGTTTCCGTGAGCATGAAGGCGTGTGTGTCCGTGAGGATGAGTGCGTGAGTGTCGGTGAGAATGAGCGCATGTGTGTCAGTGAGGATGAGCTCATGTGTGTCAGTGAGGATGAGCACGTGTGTGTCAGTGAGGATGAGCCGTGTGTGTTGGTGAGGATGAGGGAGTGTGTGTCGGTGAGGATGGGGGCGTGTGCGTCGGTGAGGATGCGCGTGTGTGTCGGAGAGGATGAGCGCTTGTGCGTCAGTGAGGATGAGCACGTGTATGTCAGTGAAAATGAGCGCGTGTGTGTCGGAGAGGATGAGGGCGTTTGTGTCAGTGAGGATGAGTGCGTGTGTGTCCGTGAGGATGAGTGCGTGTGTGTCCGTGAGGATGAGTGCGTGTGTGTCCGTGAGGATGAGTGCGTGTGTGTCGGAGGGGATGAGTGCGTGTGTGTCTGTGAGGATGAGTGCGTGTGTGTCGGTGAGGATGAGCGCGTGTGTTTCAGTGATGATGAGCGCGTGTGTGTCGGTGAGGATGAGCGCGTGTGTGTCAGTGAGGATGAGCACGTGTGTGTCAGTGAGGATGACCGCGTGTGTGTCAGTGAGGATGAGTTCATGTGTGTCAGTGAGGATGAGCACGTGTGTGTCAGTGAGGATGAGCGAATGTGTGTCAGTGAGGATGAGTGCGTGTTTGTCGGTGAGGATGACAGAGTGTGTGTCAGTGAGGATGAGCGCGTGTGTGTCAGTGAGGATGAGCACGTGGGTGTCAGTGAGGATGGGCTCATGTGTGTCAGTGAGGATGAGCACGTGTGTGTCAGTGAGGATGAGCGAATGTGTGTCAGTGAGGATGACAGAGTGTGTGTCAGTGGGGATGACCGCGTGTGTGTCGGTGAGAATGAGCGCGTGTGTGTCAGTGAGGATGAGAGCGTGTGTGTGGGTGAGGATGAGCGCGTGTGTGTCGGTGAGGATGAGCGTGTGTGTGTCGGTGAGGATGAGCGCGTGTGTGTCGGTGAGGATGAGCGCGTGTGTGTCGGTAAGGATGAGTGCGTGTGTGTCAGTAAGAACGAGCGCGTGTGTGTCAGTAAGGATGAGCGTGTGTGTATCACTGAGGATGAGCGCGTGTGTGTCAGTGAGGATGAGTGCATGTGTGTCAGTGAGGATAAGCGCGTGTGTGACAGTAAGGATGAGCACGTGTGTGTCAGTGAGGATGAGCGCTTGTGTGTCAGTGAGGATGAGTGCGTTTGTGTCGGTGAGGATGAGCGCGTGTGTTTCGGAGAGGATGAGCGTTTGTGTGTCAGTGAGGATGAGCGCGTGTGTGTCAGTGAGGATGAGTGCGTTTGTGTCGGTGAGGATGAGCGCGTGTGTGTCAGTGAGGATGAGCATGTGTGTGTCAGTGAGGATGAGCGCGTGTGTGTCAGTGAGGATGAGTGCGTGTGTTTCAGTGAGGATGAGCGAATGTGTGTCAGTGAAGATGAGCGCGTGTGTGTCAGTGAGGATGAGCGCGTGTGTGTCAGTGAGGATGAGCGCATGTGTGTCAGTGAGGATGAGCGCGTGTGTGTCGGTGAGGATGAGCGCGTGTGTGTCAGTGAGGATGAGCGAATGTATGTCGGAGATGATGAGCGCGTGTGTGTCGGTGAGGATGAGCGCATGTGTGTCAGTGAGTATGAGCGCATGTGTGTCGGTGAGGATGAGCGCGTGTGTGTCGGTGAGGATGAGGGCATGTGTCAGTGAGGATGAGCGCATGTGTGTCAGTGAGGATGAGAGCGTGACTGTCGGTGAGGATCAGCGCATTTGTGTCGGTGAAGATGAGCGCGTGTGTGTCAGTGAGGATGAGCGCTTGTGTGTCAGTGAGGATGAGTGCGTGTGTGTTGGTGAAGATGAGCGCATGTGTGTCAGTGAGGATGAGCGCGTGTTTCCGTGAGCATGAAGGCGTGTGTGTCAGTTGGGATGAGCGCGTGAGTGTCGGTGAGGATGAGCGCGTGGGCGTCAGTGAGGATGAGCCGTGTGTGTTGGTGAGGATGAGGGCGTGTGTGTCGGTGAGGATGGGGGCGTGTGCGTCGGTGAGGATGCACGTGTGTGTCGGAGAGGATGAGCGCTTGTGTGTCAGTGAGAATGAGCGTGGGTGTGTCAGTGAGGATGAGCGCGTGTGTGTCAGTGAGAATGAGCGCGTGGGTGTCGGAGAGGATGAGGGCGTTTGTGTCAGTGAGGATGAGCGAATGTGTGTCAGTGAGGATGACAGCGTGTGCGTCAGTGAGGATGACCGCGTGTGTGTCGGTGAGAATGAGCGCGTGTGTGTCGGTGAGGATGAGCGCGTGTGTGTCGGTGAGGATGAGCGCGTGTTTGTCGGTGAGGATGAGCGGGTGTGTGTCGGTGAGGATGAGCGGGTGTGTGTCGGTGAGGAAGAGCGCGTGTGTGTCGGTGAGGATGAGCGGGTGTGTGTCGGTGAGGAAGAGCGCGTGTGTGTCGGTGAGGAAGAGCGCGTGTGTTTCAGTGAGGATGAGCGGGTGTGTGTCGGTGAGGAAGAGCGCGTGTGTGTCGGTGAGGAAGAGCGCGTGTGTGTCGGTGAGGATGAGTGCGTGTGTGTCAGTGAGAATGAGCACGTGAGTGTCGGTGAGGATGAGCGGGTGTGTGTCGGTGAGGATGAGCGCGTGTGTGTCGGTGAGGATGAGCGCGTGGGCGTCAGTGAGGATGAGCCGTGTGTGTTGGTGAGGATGAGGGCGTGTGTGTCGGTGAGGATGGGGGCGTGTGCGTCGGTGAGGATGCACGTGTGTGTCGGAGAGGATGAGCGCTTGTGTGTCAGTGAGAATGAGCGTGGGTGTGTCAGTGAGGATGAGCGCGTGTGTGTCAGTGAGAATGAGCGCGTGTGTGTCGGAGAGGATGAGGGCGTTTGTGTCAGTGAGGATGAGTGCGTGTGTGTCCGTGAGGTTGAGTGCGTGTGTGTCCGTGAGGATGAGTGCGTGTGTGTCCGTGAGGATGAGTGCGTGTGTGTTGGTGAGGATGAGTGCGTGTGTGTCCGTGAGGATGCGCGCGTGTGTTTCAGTGATGATGAGCGCGTGTGTGTCGGTGAGGATGAGCGCGTGTGTGTCAGTGAGGATGAGCACGTGTGTGTCAGTGAGGATGAGCGCGTGTGTGTCAGTGAGGATGAGTGCGTTTGTGTTGGTGAGGATGAGTGCGTGTGTGTCCGTGAGGATGAGCGCGTGTGTGTCCGTGAGGATGAGTGCGTGTGTGTTGGTGAGGATGAGTGCGTGTGTGTCCGTGAGGATGAGCACGTGTGTTTCAGTGAGGATGAGTGCGTGTGTGTCGGTGAGGATGAGCGCGTGTGTGTCAGTGAGGATGAGCACGTGTGTTTCAGTGATGATGAGCGCGTGTGTGTCGGTGAGGATGAGCGCGTGTGTGTCAGTGAGGATGAGCACGTGTGTGTCAGTGAGGATGAGCGCGTGTGTGTCAGTGAGGATGAGTGCGTTTGTGTCGGTGAGGCTGAGAGCATGTGTGTCAGTGAGGATGAGCGAATGTGTGTCAGTGAGGATGACAGCGTGTGCGTCAGTGAGGATGACCGCGTGTGTGTCGGTGAGAATGAGCGCGTGTGTGTCGGTGAGGATGAGCGCGTGTGTGTCGGTGAGGATGAGCGCGTGTTTGTCGGTGAGGATGAGCGGGTGTGTGTCGGTGAGGATGAGCGGGTGTGTGTCGGTGAGGAAGAGCGCGTGTGTGTCGGTGAGGATGAGCGGGTGTGTGTCGGTGAGGAAGAGCGCGTGTGTGTCGGTGAGGAAGAGCGCGTGTGTTTCGGTGAGGATGAGCGGGTGTGTGTCGGTGAGGAAGAGCGCGTGTGTGTCGGTGAGGAAGAGCGCGTGTGTGTCGGTGAGGATGAGTGCGTGTGTGTCAGTGAGAATGAGCGCGTGAGTGTCGGTGAGGATGAGCGGGTGTGTGTCGGTGAGGATGAGCGCGTGTGTGTCGGTGAGGATGAGCGGGTGTGTGTCGGTGAGGAAGAGCGCGTGTGTGTCGGTGAGGAAGAGCGCGTGTGTGTCGGTGAGGATGAGTGCGTGTGTGTCAGTGAGAATGAGCGCGTGAGTGTCGGTGAGGATGAGCGCGTGTGTGTCAGTGAGAATGAGCGTGTGTGAGTGTCGGTGACGGTGAGGGCATGTGTGTTGGTGAGGATGAGCGCGTGTGTGTCGGTGAGGATGAGCGCGTGTGTGTCTGTGAGGATGAGCGCGTGTGTGTCGGTGAGGATGAGCGCGTTTGTGTCGGTGTGGATGAACGCGTGTGTGTGAATGAGGATGAGTGCGTGTGTGTCGGTGAGGATGAGCGCCTGTGTGCCGGTGAGGATGAGCGCGTGTGTGTCGGTGAGGATGAGCGCGTGTGTGTCGGTGAGGATGAGTGCGTGTGTGTCTGTGAGGATGAGCGCGTGTGTGTCTGTGAGGATGAGCGCGTGTGTGTCAGTGAGGATGAGCGCGTTTGTGTCGGTGAGGATGAGGGCATGTGTGTCAGTGAGGATGAGCGCGTGTGTGTCTGTCAGGATGAGCGCGTGTGTGTCGGTGAGGATGAGCGCGTTTGTGTCGGTGAGGATGAGGGCATGTGTGTCAGTGAGGATGAGCGCGTGTGTGTCAGTGAGGATGAGCGCGTGTGTTTCAGTGTGGATGAGCGTGTGTGTGTGAATGAGGATGAGCGTGTGTGTGTCAGTGATGATGAGCACGTGTCTGTGTGGATGAGCGTGAGTGTGTGACTGAGGATGTGCGTGTGTGTGTCAGTGAGGATGAGCGCATGTGTGTCAGTGAGAATGAGCGCGTGTGTGTCAGTGAGGATGAGCGTGAGTGTGTGAATGAGGATGAGTGCGTGTGTGTCGGTGAGGATGAGCGCGTGTGTGTCGGTGAGGATGAGCGCGTGTGTGACGGTGAGGATGAGCGCGTGTGTGTCGGTGAGGATGAGCGCGTGTGTGTCGGTGAGGATGAGCGCCTGTGTGTCGGTGAGGATGAGCGCGTTTGTGTCGGTGAGGATGAACGCGTGTGTGTCTGTGAGGATGAGCGCGTGTGTGTCGGTGAGGATGAGCGCGTGTGTGTCGGTGAGGATGAGCGAGTGTATGTCGGTGAGGATGAGCGCGTGTGTTTCGGTGAGGATGAGCGCATGTGTGTCGGTGAGGATGAGTGCGTGTGTGTCGGTGAGGATGAGGGCGTGTGTGTCAGTGAGGATGAGCGCGTGTGTGTCAGTGAGGATGAGCGCGTGTGTTTCAGTGCGGATGAGCGTGTGTGTGTGAATGAGGATGAGCGTGTGTGTGAATGAGGATGAGCGCGTGTGTTTCAGTGTGGATGAGCGTGTGTGTGTGAATGAGGATGAGCGTGTGTGTGTCAGTGATGATGAGCACGTGCCTGTGTGGATGAGCGTGAGTGTGTGAATGAGGATGAGTGCGTGTGTGTCGGTGAGGATGAGCGCGTGTGTGTCGGTGAGGATGAGCGCGTGTGTGACGGTGAGGATGAGCGCGTGTGTGTCGGTGAGGATGAGCGCGTGTGTGTCGGTGAGGATAAGCGCCTGTGTGTCGGTGAGGATGAGCGCGTTTGTGTCGGTGAGGATGAACGCGTGTGTGTCTGTGAGGATGAGCGCGTGTGTGTCGGTGAGGATGAGCGCGTGTGTGTCGGTGAGGATGAGCGAGTGTATGTCGGTGAGGATGAGCGCGTGTGTTTCGGTGAGGATGAGCGCGTGTGTGTCGGTGAGGATGAGTGCGTGTGTGTCGGTGAGGATGAGGGCGTGTGTGTCAGTGAGGATGAGCGCGTGTGTGTCAGTGAGGATGAGCGCGTGTGTTTCAGTGTGGATAAGCGTGTGTGTGTGAATGAGGATGAGCGTCTGTGTGTCAGTGACGATGAGCACGTGTGTGTCAGTGAGAATGAGCGCGTGTGTGTCTGTGTGAATGAGCGTGAGTGTGTGACTGAGGATGTGCGTGTGTGTGTCAGTGAGGATGAGCGCATGTGTGTCAGTGAGAATGAGCGCGTGTGTGTCAGTGAGGATGAGCGTGAGTGTGTGAATGAGGATGAGCGCGTGTGTGTCAGTGAGGATGAGGGCGTGTGTGTCAGTGAGGATGAGCGCGTGTGTTTCAGTATGGATGAGCGTGTGTGTGTGAATGAGGATGAGCGTCTGTGTGTCAGTGACGATGAGCACGTGTGTGTCAGTGAGAATGAGCGCGTGTGTGTCTGTGTGAATGAGCGTGAGTGTGTGACTGAGGATGTGCGTGTGTGTGTCAGTGAGGATGAGCGCATGTGTGTCAGTGAGAATGAGCGCGTGTGTGTCAGTGAGGATGAGCGTGAGTGTGTGAATGAGGATGAGCGCGTGTGTGTCAGTGAGGATGAGGGCGTGTGTGTCAGTGAGGATGAGCGCGTGTGTGTCAGTGAGGATGAGCGCGTGTGTTTCAGTGTGGATGAGCGTGTGTGTGTGAATGAGGATGAGCGTGTGTGTGAATGAGGATGAGCGCGTGTGTTTCAGTGTGGATGAGCGTGTGTGTGTGAATGAGGATGAGCGTGTGTGTGTCAGTGATGATGAGCACGTGTCTGTGTGGATGAGCGTGAGTGTGTGACTGAGGATGTGCGTGTGTGTGTCAGTGAGGATGAGCGCATGTGTGTCAGTGAGAATGAGCGCGTGTGTGTCAGTGAGGATGAGCGTGAGTGTGTGAATGAGGATGAGTGCGTGTGTGTCGGTGAGGATGAGCGCGTGTGTGTCGGTGAGGATGAGCGCGTGTGTGACGGTGCGGATGAGCGCGTGTGTGTCGGTGAGGATGAGCGCGTGTGTGTCGGTGAGGATAAGCGCCTGTGTGTCGGTGAGGATGAGCGCGTTTGTGTCGGTGAGGATGAACGCGTGTGTGTCTGTGAGGATGAGCGCGTGTGTGTCGGTGAGGATGAGCGCGTGTGTGTCGGTGAGGATGAGCGAGTGTATGTCGGTGAGGATGAGCGCGTGTGTTTCGGTGAGGATGAGCGCGTGTGTGTCGGTGAGGATGAGTGCGTGTGTGTCGGTGAGGATGAGGGCGTGTGTGTCAGTGAGGATGAGCGCCTGTGTGTCAGTGAGGATGAGCGCGTGTGTTTCAGTGTGGATGAGCGTGTGTGTGTGAATGAGGATGAGCGTCTGTGTGTCAGTGACGATGAGCACGTGTGTGTCAGTGAGAATGAGCGCGTGTGTGTCTGTGTGAATGAGCGTGAGAGTGTGACTGAGGATGTGCGTGTGTGTGTCAGTGAGGATGAGCGCATGTGTGTCAGTGAGAATGAGCGCGTGTGTGTCGGTGAGGATGAGCGCGTGTTTGTCGGTGAGGATGAGCGGGTGTGTGTCGGTGAGGATGAGCGGGTGTGTGTCGGTGAGGAAGAGCGCGTGTGTGTCGGTGAGGATGAGCGGGTGTGTGTCGGTGAGGAAGAGCGCGTGTGTGTCGGTGAGGAAGAGCGCGTGTGTTTCGGTGAGGATGAGCGGGTGTGTGTCGGTGAGGAAGAGCGCGTGTGTGTCGGTGAGGAAGAGCGCGTGTGTGTCGGTGAGGATGAGTGCGTGTGTGTCAGTGAGAATGAGCGCGTGAGTGTCGGTGAGGATGAGCGGGTGTGTGTCGGTGAGGATGAGCGCGTGTGTGTCGGTGAGGATGAGCGGGTGTGTGTCGGTGAGGAAGAGCGCGTGTGTGTCGGTGAGGAAGAGCGCGTGTGTGTCGGTGAGGATGAGTGCGTGTGTGTCAGTGAGAATGAGCGCGTGAGTGTCGGTGAGGATGAGCGCGTGTGTGTCAGTGAGAATGAGCGTGTGTGAGTGTCGGTGACGGTGAGGGCATGTGTGTTGGTGAGGATGAGCGCGTGTGTGTCGGTGAGGATGAGCGCGTGTGTGTCTGTGAGGATGAGCGCGTGTGTGTCGGTGAGGATGAGCGCGTTTGTGTCGGTGTGGATGAACGCGTGTGTGTGAATGAGGATGAGTGCGTGTGTGTCGGTGAGGATGAGCGCCTGTGTGCCGGTGAGGATGAGCGCGTGTGTGTCGGTGAGGATGAGCGCGTGTGTGTCGGTGAGGATGAGTGCGTGTGTGTCTGTGAGGATGAGCGCGTGTGTGTCTGTGAGGATGAGCGCGTGTGTGTCAGTGAGGATGAGCGCGTTTGTGTCGGTGAGGATGAGGGCATGTGTGTCAGTGAGGATGAGCGCGTGTGTGTCTGTCAGGATGAGCGCGTGTGTGTCGGTGAGGATGAGCGCGTTTGTGTTGGTGAGGATGAGGGCATGTGTGTCAGTGAGGATGAGCGCGTGTGTGTCAGTGAGGATGAGCGCGTGTGTTTCAGTGTGGATGAGCGTGTGTGTGTGAATGAGGATGAGCGTGTGTGTGTCAGTGATGATGAGCACGTGTCTGTGTGGATGAGCGTGAGTGTGTGACTGAGGATGTGCGTGTGTGTGTCAGTGAGGATGAGCGCATGTGTGTCAGTGAGAATGAGCGCGTGTGTGTCAGTGAGGATGAGCGTGAGTGTGTGAATGAGGATGAGTGCGTGTGTGTCGGTGAGGATGAGCGCGTGTGTGTCGGTGAGGATGAGCGCGTGTGTGACGGTGAGGATGAGCGCGTGTGTGTCGGTGAGGATGAGCGCGTGTGTGTCGGTGAGGATGAGCGCCTGTGTGTCGGTGAGGATGAGCGCGTTTGTGTCGGTGAGGATGAACGCGTGTGTGTCTGTGAGGATGAGCGCGTGTGTGTCGGTGAGGATGAGCGCGTGTGTGTCGGTGAGGATGAGCGAGTGTATGTCGGTGAGGATGAGCGCGTGTGTTTCGGTGAGGATGAGCGCGTGTGTGTCGGTGAGGATGAGTGCGTGTGTGTCGGTGAGGATGAGGGCGTGTGTGTCAGTGAGGATGAGCGCGTGTGTGTCAGTGAGGATGAGCGCGTGTGTTTCAGTGTGGATGAGCGTGTGTGTGTGAATGAGGATGAGCGTCTGTGTGTCAGTGACGATGAGCACGTGTGTGTCAGTGAGAATGAGCGCGTGTGTGTCTGTGTGAATGAGCGTGAGTGTGTGACTGAGGATGTGCGTGTGTGTTTCAGTGAGGATGAGCGCATGTGTGTCAGTGAGAATGAGCGCGTGTGTGTCAGTGAGGATGAGCGTGAGTGTGTGAATGAGGATGAGCGCGTGTGTGTCAGTGAGGATGAGGGCGTGTGTGTCAGTGAGGATGAGCGCGTGTGTGTCAGTGAGGATGAGCGCGTGTGTTTCAGTGTGGATGAGCGTGTGTGTGTGAATGAGGATGAGCGTGTGTGTGAATGAGGATGAGCGCGTGTGTTTCAGTGTGGATGAGCGTGTGTGTGTGAATGAGGATGAGCGTGTGTGTGTCAGTGATGATGAGCACGTGTCTGTGTGGATGAGCGTGAGTGTGTGACTGAGGATGTGCGTGTGTGTGTCAGTGAGGATGAGCGCATGTGTGTCAGTGAGAATGAGCGCGTGTGTGTCAGTGAGGATGAGCGTGAGTGTGTGAATGAGGATGAGTGCGTGTGTGTCGGTGAGGATGAGCGCGTGTGTGTCGGTGAGGATGAGCGCGTGTGTGACGGTGAGGATGAGCGCGTGTGTGTCGGTGAGGATGAGCGCGTGTGTGTCGGTGAGGATAAGCGCCTGTGTGTCGGTGAGGATGAGCGCGTTTGTGTCGGTGAGGATGAACGCGTGTGTGTCTGTGAGGATGAGCGCGTGTGTGTCGGTGAGGATGAGCGCGTGTGTGTCGGTGAGGATGAGCGAGTGTATGTCGGTGAGGATGAGCGCGTGTGTTTCGGTGAGGATGAGCGCGTGTGTGTCGGTGAGGATGAGTGCGTGTGTGTCGGTGAGGATGAGGGCGTGTGTGTCAGTGAGGATGAGCGCGTGTGTGTCAGTGAGGATGAGCGCGTGTGTTTCAGTGTGGATGAGCGTGTGTGTGTGAATGAGGATGAGCGTCTGTGTGTCAGTGACGATGAGCACGTGTGTGTCAGTGAGAATGAGCGCGTGTGTGTCTGTGTGAATGAGCGTGAGTGTGTGACTGAGGATGTGCGTGTGTGTGTCAGTGAGGATGAGCGCATGTGTGTCAGTGAGAATGAGCGCGTGTGTGTCAGTGAGGATGAGCGTGAGTGTGTGAATGAGGATGAGCGCGTGTGTGTCAGTGAGGATGAGGGCGTGTGTGTCAGTGAGGATGAGCGCGTGTGTTTCAGTGTGGATGAGCGTGTGTGTGTGAATGAGGATGAGCGTCTGTGTGTCAGTGACGATGAGCACGTGTGTGTCAGTGAGAATGAGCGCGTGTGTGTCTGTGTGAATGAGCGTGAGTGTGTGACTGAGGATGTGCGTGTGTGTGTCAGTGAGGATGAGCGCATGTGTGTCAGTGAGAATGAGCGCGTGTGTGTCAGTGAGGATGAGCGTGAGTGTGTGAATGAGGATGAGCGCGTGTGTGTCAGTGAGGATGAGGGCGTGTGTGTCAGTGAGGATGAGCGCGTGTGTGTCAGTGAGGATGAGCGCGTATGTTTCAGTGTGGATGAGCGTGTGTGTGTGAATGAGGATGAGCGTGTGTGTGAATGAGGATGAGCGCGTGTGTTTCAGTGTGGATGAGCGTGTGTGTGTGAATGAGGATGTGCGTGTGTGTGTCAGTGAGGATGAGCGCATGTGTGTCAGTGAGAATGAGCGCGTGTGTGTCAGTGAGGATGAGCGTGAGTGTGTGAATGAGGATGAGCGCGTGTGTGTCAGTGAGGATGAGGGCGTGTGTGTCAGTGAGGATGAGCGCGTGTGTGTCAGTGAGGATGAGCGCGTGTGTTTCAGTGTGGATGAGCGTGTGTGTGTGAATGAGGATGAGCGTGTGTGTGAATGAGGATGAGCGCGTGTGTTTCAGTGTGGATGAGCGTGTGTGTGTGAATGAGGATGAGCGTGTGTGTGTCAGTGATGATGAGCACGTGTCTGTGTGGATGAGCGTGAGTGTGTGACTGAGGATGTGCGTGTGTGTGTCAGTGAGGATGAGCGCATGTGTGTCAGTGAGAATGAGCGCGTGTGTGTCAGTGAGGATGAGCGTGAGTGTGTGAATGAGGATGAGTGCGTGTGTGTCGGTGAGGATGAGCGCGTGTGTGTCGGTGAGGATGAGCGCGTGTGTGACGGTGAGGATGAGCGCGTGTGTGTCGGTGAGGATGAGCGCGTGTGTGTCGGTGAGGATAAGCGCCTGTGTGTCGGTGAGGATGAGCGCGTTTGTGTCGGTGAGGATGAACGCGTGTGTGTCTGTGAGGATGAGCGCGTGTGTGTCGGTGAGGATGAGCGCGTGTGTGTCGGTGAGGATGAGCGAGTGTATGTCGGTGAGGATGAGCGCGTGTGTTTCGGTGAGGATGAGCGCGTGTGTGTCGGTGAGGATGAGTGCGTGTGTGTCGGTGAGGATGAGGGCGTGTGTGTCAGTGAGGATGAGCGCCTGTGTGTCAGTGAGGATGAGCGCGTGTGTTTCAGTGTGGATGAGCGTGTGTGTGTGAATGAGGATGAGCGTCTGTGTGTCAGTGACGATGAGCACGTGTGTGTCAGTGAGAATGAGCGCGTGTGTGTCTGTGTGAATGAGCGTGAGAGTGTGACTGAGGATGTGCGTGTGTGTGTCAGTGAGGATGAGCGCATGTGTGTCAGTGAGAATGAGCGCGTGTGTGTCAGGGAGGATGAGCGTGAGTGTGTGAATGAGGATGAGCGCGTGTGTGTCAGTGAGGATGAGGGCGTGTGTGTCAGTGAGGATGAGCGCGTGTGTGTCAGTGAGGATGAGCGTGTGTGTGTGAATGAGGATGAGCGTGTGTGTGAATGAGGATGAGCGCGTGTGTTTCAGTGTGGATGAGCGTGTGTGTGTGAATGAGGATGAGCGTGTGTGTGTCAGTGATGATGAGCACGTGTCTGTGTGGATGAGCGTGAGTGGGTGTCTGAGGATGTGCGTGTGTGTGTCAGTGAGGATGAGCGCATGTGTGTCAGTGAGAATGAGCGCGTGTGTGTCAGCGAGGATGAGCGTGAGTGTGTGAATGAGGATGAGTGCGTGAGTGTCGGTGAGGATGAGCGCGTGTGTGTCGGTGAGGATGAGCGCGTGTGTGTCGGTGAGGATGAGGGCGTGTGTGTCGGTGAGGATGAGCGCGTGTGTGTCGGTGAGGATGAGCGCGTGTGTGTCGGTGAGGATGAGGGCGTGTGTGTCGGTGAGGATGAGGGCGTGTGTGTCGGTGAGGATGAGCGCGTGTGTGTCGGTGAGGATGAGCGCGTGCGTGTCGGTGAGGATGAGCGCGTGCTTGTCTTAGAAATCATAGAATCTTAGAAACCCTACAGCACAGAAAGAGGCCATTCGGCCCATCGAGTCTGCACCGACCACAATCCCACCCAGGCCCTACCTCCATATCCCTACATATTTACCTGCTAATCCCTCTAACCTACGCATCTCAGGACATTAAGGGCAATTTTAGCTTGGCCAATCAACCTAACTCGCACATCTTTGGACTGTGGGAGGAAACCGGAGCACCCAGAGGAAACCCACGCAGACACGAGGAGAACGTGCAAACTCCACACAGACAGTGACCCAGGCCGGGAATCGAACCCAGGTCCCTGGAGCTGTGAAGCAGCAGTGCTAACCACTGTGCTACCGTGCTGCCTTCCTCATCTCAGTCTAAGATTGTAACCCCTAGTTCTGGACATCCCCAACATTGGGAACATGTTGGGATGGCATCTAGTCTGTCCAGTCCAATCAGGATTTTCTATGTTTCTATGAGATCCCCTCTCATTCTAAATTCCAGTGAGTAAAAGCCCAGTCGATCCAGTCTCTCTTCATATGTCAGTCCTACCATTCCAGGAATCAGTCTGGTGAACCTTCACTGGACTCCCTCAATAGCAAAAATGTTCTTCCTCAGACTAGGAGACCAAAACTGCACACAATACTCAAGGTGTGGCTTCACCAAGGCCCTGTACAACTGAGCAAAACATCTTTACTCCTGTACTCAAATCCTCTTGCTATGAAGGCCTGTATGCCATTAGCTTTCCTCACTGCGTGCTGTACCTGCATGCCAACCTTCAGCAACTGTCCCAACATGACACCCAGGTCACGATGCACTTCCCCTTTTCCTAAACTGCCACCATTCAGATAATAATCTTTCTTCCTGTTTTTGCCACCAAAGTTGATAACCTCACATTTATCCACATTATGTTGCATTTGCCAAGTATCTGCCCACTCAGCCTGTCCAAGCCCCCCTGTAACCTCTCAGGATCCTCCTCACAGCACACACTGCCACCCAGCTTAGTGTCGTCTGAAAATTGGAGATGTTGCATTCAATTCTTCATCCAAATCATTAATGTATATTATGAACAACTGGGGTTGCAGCACTGAACCCTATGTCACTCTGAAAAGGATCCATATATTCCCACTCTCTGCTTCAGTTTGAGCATAATCTCCCTCCCCTTATACACTAGGCTTGGGTCAAATGTCTTCTTGACCACCTGATTGAGAAACTTATCAGCCTTGATTGAATGGCAGAGCAGACTCAATGGGCTGAATGCCCTAATTCCACTCCTACATCTTACGGTCTTATGATCTCCCTGTCCAGCCTCCTTCACGGATGCCTGGATGTTGGCTCCAGGTTCTCTCTGATCCTCTATAGTTCTCAGCATCATCCCTTTATTGTTCATTCCCTTGTCTTGTCTAATGTCCCAAATTCATTCTCTCTCACTGCTCCAGATCGAATTCCATGTGCCATTTTTCTGTCCATCTGACCAGCCCATTGGTATCTTCCTGCAGTCAAAGAACAAACAACAAAGAACAAAGAACAGTACAGCACAGGAAACAGGCCCTTCGGCCCTCCAAGCCTGTGCCGCTCCTTGGTCCAAGTAGGTCAGTGAGGATGAGGGCGTGTGTTTCAGTGAGGATGAGTGCGTGTATGTCGGTGAGGATGAGTGCGTGTGTGTCGGTGAGGATGAGTGCGTGTGTGTCAGTGAGGGTGAGAGTGCGTGTGTGTCGGTGAGGATGAGTGCGTGTGTGTCAGTGAGGATGAGCGCGTGTGTGTCAGTGAGGATGAGTGCGTGGGTGTCAGTGAGGATGAGTGCGTGTGTGTCGGTGAGAATGAGGGCGTGTGTGTCAGTGAAGATGAGTGCGTGTGTGTCGGTGAGAATGAGGGCGTGTGTGTCAGTGAGGATGAGGACGTGTGTGTCAGTGAGGATGAGCGCGTGTGTGTCAGTGAGAATGAGCGCGTGTGTGTCGGTGAGGATGAGTGCGTGTGTGTCGGTGAGGATGAGCGCGTGTGTGTCGGTGAGGAACAGGGCGTGTGTGTCGGTGAGGAAGAGCGCGTGTGTGTCGGTGAGGACGAGTGCGTGTGTGTCGGTGAGGATGAGTGCGTGTGTGTCAGTGAGGTTGAGTGCGTGTGTGTCGGTGAGGATGAGTGCGTGTGTGTCAGTGAGGATGAGCGCGTGTGTGTCGGTGAAGAGCACGTGTGTGGCAGTGAGGATGAGCGCGTGTGTGTCAGTGAACATGAGCGCGTGTGTGGCAGTGAGGATGAGTGCGTGTGTGTCAGTGAGGATGAGCGCATGTGTGTTGGTGAGGATGAGCGCGTGTGTGTCAGTGAGGATGAGCGCATGTGTGTCAGTGAGGATGAGCGCATGTGTGTCGGTCAGGATGAGCGCGGGTGTGTCAGTGAGGAAGAGCACATGTGTGTCGGTGAGGATGAAGGCGTGTGTGTCGGTGAGGATGAGCGCGTGTGTGTCAGTGACGATGTGCACGTGTGTGTCGGTGAGGATGAGTGCGTGTGTGTCGGTGAGGATGAGTGCGTGTGTGTCGGTGAGGATGAGTGCGTGTGTGTCGGTGAGGATGAGTGCGTGTGTGTCGGTGAGGATGAGTGCGTGTGTGTCGGTGAGGATGAGCGCGTGTGTTTCGGTGAGGATGAGCGTATGTGTCAGTGAGGATGAGCGCGTATGTGTCGGTGAAGATGAGCGCATGTGTGTCGGTGAGGATGAGCGCGTGTGTGTCAGTGAGGATGAGCGCATGTGTGTCAGTGAGGATGAGCGCATGTGTGTCGGTGAGGATGAGGGCGTGTGTGTCGGTGAGGATGAGAGCGTGTGTGTCAGTGATGATATGCACGTGTGTGTCGGTGAGGATGAGTGCGTGTGTGTCGGTGAGGATGAGTGCGTGTGTGTCGGTGAGGATGAGTGCGTGTGTGTCGGTGAGGATGAGTGCGTGTGTGTCGGTGAGGATGAGTGCGTGTGTGTCGGTGAGGATGAGCGCGTGTGTTTCGGTGAGGATGAGCGTATGTGTCAGTGAGGATGAGCGCGTATGTGTCGGTGAAGATGAGCGCATGTGTGTCGGTGAGGATGAGCGCGTGTGTGTCGGTGAGGATGAGCGCGTGTGTGTCGGTGAGGATGAATGCGTGTGTGTCTGTGAGGATGAGCGCGTGTGTGTCTGTGAGGATGAGCGCGTGTGTGTCAGTGAGGATGAGCGCGTTTGTGTCGGTGAGGATGAGGGCATGTGTGTCAGTGAGGATGAGCGCGTGTGTGTCTGTCAGGATGAGCGCGTGTGTGTCGGTGAGGATGAGCGCGTTTGTGTCGGTGAGGATGAGGGCATGTGTGTCAGTGAGGATGAGCGCGTGTGTGTCAGTGAGGATGAGCGCGTGTGTTTCAGTGTGGATGAGCGTGTGTGTGTGAATGAGGATGAGCGTGTGTGTGTCAGTGATGATGAGCACGTGTCTGTGTGGATGAGCGTGAGTGTGTGACTGAGGATGTGCGTGTGTGTGTCAGTGAGGATGAGCGCATGTGTGTCAGTGAGAATGAGCGCGTGTGTGTCAGTGAGGATGAGCGTGAGTGTGTGAATGAGGATGAGTGCGTGTGTGTCGGTGAGGATGAGCGCGTGTGTGTCGGTGAGGATGAGCGCGTGTGTGACGGTGAGGATGAGCGCGTGTGTGTCGGTGAGGATGAGCGCGTGTGTGTCGGTGAGGATGAGCGCCTGTGTGTCGGTGAGGATGAGCGCGTTTGTGTCGGTGAGGATGAACGCGTGTGTGTCTGTGAGGATGAGCGCGTGTGTGTCGGTGAGGATGAGCGCGTGTGTGTCGGTGAGGATGAGCGAGTGTATGTCGGTGAGGATGAGCGCGTGTGTTTCGGTGAGGATGAGCGCGTGTGTGTCGGTGAGGATGAGTGCGTGTGTGTCGGTGAGGATGAGGGCGTGTGTGTCAGTGAGGATGAGCGCGTGTGTGTCAGTGAGGATGAGCGCGTGTGTTTCAGTGTGGATGAGCGTGTGTGTGTGAATGAGGATGAGCGTCTGTGTGTCAGTGACGATGAGCACGTGTGTGTCAGTGAGAATGAGCGCGTGTGTGTCTGTGTGAATGAGCGTGAGTTTGTGACTGAGGATGTGCGTGTGTGTTTCAGTGAGGATGAGCGCATGTGTGTCAGTGAGAATGAGCGCGTGTGTGTCAGTGAGGATGAGCGTGAGTGTGTGAATGAGGATGAGCGCGTGTGTGTCAGTGAGGATGAGGGCGTGTGTGTCAGTGAGGATGAGCGCGTGTGTGTCAGTGAGGATGAGCGCGTGTGTTTCAGTGTGGATGAGCGTGTGTGTGTGAATGAGGATGAGCGTGTGTGTGAATGAGGATGAGCGCGTGTGTTTCAGTGTGGATGAGCGTGTGTGTGTGAATGAGGATGAGCGTGTGTGTGTCAGTGATGATGAGCACGTGTCTGTGTGGATGAGCGTGAGTGTGTGACTGAGGATGTGCGTGTGTGTGTCAGTGAGGATGAGCGCATGTGTGTCAGTGAGAATGAGCGCGTGTGTGTCAGTGAGGATGAGCGTGAGTGTGTGAATGAGGATGAGTGCGTGTGTGTCGGTGAGGATGAGCGCGTGTGTGTCGGTGAGGATGAGCGCGTGTGTGACGGTGAGGATGAGCGCGTGTGTGTCGGTGAGGATGAGCGCGTGTGTGTCGGTGAGGATAAGCGCCTGTGTGTCGGTGAGGATGAGCGCGTTTGTGTCGGTGAGGATGAACGCGTGTGTGTCTGTGAGGATGAGCGCGTGTGTGTCGGTGAGGATGAGCGCGTGTGTGTCGGTGAGGATGAGCGAGTGTATGTCGGTGAGGATGAGCGCGTGTGTTTCGGTGAGGATGAGCGCGTGTGTGTCGGTGAGGATGAGTGCGTGTGTGTCGGTGAGGATGAGGGCGTGTGTGTCAGTGAGGATGAGCGCGTGTGTGTCAGTGAGGATGAGCGCGTGTGTTTCAGTGTGGATGAGCGTGTGTGTGTGAATGAGGATGAGCGTCTGTGTGTCAGTGACGATGAGCACGTGTGTGTCAGTGAGAATGAGCGCGTGTGTGTCTGTGTGAATGAGCGTGAGTGTGTGACTGAGGATGTGCGTGTGTGTGTCAGTGAGGATGAGCGCATGTGTGTCAGTGAGAATGAGCGCGTGTGTGTCAGTGAGGATGAGCGTGAGTGTGTGAATGAGGATGAGCGCGTGTGTGTCAGTGAGGATGAGGGCGTGTGTGTCAGTGAGGATGAGCGCGTGTGTTTCAGTGTGGATGAGCGTGTGTGTGTGAATGAGGATGAGCGTCTGTGTGTCAGTGACGATGAGCACGTGTGTGTCAGTGAGAATGAGCGCGTGTGTGTCTGTGTGAATGAGCGTGAGTGTGTGACTGAGGATGTGCGTGTGTGTGTCAGTGAGGATGAGCGCATGTGTGTCAGTGAGAATGAGCGCGTGTGTGTCAGTGAGGATGAGCGTGAGTGTGTGAATGAGGATGAGCGCGTGTGTGTCAGTGAGGATGAGGGCGTGTGTGTCAGTGAGGAGGAGCGCGTGTGTGTCAGTGAGGATGAGCGCGTGTGTTTCAGTGTGGATGAGCGTGTGTGTGTGAATGAGGATGAGCGTGTGTGTGAATGAGGATGAGCGCGTGTGTTTCAGTGTGGATGAGCGTGTGTGTGTGAATGAGGATGAGCGTGTGTGTGTCAGTGATGATGAGCACGTGTCTGTGTGGATGAGCGTGAGTGTGTGAATGAGGATGAGTGCGTGTGTGTCGGTGAGGATGAGCGCGTGTGTGTCGGTGAGATTGAGCGCGTGTGTGACGGTGAGGATGAGCGCGTGTGTGTCGGTGAGGATGAGCGCGTGTGTGTCGGTGAGGATAAGCGCCTGTGTGTCGGTGAGGATGAGCGCGTTTGTGTCGGTGAGGATGAACGCGTGTGTGTCTGTGAGGATGAGCGCGTGTGTGTCGGTGAGGATGAGCGCGTGTGTGTCGGTGAGGATGAGCGAGTGTATGTCGGTGAGGATGAGCGCGTGTGTTTCAGTGAGGATGAGCGCGTGTGTGTCGGTGAGGATGAGTGCGTGTGTGTCGGTGAGGATGAGGGCGTGTGTGTCAGTGAGGATGAGCGCGTGTGTGTCAGTGAATATGAGCGCGTGTGTTTCAGTGTGGATGAGCGTGTGTGTGTGAATGAGGATGAGCGTCTGTGTGTCAGTGACGATGAGCACGTGTGTGTCAGTGAGAATGAGCGCGTGTGTGTCTGTGTGAATGAGCGTGAGTGTGTGACTGAGGATGTGCGTGTGTGTGTCAGTGAGGATGAGCGCATGTGTGTCAGTGAGAATGAGCGCGTGTGTGTCAGTGAGGATGAGCGTGAGTGTGTGAATGAGGATGAGCGCGTGTGTGTCAGTGAGGATGAGGGCGTGTGTGTCAGTGAGGATGAGCGCGTGTGTTTCAGTGTGGATGAGCGTGTGTGTGTGAATGAGGATGAGCGTCTGTGTGTCAGTGACGATGAGCACGTGTGTGTCAGTGAGAATGAGCGCGTGTGTGTCTGTGTGAATGAGCGTGAGTGTGTGACTGAGGATGTGCGTGTGTGTGTCAGTGAGGATGAGCGCATGTGTGTCAGTGAGAATGAGCGCGTGTGTGTCAGTGAGGATGAGCGTGAGTGTGTGAATGAGGATGAGCGCGTGTGTGTCAGTGAGGATGAGGGCGTGTGTGTCAGTGAGGATGAGCGCGTGTGTGTCAGTGAGGATGAGCGCGTGTGTTTCAGTGTGGATGAGCGTGTGTGTGTGAATGAGGATGAGCGTGTGTGTGAATGAGGATGAGCGCGTGTGTTTCAGTGTGGATGAGCGTGTGTGTGTGAATGAGGATGAGCGTGTGTGTGTCAGTGATGATGAGCACGTGTCTGTGTGGATGAGCGTGAGTGTGTGACTGAGGATGTGCGTGTGTGTGTCAGTGAGGATGAGCGCATGTGTGTCAGAGAGAATGAGCGCGTGTGTGTCAGTGAGGATGAGCGTGAGTGTGTGAATGAGGATGAGTGCGTGTGTGTCGTTGAGGATGAGCGCGTGTGTGTCGGTGAGGATGAGCGCGTGTGTGACGGTGAGGATGAGCGCGTGTGTGTCGGTGAGGATGAGCGCGTGTGTGTCGGTGAGGATAAGCGCCTGTGTGTCGGTGAGGATGAGCGCGTTTGTGTCGGTGAGGATGAACGCGTGTGTGTCTGTGAGGATGAGCGCGTGTGTGTCGGTGAGGATGAGCGCGTGTGTGTCGGTGAGGATGAGCGAGTGTATGTCGGTGAGGATGAGCGCGTGTGTTTCGGTGAGGATGAGCGCGTGTGTGTCGGTGAGGATGAGTGCGTGTGTGTCGGTGAGGATGAGGGCGTGTGTGTCAGTGAGGATGAGCGCCTGTGTGTCAGTGAGGATGAGCGCGTGTGTTTCAGTGTGGATGAGCGTGTGTGTGTGAATGAGGATGAGCGTCTGTGTGTCAGTGACGATGAGCACGTGTGTGTCAGTGAGAATGAGCGCGTGTGTGTCTGTGTGAATGAGCGTGAGAGTGTGACTGAGGATGTGCGTGTGTGTGTCAGTGAGGATGAGCGCATGTGTGTCAGTGAGAATGAGCGCGTGTGTGTCAGTGAGGATGAGCGTGAGTGTGTGAATGAGGATGAGCGCGTGTGTGTCAGTGAGGATGAGGGCGTGTGTGTCAGTGAGGATGAGCGCGTGTGTGTCAGTGAGGATGAGCGCGTGTGTTTCAGTGTGGATGAGCGTGTGTGTGTGAATGAGGATGTGCGTGTGTGTGAATGAGGATGAGCGCGTGTGTTTCAGTGTGGATGAGCGTGTGTGTGTGAATGAGGATGAGCGTGTGTGTGTCAGTGATGATGAGCACGTGTCTGTGTGGATGAGCGTGAGTGGGTGTCTGAGGATGTGCGTGTGTGTGTCAGTGAGGATGAGCGCATGTGTGTCAGTGAGAATGAGCGCGTGTGTGTCAGCGAGGATGAGCGTGAGTGTGTGAATGAGGATGAGTGCGTGTGTGTCGGTGAGGATGAGCGCCTGTGTGCCGGTGAGGATGAGCGCGTGTGTGTCGGTGAGGATGAGCGCGTGTGTGTCGGTGAGGATGAGCGCGTGTGTGTCGGTGAGGATGAGCGCGTGTGTGTCTGTGAGGATGAGCGTGTGTGTGTCGGTGAGGATGAGCGCGTTTGTGTCGGTGTGGATGAACGCGTGTGTGTCGGTGAGGATGAGTGCGTGTGTGTCGGTGAGGATGAGCGCGTGTGTGTCGGTGAGGATGAGCGCCTGTGTGTCGGTGAGGATGAGCGAGTGTATGTCGGTGAGGATGAGCGCGTGTGTTTCGGTGAGGATGAGGGCGTGTGTGTCAGTGAGGATGAGCGCGTGTGTGTCGGTGAGGATGAGCGCGTGTGTCGGTGAGGATGAGCGCGTGTGTGTCGGTGGGGATGAGCGCGTGTGTGTCGGTGAGGATGAGCGCGTGTGTGTCGGTGAGGATGAGTGCATGTGTGTCGTTGAAGATGAGCGCGTGTGTGTCGGTGAGGATGAGCGCGTGTGTGTCGGTGAGGATGAGTGCGTGTGTGTCGGTGAAGATGAGCGCGTGTGTGTCGGTGAGGATGAGCGCGTGTGTGTTGGTGAGGATGAGCGCGTGTGTGTCAGTGAGGATGAGCGCATGTGTGTCTGTGAGAATGAGCGTGTGTGTGTCGGTGAGGATGAGCGCGTGCGTGTCGGTGAGGATGAGCGCGTGCTTGTCTTAGAAATCATAGAATCTTAGAAACCCTACAGCACAGAAAGAGGCCATTCGGCCCATCGAGTCTGCACCGACCACAATCCCACCCAGGCCCTACCTCCATATCCCTACATATTTACCTGCTAATCCCTCTAACCTACGCATCTCAGGACATTAAGGGCAATTTTAGCTTGGCCAATCAACCTAACTCGCACATCTTTGGACTGTGGGAGGAAACCGGAGCACCCGGAGGAAACCCACGCAGACACGAGGAGAACGTGCAAACTCCACACAGACAGTGACCCAGGCCGGGAATCGAACCCAGGTCCCTGGAGCTGTGAAGCAGCAGTGCTAACCACTGTGCTACCGTGCTGCCTTCCTCATCTCAGTCTAAGATTGTAACCCCTAGTTCTGGACATCCCCAACATTGGGAACATGTTGGGATGGCATCTAGTCTGTCCAGTCCAATCAGGATTTTCTATGTTTCTATGAGATCCCCTCTCATTCTAAATTCCAGTGAGTAAAAGCCCAGTCGATCCAGTCTCTCTTCATATGTCAGTCCTACCATTCCAGGAATCAGTCTGGTGAACCTTCACTGGACTCCCTCAATAGCAAAAATGTTCTTCCTCAGACTAGGAGACCAAAACTGCACACAATACTCAAGGTGTGGCTTCACCAAGGCCCTGTACAACTGAGCAAAACATCTTTACTCCTGTACTCAAATCCTCTTGCTATGAAGGCCTGTATGCCATTAGCTTTCCTCACTGCGTGCTGTACCTGCATGCCAACCTTCAGCAACTGTCCCAACATGACACCCAGGTCACGATGCACTTCCCCTTTTCCTAAACTGCCACCATTCAGATAATAATCTTTCTTCCTGTTTTTGCCACCAAAGTTGATAACCTCACATTTATCCACATTATGTTGCATTTGCCAAGTATCTGCCCACTCAGCCTGTCCAAGCCCCCCTGTAACCTCTCAGGATCCTCCTCACAGCACACACTGCCACCCAGCTTAGTGTCGTCTGAAAATTGGAGATGTTGCATTCAATTCTTCATCCAAATCATTAATGTATATTATGAACAACTGGGGTTGCAGCACTGAACCCTATGTCACTCTGAAAAGGATCCATATATTCCCACTCTCTGCTTCAGTTTGAGCATAATCTCCCTCCCCTTATACACTAGGCTTGGGTCAAATGTCTTCTTGACCACCTGATTGAGAAACTTATCAGCCTTGATTGAATGGCAGAGCAGACTCAATGGGCTGAATGCCCTAATTCCACTCCTACATCTTACGGTCTTATGATCTCCCTGTCCAGCCTCCTTCACGGATGCCTGGATGTTGGCTCCAGGTTCTCTCTGATCCTCTATAGTTCTCAGCATCATCCCTTTATTGTTCATTCCCTTGTCTTGTCTAATGTCCCAAATTCATTCTCCCTCACTGCTCCAGATCGAATTCCATGTGCCATTTTTCTGTCCATCTGACCAGCCCATTGGTATCTTCCTGCAGTCAAAGAACAAACAACAAAGAACAAAGAACAGTACAGCACAGGAAACAGGCCCTTCGGCCCTCCAAGCCTGTGCCGCTCCTTGGTCCAAGTAGGTCAGTGAGGATGAGGGCGTGTGTTTCAGTGAGGATGAGTGCGTGTATGTCGGTGAGGATGAGTGCGTGTGTGTCGGTGAGGATGAGTGCGTGTGTGTCAGTGAGGGTGAGAGTGCGTGTGTGTCGGTGAGGATGAGTGCGTGTGTGTCAGTGAGGATGAGCGCGTGTGTGTCAGTGAGGATGAGTGCGTGGGTGTCAGTGAGGATGAGTGCGTGTGTGTCGGTGAGAATGAGGGCGTGTGTGTCAGTGAAGATGAGTGCGTGTGTGTCGGTGAGAATGAGGGCGTGTGTGTCAGTGAGGATGAGGACGTGTGTGTCAGTGAGGATGAGCGCGTGTGTGTCAGTGAGAATGAGCGCGTGTGTGTCGGTGAGGATGAGTGCGTGTGTGTCGGTGAGGATGAGCGCGTGTGTGTCGGTGAGGAACAGGGCGTGTGTGTCGGTGAGGAAGAGCGCGTGTGTGTCGGTGAGGACGAGTGCGTGTGTGTCGGTGAGGATGAGTGCGTGTGTGTCAGTGAGGTTGAGTGCGTGTGTGTCGGTGAGGATGAGTGCGTGTGTGTCAGTGAGGATGAGCGCGTGTGTGTCGGTGAAGAGCACGTGTGTGGCAGTGAGGATGAGCGCGTGTGTGTCAGTGAACATGAGCGCGTGTGTGGCAGTGAGGATGAGTGCGTGTGTGTCAGTGAGGATGAGCGCATGTGTGTTGGTGAGGATGAGCGCGTGTGTGTCAGTGAGGATGAGCGCATGTGTGTCAGTGAGGATGAGCGCATGTGTGTCGGTCAGGATGAGCGCGGGTGTGTCAGTGAGGAAGAGCACATGTGTGTCGGTGAGGATGAAGGCGTGTGTGTCGGTGAGGATGAGCGCGTGTGTGTCAGTGACGATGTGCACGTGTGTGTCGGTGAGGATGAGTGCGTGTGTGTCGGTGAGGATGAGTGCGTGTGTGTCGGTGAGGATGAGTGCGTGTGTGTCGGTGAGGATGAGCGCGTGTGTTTCGGTGAGGATGAGCGTATGTGTCAGTGAGGATGAGCGCGTATGTGTCGGTGAAGATGAGCGCATGTGTGTCGGTGAGGATGAGCGCGTGTGTGTCAGTGAGGATGAGCGCATGTGTGTCAGTGAGGATGAGCGCATGTGTGTCGGTGAGGATGAGGGCGTGTGTGTCGGTGAGGATGAGAGCGTGTGTGTCAGTGATGATGTGCACGTGTGTGTCGGTGAGGATGAGTGCGTGTGTGTCGGTGAGGATGAGTGCGTGTGTGTCGGTGAGGATGAGTGCGTGTGTGTCGGTGAGGATGAGTGCGTGTGTGTCGGTGAGGATGAGTGCGTGTGTGTCGGTGAGGATGAGCGCGTGTGTTTCGGTGAGGATGAGCGTATGTGTCAGTGAGGATGAGCGCGTATGTGTCGGTGAAGATGAGCGCATGTGTGTCGGTGAGGATGAGCGCGTGTGTGTCGGTGAGGATGAGCGCGTGTGTGTCAGTGAGGATGAGCGCATGTGTGTCAGTGAGGATGAGTGCGTGTGTGTCGGTGAGGATGAGCGCATGTGTGTCGGTGAGGATGAGGGCGTGTGTGTCGGTGAGGATGAGAGCGTGTGTGTCAGTGAGGATGAGCGCATGTGTGTCAGTGAGAATGAGCGCGTGTGTGTCAGTGAGGATGAGCGTGAGTGTGTGAATGAGGATGAGCGCGTGTGTGTCAGTGAGGATGAGGGCGTGTGTGTCAGTGAGGATGAGCGCGTGTGTGTCAGTGAGGATGAGCGCGTGTGTTTCAGTGTGGATGAGCGTGTGTGTGTGAATGAGGATGTGCGTGTGTGTGAATGAGGATGAGCGCGTGTGTTTCAGTGTGGATGAGCGTGTGTGTGTGAATGAGGATGAGCGTGTGTGTGTCAGTGATGATGAGCACGTGTCTGTGTGGATGAGCGTGAGTGGGTGTCTGAGGATGTGCGTGTGTGTGTCAGTGAGGATGAGCGCATGTGTGTCAGTGAGAATGAGCGCGTGTGTGTCAGCGAGGATGAGCGTGAGTGTGTGAATGAGGATGAGTGCGTGAGTGTCGGTGAGGATGAGCGCCTGTGTGCCGGTGAGGATGAGCGCGTGTGTGTCGGTGAGGATGAGCGCGTGTGTGTCGGTGAGGATGAGCGCGTGTGTGTCGGTGAGGATGAGCGCGTGTGTGTCTGTGAGGATGAGCGTGTGTGTGTCGGTGAGGATGAGCGCGTTTGTGTCGGTGTGGATGAACGCGTGTGTGTCGGTGAGGATGAGTGCGTGTGTGTCGGTGAGGATGAGCGCGTGTGTGTCGGTGAGGATGAGCGCCTGTGTGTCGGTGAGGATGAGCGAGTGTATGTCGGTGAGGATGAGCGCGTGTGTTTCGGTGAGGATGAGGGCGTGTGTGTCAGTGAGGATGAGCGCGTGTGTGTCGGTGAGGATGAGCGCGTGTGTCGGTGAGGATGAGCGCGTGTGTGTCGGTGGGGATGAGCGCGTGTGTGTCGGTGAGGATGAGCGCGTGTGTGTCGGTGAGGATGAGTGCATGTGTGTCGTTGAAGATGAGCGCGTGTGTGTCGGTGAGGATGAGCGCGTGTGTGTCGGTGAGGATGAGGGCGTGTGTGTCGGTGAGGATGAGAGCGTGTGTGTCAGTGAGGATGAGCACATGTGTGTCGGTGAGGATGAAGGCGTGTGTGTCGGTGAGGATGAGCGCGTGTGTGTCGGTGAGGATGAGCACGTGTGTGTCAGTGAGGATGAACGTGTGTGTTTCGGTGAGGATGAGTGTGTGTGTGTCAATGGGGATGAGCGTGTGTGTGTCGGTGAGGATGAGGGCGTGTGTGTCGGTGAGGAAGAGGGCATGTGTGTCGGTGAGGATGAGGGCGTGTGTGTCGGTGAGGAAGAGGGCGTGTGTGTCGGATGGATGAGCAAGTGTGTGTCGGTGAGAAAGAGGGCGTGTGTGTCGGTGAGGATGAGCACGTGTGTGTCGGGGAGGATGAGCGCGTGTGTGTCGGTGAAGAAGAGGCGTGTGTGTCGGTGAGCATGAGCGCATGTGTGTCGGTGTGGATGAACGCATGTGTGTCAGTGAGGATGAGTGCGTGTGTGTCGGTGAGGATGAGTGCGTGTGTGTCGGTGAGGATTAGTGCGTGTGTGTCGGTGTGGATGAGCGCGCGTGTGTCGGTGAGGATGAGCGCGTGTGTGTCGGTGAAGATGAGCGCATGTGTGTCAGTGAGGATGAGTGCCTGTGTGTCGGTGAGGATGAGCGCGTGTGTGTCGGTGAGGATGAGCGCGTGTGTGTCGGTGAGGATGAGCGCGTGTGTGTCGGTGAGGATGAGTGCATGTGTGTCGTTGAAGATGAGCGCGTGTGTGTCGGTGAGGATGAGCGCGTGTGTGTCGGTGAGGATGAGTGCGTGTGTGTCGGTGAAGATGAGCGCGTGTGTGTCAGTGAGGATGAGCGCGTATGTGTCGGTGAAGATGAGCGCATGTGTGTCGGTGAGGATGAGCGCGTGTGTGTCAGTGAGGATGAGCGCATGTGTGTCAGTGAGGATGAACGCATGTGTGTCGGTGAGGATGAGGGCGTGTGTGTCGGTGAGGATGAGAGCGTGTGTGTCAGTGAGGATGAGCACATGTGTGTCGGTGAGGATGAAGGCGTGTGTGTCGGTGAGGATGAGCGCGTGTGTGTCGGTGAGGATGAGCACGTGTGTGTCAGTGAGGATGAACGTGTGTGTTTCGGTGAGGATGAGTGTGTGTGTGTCAATGGGGATGAGCGTGTGTGTGTCGGTGAGGATGAGGGCGTGTGTGTCGGTGAGGAAGAGGGCGTGTGTGTCGGTGAGGATGAGGGCGTGTGTGTCGGTAAGGAAGAGGGCGTGTGTGTCGGATGGATGAGCAAGTGTGTGTCGGTGAGAAAGAGGGCGTGTGTGTCGGTGAGGATGAGCACGTGTGTGTCGGGGAGGATGAGCGCGTGTGTGTCGGTGAAGAAGAGGGCGTGTGTGTCGGTGAGCATGAGCGCATGTGTGTCGGTGTGGATGAACGCATGTGTGTCAGTGAGGATGAGTGCGTGTGTGTCAGTGAGGATGAGTGCGTGTGTGTCGGTGAGGATTAGTGCGTGTGTGTCGGTGAGGATGAGCGCGTGTGTGTTGGTGAGGATGAGCGCGTGTGTGTCAGTGAGGATGAGCGCATGTGTGTCTGTGAGAATGAGCGTGTGTGTGTCGGTGAGGATGAGCGCGTGCGTGTCGGTGAGGATGAGCGCCTGTGTGTCGGTGAGGATGAGCGAGTGTATGTCGGTGTGGATGAACGCGTGTGTGTCGGTGAGGATGAGTGCGTGTGTGTCGGTGAGGATGAGCGCGTGTGTGTCGGTGAGGATGAGCGCCTGTGTGTCGGTGAGGATGAGCGAGTGTATGTCGGTGTGGATGAGCGCGTGTGTGTCGGTGAGGATGAGCGCGTGTGTGTCGGTGAAGATGAGCGCATGTGTGTCAGTGAGGATGAGTGCCTGTGTGTCGGTGAGGATGAGCGCGTGTGTGTCGGTGAGGATGAGCGCGTGTGTGTCGGTGAGGATGAGCGCGTGTGTGTCGGTGAGGATGAGTGCATGTGTGTCGTTGAAGATGAGCGCGTGTGTGTCGGTGAGGATGAGTGCGTGTGTGTCGGTGAGGATGAGTGCGTGTGTGTCGGTGAAGATGAGCGCGTGTGTGTCGGTGAGGATGAGCGCGTGTGTGTTGGTGAGGATGAGCGCGTGTGTGTCAGTGAGGATGAGCGCATGTGTGTCTGTGAGAATGAGCGTGTGTGTGTCGGTGAGGATGAGCGCGTGCGTGTCGGTGAGGATGAGCGCGTGCTTGTCTTAGAAATCATAGAATCTTAGAAACCCTACAGCACAGAAAGAGGCCATTCGGCCCATCGAGTCTGCACCGACCACAATCCCACCCAGGCCCTACCTCCATATCCCTACATATTTACCTGCTAATCCCTCTAACCTACGCATCTCAGGACATTAAGGGCAATTTTAGCTTGGCCAATCAACCTAACTCGCACATCTTTGGACTGTGGGAGGAAACCGGAGCACCCGGAGGAAACCCACGCAGACACGAGGAGAACGTGCAAACTCCACACAGACAGTGACCCAGGCCGGGAATCGAACCCAGGTCCCTGGAGCTGTGAAGCAGCAGTGCTAACCACTGTGCTACCGTGCTGCCTTCCTCATCTCAGTCTAAGATTGTAACCCCTAGTTCTGGACATCCCCAATATTGGGAACATGTTGGGATGGCATCTAGTCTGTCCAGTCCAATCAGGATTTTCTATGTTTCTATGAGATCCCCTCTCATTCTAAATTCCAGTGAGTAAAAGCCCAGTCGATCCAGTCTCTCTTCATATGTCAGTCCTACCATTCCAGGAATCAGTCTGGTGAACCTTCACTGGACTCCCTCAATAGCAAAAATGTTCTTCCTCAGACTAGGAGACCAAAACTGCACACAATACTCAAGGTGTGGCTTCACCAAGGCCCTGTACAACTGAGCAAAACATCTTTACTCCTGTACTCAAATCCTCTTGCTATGAAGGCCTGTATGCCATTAGCTTTCCTCACTGCGTGCTGTACCTGCATGCCAACCTTCAGCAACTGTCCCAACATGACACCCAGGTCACGATGCACTTCCCCTTTTCCTAAACTGCCACCATTCAGATAATAATCTTTCTTCCTGTTTTTGCCACCAAAGTTGATAACCTCACATTTATCCACATTATGTTGCATTTGCCAAGTATCTGCCCACTCAGCCTGTCCAAGCCACCCTGTAACCTCTCAGGATCCTCCTCACAGCACACACTGCCACCCAGCTTAGTGTCGTCTGAAAATTGGAGATATTGCATTCAATTCTTCATCCAAATCATTAATGTATATTATGAACAACTGGGGTTGCAGCACTGAACCCTGCCGCACCCACTAGTCACTGCTTGTCACTCTGAAAAGGATCCATATATTCCCACTCTCTGCTTCAGTTTGAGCATAATCTCCCTCCCCTTATACACTAGGCTTGGGTCAAATGTCTTCTTGACCACCTGATTGAGAAACTTATCAGCCTTGATTGAATGGCAGAGCAGACTCAATGGGCTGAATGCCCTAATTCCACTCCTACATCTTACGGTCTTATGATCTCCCTGTCCAGCCTCCTTCACGGATGCCTGGATGTTGGCTCCAGGTTCTCTCTGATCCTCTATAGTTCTCAGCATCATCCCTTTATTGTTCATTCCCTTGTCTTGTCTAATGTCCCAAATTCATTCTCTCTCACTGCTCCAGATCGAATTCCATGTGCCATTTTTCTGTCCATCTGACCAGCCCATTGGTATCTTCCTGCAGTCAAAGAACAAACAACAAAGAACAGTACAGCACAGGAAACAGGCCCTTCGGCCATCCAAGCCTGTGCCGCTCCTTGGTCCAAGTAGGTCAGTGAGGATGAGGGCGTGTGTTTCAGTGAGGATGAGTGCGTGTGTGTCGGTGAGGATGAGTGCGTGTGTGTCGGTGAGGATGAGTGCGTGTGTGTCAGTGAGGGTGAGAGTGCGTGTGTGTCGGTGAGGATGAGTGCGTGTGTGTCAGTGAGGATGAGCGCGTGGGTGTCAGTGAGGATGAGTGCGTGTGTGTCGGTGAGAATGAGGGCGTGTGTGTCAGTGAGGATGAGTGCGTGGGTGTCAGTGAGGATGAGTGCGTGTGTGTCGGTGAGAATGAGTGAGTGTGTGTCGGTGAGGATGAGCGTGTGTGTCAGTGAGGATGAGCTTGTGCGTGTCGGTGAGGATGAGCGTGTGCGTTTCAGTGAGGATGAGGGCGTGTGTGTCGGTGAGGATGAGCGCGTGTGTGTCGGTGAGGATGAGTGCCTGTGTGTCGGTGAGGATGAGTGCGTGTGTGTCGGTGAGGATGAGTGCCTGTGTGTCGGTGAGGATGAGTGCGTGTGTGTCGGTGAGGATGAGCGCGTGTGTGTCGGTGAGGATGAGCGTATGTGTCAGTGAGGATGAGCGCGTGTGTGTCGGTGAAGATGAGCGCATGTGTGTCAGTGAGGATGAGAGCATGTGTGTCAGTGAGGATGAGCACATGTGTGTCGGTGAGGATGAAGGCGTGTGTGTCGGTGAGGATGAGCGCGTGTGTGTCAGTGAGGATGAGGCCGTGTGTGTCAATGAGGATGAGCACGTGTGTGTCGGTGAGGATGAGTGCGTGTGTGTCGGTGAGGATGAGCGCGTGTGTTTCGGTGAGGATGAGCGTATGTGTCAGTGAGGATGAGCGCGTATGTGTCGGTGAAGATGAGCGCATGTGTGTCGGTGAGGATGAGCGCGTGTGTGTCAGTGAGGATGAGCGCATGTGTGTCAGTGAGGATGAGCGCATGTGTGTCGGTGAGGATGAGGGCGTGTGTGTCGGTGAGGATGAGAGCGTGTGTGTCAGTGAGGATGAGCGCATGTGTGTCAGTGAGAATGAGCGCGTGTGTGTCAGTGAGGATGAGCGTGAGTGTGTGAATGAGGATGAGCGCGTGTGTGTCAGTGAGGATGAGGGCGTGTGTGTCAGTGAGGATGAGCGCGTGTGTGTCAGTGAGGATGAGCGCGTGTGTTTCAGTGTGGATGAGCGTGTGTGTGTGAATGAGGATGTGCGTGTGTGTGAATGAGGATGAGCGCGTGTGTTTCAGTGTGGATGAGCGTGTGTGTGTGAATGAGGATGAGCGTGTGTGTGTCAGTGATGATGAGCACGTGTCTGTGTGGATGAGCGTGAGTGGGTGTCTGAGGATGTGCGTGTGTGTGTCAGTGAGGATGAGCGCATGTGTGTCAGTGAGAATGAGCGCGTGTGTGTCAGCGAGGATGAGCGTGAGTGTGTGAATGAGGATGAGTGCGTGAGTGTCGGTGAGGATGAGCGCCTGTGTGCCGGTGAGGATGAGCGCGTGTGTGTCGGTGAGGATGAGCGCGTGTGTGTCGGTGAGGATGAGCGCGTGTGTGTCGGTGAGGATGAGCGCGTGTGTGTCTGTGAGGATGAGCGTGTGTGTGTCGGTGAGGATGAGCGCGTTTGTGTCGGTGTGGATGAACGCGTGTGTGTCGGTGAGGATGAGTGCCTGTGTGTCGGTGAGGAAGAGTGCCTGTGTGTCGGTGAGGATGAGTGCCTGTGTGTCGGTGAGGATGAGTGCGTGTGTGTCGGTGAGGATGAGTGCGTGTGTGTCGGTGAGGATGAGGGCGTGTGTGTCGGTGAGGATGAGCGCGTGTGTGTCGGTGAGGATGAGCGCGTGTGTGTCGGTGAGGATGAGGGCGTGTGTGTCGGTGAGGATGAGCGCGTGTGTGTCGGTGAGGATGAGCGCGTGTGTGTCGGTGAGGATGAGGGCGTGTGTGTCGGTGAGGATGAGCGCGTGTGTGTCGGTGAGGATGAGCGCGTGTGTGTCGGTGAGGATGAGTGCCTGTGTGTCGGTGAGGATGAGTGCGTGTGTGTCGGTGAGGATGAGTGCGTGTGTGTCGGTGAGGATGAGGGCGTGTGTGTCGGTGAGGATGAGCGCGTGTGTGTCGGTGAGGATGAGCGCGTGTGTGTCGGTGAGGATGAGGGCGTGTGTGTCGGTGAGGATGAGCGCGTGTGTGTCGGTGAGGATGAGCGCGTGTGTGTCGGTGAGGATGAGGGCGTGTGTGTCGGTGAGGATGAGCGCGTGTGTGTCGGTGAGGATGAGCGCGTGTGTGTCGGTGAGGATGAGGGCGTGTGTGTCGGTGAGGATGAGGGCGTGTGTGTCGGTGAGGATGAGCGCGTGTGTGTCGGTGAGGATGAGCGCGTGCGTGTCGGTGAGGATGAGCGCGTGCTTGTCTTAGAAATCATAGAATCTTAGAAACCCTACAGCACAGAAAGAGGCCATTCGGCCCATCGAGTCTGCACCGACCACAATCCCACCCAGGCCCTACCTCCATATCCCTACATATTTACCTGCTAATCCCTCTAACCTACGCATCTCAGGACATTAAGGGCAATTTTAGCTTGGCCAATCAACCTAACTCGCACATCTTTGGACTGTGGGAGGAAACCGGAGCACCCGGAGGAAACCCACGCAGACACGAGGAGAACGTGCAAACTCCACACAGACAGTGACCCAGGCCGGGAATCGAACCCAGGTCCCTGGAGCTGTGAAGCAGCAGTGCTAACCACTGTGCTACCGTGCTGCCTTCCTCATCTCAGTCTAAGATTGTAACCCCTAGTTCTGGACATCCCCAACATTGGGAACATGTTGGGATGGCATCTAGTCTGTCCAGTCCAATCAGGATTTTCTATGTTTCTATGAGATCCCCTCTCATTCTAAATTCCAGTGAGTAAAAGCCCAGTCGATCCAGTCTCTCTTCATATGTCAGTCCTACCATTCCAGGAATCAGTCTGGTGAACCTTCACTGGACTCCCTCAATAGCAAAAATGTTCTTCCTCAGACTAGGAGACCAAAACTGCACACAATACTCAAGGTGTGGCTTCACCAAGGCCCTGTACAACTGAGCAAAACATCTTTACTCCTGTACTCAAATCCTCTTGCTATGAAGGCCTGTATGCCATTAGCTTTCCTCACTGCGTGCTGTACCTGCATGCCAACCTTCAGCAACTGTCCCAACATGACACCCAGGTCACGATGCACTTCCCCTTTTCCTCAACTGCCACCATTCAGATAATAATCTTTCTTCCTGTTTTTGCCACCAAAGTTGATAACCTCACATTTATCCACATTATGTTGCATTTGCCAAGTATCTGCCCACTCAGCCTGTCCAAGCCCCCCTGTAACCTCTCAGGATCCTCCTCACAGCACACACTGCCACCCAGCTTAGTGTCGTCTGAAAATTGGAGATGTTGCATTCAATTCTTCATCCAAATCATTAATGTATATTATGAACAACTGGGGTTGCAGCACTGAACCCTATGTCACTCTGAAAAGGATCCATATATTCCCACTCTCTGCTTCAGTTTGAGCATAATCTCCCTCCCCTTATACACTAGGCTTGGGTCAAATGTCTTCTTGACCACCTGATTGAGAAACTTATCAGCCTTGATTGAATGGCAGAGCAGACTCAATGGGCTGAATGCCCTAATTCCACTCCTACATCTTACGGTCTTATGATCTCCCTGTCCAGCCTCCTTCACGGATGCCTGGATGTTGGCTCCAGGTTCTCTCTGATCCTCTATAGTTCTCAGCATCATCCCTTTATTGTTCATTCCCTTGTCTTGTCTAATGTCCCAAATTCATTCTCTCTCACTGCTCCAGATCGAATTCCATGTGCCATTTTTCTGTCCATCTGACCAGCCCATTGGTATCTTCCTGCAGTCAAAGAACAAACAACAAAGAACAAAGAACAGTACAGCACAGGAAACAGGCCCTTCGGCCCTCCAAGCCTGTGCCGCTCCTTGGTCCAAGTAGGTCAGTGAGGATGAGGGCGTGTGTTTCAGTGAGGATGAGTGCGTGTATGTCGGTGAGGATGAGTGCGTGTGTGTCGGTGAGGATGAGTGCGTGTGTGTCAGTGAGGGTGAGAGTGCGTGTGTGTCGGTGAGGATGAGTGCGTGTGTGTCAGTGAGGATGAGCGCGTGTGTGTCAGTGAGGATGAGTGCGTGGGTGTCAGTGAGGATGAGTGCGTGTGTGTCGGTGAGAATGAGGGCGTGTGTGTCAGTGAAGATGAGTGCGTGTGTGTCGGTGAGAATGAGGGCGTGTGTGTCAGTGAGGATGAGGACGTGTGTGTCAGTGAGGATGAGCGCGTGTGTGTCAGTGAGAATGAGCGCGTGTGTGTCGGTGAGGATGAGTGCGTGTGTGTCGGTGAGGATGAGCGCGTGTGTGTCGGTGAGGAACAGGGCGTGTGTGTCGGTGAGGAAGAGCGCGTGTGTGTCGGTGAGGACGAGTGCGTGTGTGTCGGTGAGGATGAGTGCGTGTGTGTCAGTGAGGTTGAGTGCGTGTGTGTCGGTGAGGATGAGTGCGTGTGTGTCAGTGAGGATGAGCGCGTGTGTGTCGGTGAAGAGCACGTGTGTGGCAGTGAGGATGAGCGCGTGTGTGTCAGTGAACATGAGCGCGTGTGTGGCAGTGAGGATGAGTGCGTGTGTGTCAGTGAGGATGAGCGCATGTGTGTTGGTGAGGATGAGCGCGTGTGTGTCAGTGAGGATGAGCGCATGTGTGTCAGTGAGGATGAGCGCATGTGTGTCGGTCAGGATGAGCGCGGGTGTGTCAGTGAGGAAGAGCACATGTGTGTCGGTGAGGATGAAGGCGTGTGTGTCAGTGAGGATGAGCGCGTGTGTGTCAGTGAGGATGAGCGCATGTGTGTCAGTGAGGATGAGCGCATGTGTGTCGGTGAGGATGAGGGCGTGTGTGTCGGTGAGGATGAGAGCGTGTGTGTCAGTGATGATGTGCACGTGTGTGTCGGTGAGGATGAGTGCGTGTGTGTCGGTGAGGATGAGTGCGTGTGTGTCGGTGAGGATGAGTGCGTGTGTGTCGGTGAGGATGAGTGCGTGTGTGTCGGTGAGGATGAGTGCGTGTGTGTCGGTGAGGATGAGCGCGTGTGTTTCGGTGAGGATGAGCGTATGTGTCAGTGAGGATGAGCGCGTATGTGTCGGTGAAGATGAGCGCATGTGTGTCGGTGAGGATGAGCGCGTGTGTGTCAGTGAGGATGAGCGCATGTGTGTCAGTGAGGATGAGCGCATGTGTGTCGGTGAGGATGAGGGCGTGTGTGTCGGTGAGGATGAGAGCGTGTGTGTCAGTGAGGATGAGCACATGTGTGTCGGTGAGGATGAAGGCGTGTGTGTCGGTGAGGATGAGCGCGTGTGTGTCGGTGAGGATGAGCACGTGTGTGTCAGTGAGGATGAACGTGTGTGTTTCGGTGAGGATGAGTGTGTGTGTGTCAATGGGGATGAGCGTGTGTGTGTCGGTGAGGATGAGGGCGTGTGTGTCGGTGAGGAAGAGGGCGTGTGTGTTGGTGAGGATGAGGGCGTGTGTGTCGGTGAGGAAGAGGGCGTGTGTGTCGGATGGATGAGCAAGTGTGTGTCGGTGAGAAAGAGGGCGTGTGTGTCGGTGAGGATGAGCACGTGTGTGTCGGGGAGGATGAGCGCGTGTGTGTCGGTGAAGAAGAGGCGTGTGTGTCGGTGAGCATGAGCGCATGTGTGTCGGTGTGGATGAACGCATGTGTGTCAGTGAGGATGAGTGCGTGTGTGTCGGTGAGGATGAGTGCGTGTGTGTCGGTGAGGATTAGTGCGTGTGTGTCGGTGTGGATGAGCGCGTGTGTGTCGGTGAGGATGAGCGCGTGTGTGTCGGTGAAGATGAGCGCATGTGTGTCAGTGAGGATGAGTGCCTGTGTGTCGGTGAGGATGAGCGCGTGTGTGTCGGTGAGGATGAGCGCGTGTGTGTCGGTGAGGATGAGCGCGTGTGTGTCGGTGAGGATGAGTGCATGTGTGTCGTTGAAGATGAGCGCGTGTGTGTCGGTGAGGATGAGCGCGTGTGTGTCGGTGAGGATGAGTGCGTGTGTGTCGGTGAAGATGAGCGCGTGTGTGTCAGTGAGGATGAGCGCGTATGTGTCGGTGAAGATGAGCGCATGTGTGTCGGTGAGGATGAGCGCTTGTGTGTCAGTGAGGATGAGCGCATGTGTGTCAGTGAGGATGAACGCATGTGTGTCGGTGAGGATGAGGGCGTGTGTGTCGGTGAGGATGAGAGCGTGTGTGTCAGTGAGGATGAGCACATGTGTGTCGGTGAGGATGAAGGCGTGTGTGTCGGTGAGGATGAGCGCGTGTGTGTCGGTGAGGATGAGCACGTGTGTGTCAGTGAGGATGAACGTGTGTGTTTCGGTGAGGATGAGTGTGTGTGTGTCAATGGGGATGAGCGTGTGTGTGTCGGTGAGGATGAGGGCGTGTGTGTCGGTGAGGAAGAGGGCGTGTGTGTCGGTGAGGATGAGGGCGTGTGTGTCGGTGAGGAAGAGGGCGTGTGTGTCGGATGGATGAGCAAGTGTGTGTCGGTGAGAAAGAGGGCGTGTGTGTCGGTGAGGATGAGCACGTGTGTGTCGGGGAGGATGAGCGCGTGTGTGTCGGTGAAGAAGAGGGCGTGTGTGTCGGTGAGCATGAGCGCATGTGTGTCGGTGTGGATGAACGCATGTGTGTCAGTGAGGATGAGTGCGTGTGTGTCAGTGAGGATGAGTGCGTGTGTGTCGGTGAGGATTAGTGCGTGTGTGTCGGTGTGGATGAGCGCGTGTGTGTCGATGAGGATGAGCGCGTGTGTGTCGGTGAAGATGAGCGCATGTGTGTCAGTGAGGATGAGTGCCTGTGTGTCGGTGAGGATGAGCGCGTGTGTGTCGGTGAGGATGAGCGCGTGTGTGTCGGTGAGGATGAGCGCGTGTGTGTCGGTGAGGATGAGTGCATGTGTGTCGTTGAAGATGAGCGCGTGTGTGTCGGTGAGGATGAGCGCGTGTGTGTCGGTGAGGATGAGTGCGTGTGTGTCGGTGAAGATGAGCGCGTGTGTGTCGGTGAGGATGAGCGCGTGTGTGTTGGTGAGGATGAGCGCGTGTGTGTCAGTGAGGATGAGCGCATGTGTGTCTGTGAGAATGAGCGTGTGTGTGTCGGTGAGGATGAGCGCGTGTGTGTCGGTGAGGATGAGCGCGTGCTTGTCTTAGAAATCATAGAATCTTAGAAACCCTACAGCACAGAAAGAGGCCATTCGGCCCATCGAGTCTGCACCGACCACAATCCCACCCAGGCCCTACCTCCATATCCCTACATATTTACCTGCTAATCCCTCTAACCTACGCATCTCAGGACATTAAGGGCAATTTTAGCTTGGCCAATCAACCTAACTCGCACATCTTTGGACTGTGGGAGGAAACCGGAGCACCCGGAGGAAACCCACGCAGACACGAGGAGAACGTGCAAACTCCACACAGACAGTGACCCAGGCCGGGAATCGAACCCAGGTCCCTGGAGCTGTGAAGCAGCAGTGCTAACCACTGTGCTACCGTGCTGCCTTCCTCATCTCAGTCTAAGATTGTAACCCCTAGTTCTGGACATCCCCAACATTGGGAACATGTTGGGATGGCATCTAGTCTGTCCAGTCCAATCAGGATTTTCTATGTTTCTATGAGATCCCCTCTCATTCTAAATTCCAGTGAGTAAAAGCCCAGTCGATCCAGTCTCTCTTCATATGTCAGTCCTACCATTCCAGGAATCAGTCTGGTGAACCTTCACTGGACTCCCTCAATAGCAAAAATGTTCTTCCTCAGACTAGGAGACCAAAACTGCACACAATACTCAAGGTGTGGCTTCACCAAGGCCCTGTACAACTGAGCAAAACATCTTTACTCCTGTACTCAAATCCTCTTGCTATGAAGGCCTGTATGCCATTAGCTTTCCTCACTGCGTGCTGTACCTGCATGCCAACCTTCAGCAACTGTCCCAACATGACACCCAGGTCACGATGCACTTCCCCTTTTCCTCAACTGCCACCATTCAGATAATAATCTTTCTTCCTGTTTTTGCCACCAAAGTTGATAACCTCACATTTATCCACATTATGTTGCATTTGCCAAGTATCTGCCCACTCAGCCTGTCCAAGCCACCCTGTAACCTCTCAGGATCCTCCTCACAGCACACACTGCCACCCAGCTTAGTGTCGTCTGAAAATTGGAGATATTGCATTCAATTCTTCATCCAAATCATTAATGTATATTATGAACAACTGGGGTTGCAGCACTGAACCCTGCCGCACCCACTAGTCACTGCTTGTCACTCTGAAAAGGATCCATATATTCCCACTCTCTGCTTCAGTTTGAGCATAATCTCCCTCCCCTTATACACTAGGCTTGGGTCAAATGTCTTCTTGACCACCTGATTGAGAAACTTATCAGCCTTGATTGAATGGCAGAGCAGACTCAATGGGCTGAATGCCCTAATTCCACTCCTACATCTTACGGTCTTATGATCTCCCTGTCCAGCCTCCTTCACGGATGCCTGGATGTTGGCTCCAGGTTCTCTCTGATCCTCTATAGTTCTCAGCATCATCCCTTTATTGTTCATTCCCTTGTCTTGTCTAATGTCCCAAATTCATTCTCTCTCACTGCTCCAGATCGAATTCCATGTGCCATTTTTCTGTCCATCTGACCAGCCCATTGGTATCTTCCTGCAGTCAAAGAACAAACAACAAAGAACAGTACAGCACAGGAAACAGGCCCTTCGGCCCTCCAAGCCTGTGCCGCTCCTTGGTCCAAGTAGGTCAGTGAGGATGAGGGCGTGTGTTTCAGTGAGGATGAGTGCGTGTGTGTCGGTGAGGATGAGTGCGTGTGTGTCGGTGAGGATGAGTGCGTGCGTGTCAGTGAGGGTGAGAGTGCGTGTGTGTCGGTGAGGATGAGTGCGTGTGTGTCAGTGAGGATGAGCGCGTGGGTGTCAGTGAGGATGAGTGCGTGTGTGTCGGTGAGAATGAGGGCGTGTGTGTCAGTGAGGATGAGTGCGTGGGTGTCAGTGAGGATGAGTGCGTGTGTGTCGGTGAGAATGAGTGCGTGTGTGTCGGTGAGGATGAGCGTGTGTGTCAGTGAGGATGAGCTTGTGCGTGTCGGTGAGGATGAGCGTGTGTGTTTCAGTGAGGATGAGGGCGTGTGTGTCGGTGAGGATGAGCGCGTGTGTGTCGGTGAGGATGAGTGCCTGTGTGTCGGTGAGGATGAGTGCGTGTGTGTCAGTGAGGATGAGCGCGTGTGTGTCGGTGAAGAGCACGTGTGTGGCAGTGAGGATGAGCGCGTGTGTGTCAGTGAACATGAGCGCGTGTGTGGCAGTGAGGATGAGTGCGTGTGTGTCAGTGAGGATGAGCGCATGTGTGTCGGTGAGGATGAGCGCGTGTGTGTCAGTGAGGATGAGCGCATGTGTGTCAGTGAGGATGAGCGCATGTGTGTCGGTGAGGATGAGCGCGGGTGTGTCAGTGAGGAAGAGCACATGTGTGTCGGTGAGGATGAAGGCGTGTGTGTCGGTGAGGATGAGCGCGTGTGTGTCAGTGACGATGTGCACGTGTGTGTCGGTGAGGATGAGTGCGTGTGTGTCGGTGAGGATGAGTGCGTGTGTGTCGGTGAGGATGAGTGCGTGTGTGTCGGTGAGGATGAGCGCGTGTGTGTCGGTGAGGATGAGCGTATGTGTCAGTGAGGATGAGCGCGTATGTGTCGGTGAAGATGAGCGCATGTGTGTCGGTGAGGATGAGCGCGTGTGTGTCAGTGAGGATGAGCGCATGTGTGTCAGTGAGGATGAGCGCATGTGTGTCGGTGAGGATGAGAGCGTGTGTGTGAGTGAGGATGAGCACATGTGTGTCGGTGAGGATGAAGGCGTGTGTGTCGGTGAGGATGAGCGCGTGTGTGTCGGTGAGGATGAGCACGTGTGTGTCAGTGAGGATGAACGTGTGTGTTTCGGTGAGGATGAGTGTGTGTGTGTCAATGGGGATGAGCGTGTGTGTGTCGGTGAGGATGAGGGCGTGTGTGTCGGTGAGGAAGAGGGCGTGTGTGTCGGATGGATGAGCAAGTGTGTGTCGGTGAGAAAGAGGGCGTGTGTGACGGTGAGGATGAGCACGTGTGTGTCGGGGAGGATGAGCTTGTGTGTGTCGGTGAGGATGAGCGTGTGTGTCAGTGAGGATGAGCTTGTGTGTGTCGGTGAGGATGAGCGTGTGTGTTTCAGTGAGGATGAGGGCGTGTGTGTCGGTGAGGATGAGCGCGTGTGTGTCAGTGAGGATGAGTGCCTGTGTGTCGGTGAGGAAGAGTGCGTGTGTGTCGGTGAGGATGAGTGCCTGTGTGTCGGTGAGGATGAGTGCGTGTGTGTCGGTGAGGATGAGCGCGTGTGTGTCGGTGAGGATGAGCGTATGTGTCAGTGAGGATGAGCGCGTGTGTGTCGGTGAAGATGAGCGCATGTGTGTCAGTGAGGATGAGAGCATGTGTGTCAGTGAGGATGAGCACATGTGTGGCGGTGAGGATGACCGCGTGTGTGTCGGTGAGGATGAGGGCGTGTCTGTCGGTGAGGATGAGCGCGTGTGTGTCGGTGAGGATGAGCGCGTGTGTGTCGGTGAGGATGAGGGCGTGTGTGTCGGTGAGGATGAGCGCGTGTGTGTCGGTGAGGATGAGCGCGTGTGTGTCGGTGAGGATGGGGGCGTGTGTGTCGGTGAGGATGAGGGCGTGTGTGTCGGTGAGGATGAGCGCGTGTGTGTCGGTGAGGATGAGCGCGTGCGTGTCGGTGAGGATGAGCGCGTGCTTGTCTTAGAAATCATAGAATCTTAGAAACCCTACAGCACAGAAAGAGGCCATTCGGCCCATCGAGTCTGCACCGACCACAATCCCACCCAGGCCCTACCTCCATATCCCTACATATTTACCTGCTAATCCCTCTAACCTACGCATCTCAGGACATTAAGGGCAATTTTAGCTTGGCCAATCAACCTAACTCGCACATCTTTGGACTGTGGGAGGAAACCGGAGCACCCGGAGGAAACCCACGCAGACACGAGGAGAACGTGCAAACTCCACACAGACAGTGACCCAGGCCGGGAATCGAACCCAGGTCCCTGGAGCTGTGAAGCAGCAGTGCTAACCACTGTGCTACCGTGCTGCCTTCCTCATCTCAGTCTAAGATTGTAACCCCTAGTTCTGGACATCCCCAACATTGGGAACATGTTGGGATGGCATCTAGTCTGTCCAGTCCAATCAGGATTTTCTATGTTTCTATGAGATCCCCTCTCATTCTAAATTCCAGTGAGTAAAAGCCCAGTCGATCCAGTCTCTCTTCATATGTCAGTCCTACCATTCCAGGAATCAGTCTGGTGAACCTTCACTGGACTCCCTCAATAGCAAAAATGTTCTTCCTCAGACTAGGAGACCAAAACTGCACACAATACTCAAGGTGTGGCTTCACCAAGGCCCTGTACAACTGAGCAAAACATCTTTACTCCTGTACTCAAATCCTCTTGCTATGAAGGCCTGTATGCCATTAGCTTTCCTCACTGCGTGCTGTACCTGCATGCCAACCTTCAGCAACTGTCCCAACATGACACCCAGGTCACGATGCACTTCCCCTTTTCCTAAACTGCCACCATTCAGATAATAATCTTTCTTCCTGTTTTTGCCACCAAAGTTGATAACCTCACATTTATCCACATTATGTTGCATTTGCCAAGTATCTGCCCACTCAGCCTGTCCAAGCCCCCCTGTAACCTCTCAGGATCCTCCTCACAGCACACACTGCCACCCAGCTTAGTGTCGTCTGAAAATTGGAGATATTGCATTCAATTCTTCATCCAAATCATTAATGTATATTATGAACAACTGGGGTTGCAGCACTGAACCCTGCCGCACCCACTAGTCACTGCTTGTCACTCTGAAAAGGATCCATATATTCCCACTCTCTGCTTCAGTTTGAGCATAATCTCCCTCCCCTTATACACTAGGCTTGGGTCAAATGTCTTCTTGACCACCTGATTGAGAAACTTATCAGCCTTGATTGAATGGCAGAGCAGACTCAATGGGCTGAATGTCCTAATTCCACTCCAACATCTTACGGTCTTATGATCTCCCTGTCCAGCCTCCTTCTCGGATGCCTGGATGTTGGCTCCAGGTTCTCTCTGATCCTCTATAGTTCTCAGCATCATCCCTTTATTGTTCATTCCCTTGTCTTGTCTAATGTCCCAAATTCATTCTCTCTCACTGCTCCAGATCGAATTCCATGTGCCATTTTTCTGTCCATCAGACCAGCCCATTGGTATCTTCCTGCAGTCAAAGAACAAACAACAAAGAACAGTACAGCACAGGAAACAGGCCCGTCGGCCCTCCAAACCTGTGCCGCTCCTTGGTCCAACTAGGTCAGTGAGGATGAGGGCGTGTGTGTCAGTGAGGATGAGCGCATGTGTGTCGGTGAGGATGAGCGCGTGTATTTCAGTGAGGATGAGCGCATGTGTGTCGGTGAGGATGAGCGCGTGTGTGTCAGTGAGGATGAGCGCATGTGTGTCGGTGAGGATGAGCGCGTGTGTGTCGGTGAGGATGAGTGCATGTGTGTCAGTGAGGATGAGCGCGTGTGTGTCAGTGAGGATGAGAGTGCGTGTGTGTCGGTGAGGATGAGTGCGTGTGCGTCAGTGAGGATGAGCGCGTGTGTGTCAGTGAAGATGAGTGCGTGTGTGTCGGTGAGAATGAGGGCGTGTGTGTCAGTGAGGATGAGGGCGTGTGTGTCAGTGAGAATGAGCGCGTGTGTGTCAGTGAGGATGAGCGTGTGTGTGTCAGTGAGAATGAGCGCGTGTGTGTCAGTGAGGATGAGAGTGCGTGTGTGTCGGTGAGGATGAGTGCGTGTGCGTCAGTGAGGATGAGCGCGTGTGTGTCAGTGAAGATGAGTGCGTGTGTGTCGGTGAGAATGAGGGCGTGTGTGTCAGTGAGGATGAGGGCGTGTGTGTCAGTGAGGATGAGTGCCTGTGTGTCAGTGAGGAGGAGCGCGTGAGTGTCGGTGAGGATGAGCGCGTGTGTGTCGGTGAGGTTGAGAGCGTGTGTGTCAGTGAGGATGAGCGCGTGTGTGTCAGTGAGGATGAGTGCCTGTGTGTCGGTGAGGATGAGCGTGTGTGTGTCAGTGAGGATGAGGGCGTGTGTGTCGGTGAGGATGAGCGCGTGTGTGTCAGTGAGGATGAGTGCCTGTGTGTCGGTGAGGATGAGTGCGTGTGTGTCGGTGAGGATGAGTGCCTGTGTGTCGGTGAGGATGAGTGCGTGTGTGTCGGTGAGGATGAGCGCGTGTGTGTCGGTGAGGATGAGCGTATGTGTCAGTGAGGATGAGCGCGTGTGTGTCAGTGAGGATGAGTGCCTGTGTGTCAGTGAGGAGGAGCGCGTGAGTGTCGGTGAGGATGAGCGCGTGTGTGTCAGTGAGGTTGAGAGCGTGTGTGTCAGTGAGGATGAGCGCGTGTGTGTCAGTGAGGATGAGTGCCTGTGTGTCGGTGAGGATGAGCGTGTGTGTGTCAGTGAGGATGAGGGCGTGTGTGTCGGTGAGGATGAGCGCGTGTGTGTCAGTGAGGATGAGTGCCTGTGTGTCGGTGAGGATGAGTGCGTGTGTGTCGGTGAGGATGAGTGCCTGTGTGTCGGTGAGGATGAGTGCGTGTGTGTCGGTGAGGATGAGCGCGTGTGTGTCGGTGAGGATGAGCGTATGTGTCAGTGAGGATGAGCGCGTGTGTGTCGGTGAAGATGAGCGCATGTATGTCAGTGAGGATGAGAGCATGTGTGTCAGTGAGGATGAGCACATGTGTGTCGGTGAGGATGAAGGCGTGTGTGTCGGTGAGGATGAGCGCGTGTGTGTCAGTGAGGATGAGGCCGTGTGTGTCAATGAGGATGAGCACGTGTGTGTCGGTGAGGATGAGTGCGTGTGTGTCGGTGAGGATGAGCGCGTGTGTGTCAGTGAGGATGAGGCCGTGTGTGTCAGTGAGGATGAGCACATGTGTGTCGGTGAGGATGAAGGCGTGTGTGTCGGTGAGGATGAGCGCGTGTGTGTCAGTGAGGATGAGGCCGTGTGTGTCAATGAGGATGAGCACGTGTGTGTCGGTGAGAATGAGCCTGTGTGTGTCGTGAGCATGAGCGTGTATTTGTCGGTGAGGATGAGCACGTGTGTGTCAGTGAGGATGAGCGTGTGTGTTTCGGTGAGGAAGAGTGTGTGTGTGTCAATGGGGATGAGCGTGTGTGTGTCGGTGAGGATGAGGGCGTGTGTGTCGGTGAGGAAGAGGGCGTGTGTGTCGGTGAGGATGAGCGCGTGTGTGTCGGTGAGGAACAGGGCGTGTGTGTCGGTGAGGAAGAGCGCGTGTGTGTCGGTGAGGTTGAGTGCGTGTGTGTCGGTGAGGATAAGTGCGTGTGTGTCGGTGAGGATGAGTGCGTGTGTGTCAGTGAGGATGAGCGCGTGTGTGTCGGTGAAGAGCACGTGTGTGGCAGTGAGGATGAGCGCGTGTGTGTCAGTGAACATGAGCGCGTGTGTGGCAGTGAGGATGAGTGCGTGTGTGTCAGTGAGGGTGAGCGCATGTGTGTCAGTGAGGATGAGCACATGTGTGTCGGTGAGGATGAAGGCGTGTGTGTCGGTGAGGATGAGCGCGTGTGTGTCGGTGAGGATGAGCACATGTGTGTCGGTGAGGATGAAGGCGTGTGTGTCGGTGAGGATGAGCACGTGTGTGGCAGTGAGGATGAGCGCGTGTGTGTCAGTGAACATGAGCGCGTGTGTGGCAGTGAGGATGAGTGCGTGTGTGTCAGTGAGGATGAGTGCGTGTGTGTCGGTGAGGATGAGCGCGTGTGTGTCAGTGAGGATGAGTGCATGTGTGTCAGTGAGGATGAGCGCGTGTGTGTCAGTGAGGATGAGAGTGCGTGTGTGTCGGTGAGGATGAGTGCGTGTGCGTCAGTGAGGATGAGCGCGTGTGTGTCAGTGAAGATGAGTGCGTGTGTGTCGGTGAGAATGAGGGCGTGTGTGTCAGTGAGGATGAGGGCGTGTGTGTCAGTGAGAATGAGCGCGTGTGTGTCAGTGAGGATGAGCGTGTGTGTGTCAGTGAGAATGAGCGCGTGTGTGTCAGTGAGGATGAGAGTGCGTGTGTGTCGGTGAGGATGAGTGCGTGTGCGTCAGTGAGGATGAGCGCGTGTGTGTCAGTGAAGATGAGTGCGTGTGTGTCGGTGAGAATGAGGGCGTGTGTGTCAGTGAGGATGAGGGCGTGTGTGTCAGTGAGGATGAGTGCCTGTGTGTCAGTGAGGAGGAGCGCGTGAGTGTCGGTGAGGATGAGCGCGTGTGTGTCGGTGAGGTTGAGAGCGTGTGTGTCAGTGAGGATGAGCGCGTGTGTGTCAGTGAGGATGAGTGCCTGTGTGTCGGTGAGGATGAGCGTGTGTGTGTCAGTGAGGATGAGGGCGTGTGTGTCGGTGAGGATGAGCGCGTGTGTGTCAGTGAGGATGAGTGCCTGTGTGTCGGTGAGGATGAGTGCGTGTGTGTCGGTGAGGATGAGTGCCTGTGTGTCGGTGAGGATGAGTGCGTGTGTGTCGGTGAGGATGAGCGCGTGTGTGTCGGTGAGGATGAGCGTATGTGTCAGTGAGGATGAGCGCATGTGTGTCAGTGAGGATGAGTGCCTGTGTGTCAGTGAGGAGGAGCGCGTGAGTGTCGGTGAGGATGAGCGCGTGTGTGTCAGTGAGGTTGAGAGCGTGTGTGTCAGTGAGGATGAGCGCGTGTGTGTCAGTGAGGATGAGTGCCTGTGTGTCGGTGAGGATGAGCGTGTGTGTGTCAGTGAGGATGAGGGCGTGTGTGTCGGTGAGGATGAGCGCGTGTGTGTCAGTGAGGATGAGTGCCTGTGTGTCGGTGAGGATGAGTGCGTGTGTGTCGGTGAGGATGAGTGCCTGTGTGTCGGTGAGGATGAGTGCGTGTGTGTCGGTGAGGATGAGCGCGTGTGTGTCGGTGAGGATGAGCGTATGTGTCAGTGAGGATGAGCGCGTGTGTGTCGGTGAAGATGAGCGCATGTGTGTCAGTGAGGATGAGAGCATGTGTGTCAGTGAGGATGAGCACATGTGTGTCGGTGAGGATGAAGGCGTGTGTGTCGGTGAGGATGAGCGCGTGTGTGTCAGTGAGGATGAGGCCGTGTGTGTCAATGAGGATGAGCACGTGTGTGTCGGTGAGGATGAGTGCGTGTGTGTCGGTGAGGATGAGCGCGTGTGTGTCAGTGAGGATGAGGCCGTGTGTGTCAGTGAGGATGAGCACATGTGTGTCGGTGAGGATGAAGGCGTGTGTGTCGGTGAGGATGAGCGCGTGTGTGTCAGTGAGGATGAGGCCGTGTGTGTCAATGAGGATGAGCACGTGTGTGTCGGTGAGAATGAGCCTGTGTGTGTCGTGAGCATGAGCGTGTATTTGTCGGTGAGGATGAGCACGTGTGTGTCAGTGAGGATGAGCGTGTGTGTTTCGGTGAGGAAGAGTGTGTGTGTGTCAATGGGGATGAGCGTGTGTGTGTCGGTGAGGATGAGGGCGTGTGTGTCGGTGAGGAAGAGGGCGTGTGTGTCGGTGAGGATGAGCGCGTGTGTGTCGGTGAGGAACAGGGCGTGTGTGTCGGTGAGGAAGAGCGCGTGTGTGTCGGTGAGGTTGAGTGCGTGTGTGTCGGTGAGGATGAGTGCGTGTGTGTCGGTGAGGATGAGTGCGTGTGTGTCAGTGAGGATGAGCGCGTGTGTGTCGGTGAAGAGCACGTGTGTGGCAGTGAGGATGAGCGCGTGTGTGTCAGTGAACATGAGCGCGTGTGTGGCAGTGAGGATGAGTGCGTGTGTGTCAGTGAGGGTGAGCGCATGTGTGTCAGTGAGGATGAGCACATGTGTGTCGGTGAGGATGAAGGCGTGTGTGTCGGTGAGGATGAGCGCGTGTGTGTCGGTGAGGATGAGCACATGTGTGTCGGTGAGGATGAAGGCGTGTGTGTCGGTGAGGATGAGCACGTGTGTGGCAGTGAGGATGAGCGCGTGTGTGTCAGTGAACATGAGCGCGTGTGTGGCAGTGAGGATGAGTGCGTGTGTGTCAGTGAGGATGAGTGCGTGTGTGTCGGTGAGGATGAGCGCGTGTGTGTCAGTGAGGATGAGGCCGTGTGTGTCAATGAGGATGAGCACGTGTGTGTCGGTGAGAATGAGCCTGTGTGTGTCGTGAGCATGAGCGTGTATTTGTCGGTGAGGATGAGCACGTGTGTGTCAGTGAGGATGAGCGTGTGTGTTTCGGTGAGGATGAGTGTGTGTGTGTCAATGGGGATGAGCGTGTGTGTGTCGGTGAGGATGAGGGCGTGTGTGTCGGTGAGGAAGAGGGCGTGTGTGTCGGTGAGGATGAGCGCGTGTGTGTCGGTGAGGAACAGGGCGTGTGTGTCGGTGAGGAAGAGCGCGTGTGTGTCGGTGAGGTTGAGTGCGTGTGTGTCGGTGAGGATGAGTGCGTGTGTGTCGGTGAGGATGAGTGCGTGTGTGTCGGTGAGGATGAGGGCGTGTGTGTCGGTGAGGATGAGGGCGTGTGTGTCGGTGAGGATGAGCGCGTGTGTGTCGGTGAGGATGAGGGCGTGTGTGTCGGTGAGGATGAGGGCGTGTGTGTCAGTGAGGATGAGCGCGTGTGTGTCGGTGAGGATGAGTGCGTGTGTGTCGGTGAGGATGAGTGCGTGTGTGTCGGTGAGGATGAGGGCGTGTGTGTCGGTGAGGATGAGGGCGTGTGTGTCGGTGAGGATGAGCGCGTGTGTGTCGGTGAGGATGAGGGCGTGTGTGTCGGTGAGGATGAGGGCGTGTGTGTCAGTGAGGATGAGTGCGTGTGTGTCGGGGAGGATGAGGGCGTGTGTGTCGGTGAGGATGAGCGCGTGTGTGTCGGTGAGGATGAGGGCGTGTGTGTCGGTGAGGATGAGGGCGTGTGTGTCGGTGAGGATGAGCGCGTGTGTGTCGGTGAGGATGAGTGCGTGTGTGTCGGTGAGGATGAGCGCGTGTGTGTCGGTGAGGATGAGGGCGTGTGTGTCGGTGAGGATGAGGGCGTGTGTGTCGGTGAGGATGAGGGCGTGTGTGTCGGTGAGGATGAGGGCGTGTGTGTCGGTGAGGATGAGCGCGTGTGTGTCGGTGAGGATGAGTGCGTGTGTGTCGGTGAGGATGAGTGCGTGTGTGTCGGTGAGGATGAGGGCGTGTGTGTCGGTGAGGATGAGCGCGTGTGTGTCGGTGAGGATGAGTGCGTGTGTGTCGGTGAGGATGAGGGCGTGTGTGTCGGTGAGGATGAGTGCGTGTGTGTCGGTGAGGATGAGCGCGTGTGTTTCGGTGAGGATGAGTGTGTGTGTGTCAATGGGGATGAGCGTGTGTGTGTCGGTGAGGATGAGGGCGTGTGTGTCGGTGAGGAAGAGGGCGTGTGTGTCGGATGGATGAGCAAGTGTGTGTCGGTGAGGATGAGCACGTGTGTGTCGGGGAGGATGAGCGCGTGTGTGTCAGTGAGGATGAGCTTGTGTGTGTCGGTGAGGAAGAGCGTGTGTGTTTCAGTGAGGATGAGGGCGTGTGTGTCGGTGAGGATGAGCGCGTGTGTGTCAGTGAGGATGAGTGCCTGTGTGTCGGTGAGGATGAGTGCGTGTGTGTCGGTGAGGATGAGTGCCTGTGTGTCGGTGAGGATGAGTGCGTGTGTGTCGGTGAGGATGAGCGCGTGTGTGTCGGTGAGGATGAGCGTATGTGTCAGTGAGGATGAGCGCGTGTGTGTCGGTGAAGATGAGCGCATGTGTGTCAGTGAGGATGAGATCATGTGTGTCAGTGAGGATGAGCACATGTCTGTCGGTGAGGATGATCGCGTGTGTGTCAGTGAGGATGAGGGCGTGTGTGTCGGTGAGGATGAGCGCGTGTGTGTCGGTGAGGATGAGCGCGTGTGTGTCGGTGAGGATGAGGGCGTGTGTGTCGGTGAGGATGAGCGCGTGTGTGTCGGTGAGGATGAGTGCGTGTGTGTCGGTGAGGATGAGCGCGTGTGTGTCGGTGAGGATGAGCGTATGTGTCAGTGAGGATGAGCGCGTGTGTGTCGGTGAAGATGAGCGCATGTGTGTCAGTGAGGATGAGAGCATGTGTGTCAGTGAGGATGAGCACATGTGTGTCGGTGAGGATGAAGGCGTGTGTGTCGGTGAGGATGAGCACGTGTGTGTCGGTGAGGATGAGCCTGTGTGTGTCGTGAGCATGAGCGTGTATTTGTCGGTGAGGATGAGCACGTGTGTGTCAGTGAGGATGAGCGTGTGTGTTTCGGTGAGGATGAGTGTGTGTGTGTCAATGGGGATGAGCGTGTGTGTGTCGGTGAGGATGAGGGCGTGTGTGTCGGTGAGGAAGAGGGCGTGTGTGTCGGTGAGGATGAGTGCGTGTGTGTCGGTGAGGAACAGGGCGTGTGTGTCGGTGAGGAAGAGCGCGTGTGTGTCGGTGAGGATGAGTGGGGGTGTCTCGGTGAGGATGAGTGCGTGTGTGTCAGTGAGGTTGAGTGCGTGTGTGTCGGTGAGGATGAGTGCGTGTGTGTCAGTGAGGATGAGCGCGTGTGTGTCGGTGAAGAGCACGTGTGTGGCAGTGAGGATGAGCGCGTGTGTGTCAGTGAACATGAGCGCGTGTGTGGCAGTGAGGATGAGCGCGTGTGTGTCAGTGAGGATGAGCGCATGTGTGTCAGTGAGGATGAGCGCATGTGTGTCAGTGAGGATGAGCGCATGTGTGTCGGTGAGGATGAGGGCGTGTGTGTCGGTGAGGATGAGGGCGTGTGTGTCGGTGAGGATGAGCGCGTGTGTGTCGGTGAGGATGAGTGCGTGTGTGTCGGTGAGGATGAGCGCGTGTGTGTCGGTGAGGATGAGGGCGTGTGTGTCGGTGAGGATGAGGGCGTGTGTGTCGGTGAGGATGAGGGCGTGTGTGTCGGTGAGGATGAGGGCGTGTGTGTCGGTGAGGATGAGCGCGTGTGTGTCGGTGAGGATGAGTGCGTGTGTGTCGGTGAGGATGAGTGCGTGTGTGTCGGTGAGGATGAGGGCGTGTGTGTCGGTGAGGATGAGCGCGTGTGTGTCGGTGAGGATGAGTGCGTGTGTGTCGGTGAGGATGAGGGCGTGTGTGTCGGTGAGGATGAGTGCGTGTGTGTCGGTGAGGATGAGCGCGTGTGTTTCGGTGAGGATGAGTGTGTGTGTGTCAATGGGGATGAGCGTGTGTGTGTCGGTGAGGATGAGGGCGTGTGTGTCGGTGAGGAAGAGGGCGTGTGTGTCGGATGGATGAGCAAGTGTGTGTCGGTGAGGAAGAGGGCGTGTGTGTCGGTGAGGATGAGCACGTGTGTGTCGGGGAGGATGAGCGCGTGTGTGTCAGTGAGGATGAGCTTGTGTGTGTCGGTGAGGAAGAGCGTGTGTGTTTCAGTGAGGATGAGGGCGTGTGTGTCGGTGAGGATGAGCGCGTGTGTGTCGGTGAGGATGAGTGCGTGTGTGTCGGTGAGGATGAGGGCGTGTGTGTCGGTGAGGATGAGTGCGTGTGTGTCGGTGAGGATGAGCGCGTGTGTTTCGGTGAGGATGAGTGTGTGTGTGTCAATGGGGATGAGCGTGTGTGTGTCGGTGAGGATGAGGGCGTGTGTGTCGGTGAGGAAGAGGGCGTGTGTGTCGGATGGATGAGCAAGTGTGTGTCGGTGAGGAAGAGGGCGTGTGTGTCGGTGAGGATGAGCACGTGTGTGTCGGGGAGGATGAGCGCGTGTGTGTCAGTGAGGATGAGCTTGTGTGTGTCGGTGAGGAAGAGCGTGTGTGTTTCAGTGAGGATGAGGGCGTGTGTGTCGGTGAGGATGAGCGCGTGTGTGTCAGTGAGGATGAGTGCCTGTGTGTCGGTGAGGATGAGTGCGTGTGTGTCGGTGAGGATGAGTGCCTGTGTGTCGGTGAGGATGAGTGCGTGTGTGTCGGTGAGGATGAGCGCGTGTGTGTCGGTGAGGATGAGCGTCTGTGTCAGTGAGGATGAGCGCGTGTGTGTCGGTGAAGATGAGCGCATGTGTGTCAGTGAGGATGAGATCATGTGTGTCAGTGTGGATGAGCACGTGTGTGGCAGTGAGGATGAGCGCGTGTGTGTCAGTGAACATGAGCGCGTGTGTGGCAGTGAGGATGAGCGCGTGTGTGTCAGTGAGGATGAGCGCATGTGTGTCAGTGAGGATGAGCGCATGTGTGTCAGTGAGGATGAGCGCATGTGTGTCGGTGAGGATGAGGGCGTGTGTGTCGGTGAGGATGAGGGCGTGTGTGTCGGTGAGGATGAGCGCGTGTGTGTCGGTGAGGATGAGTGCGTGTGTGTCGGTGAGGATGAGCGCGTGTGTGTCGGTGAGGATGAGGGCGTGTGTGTCGGTGAGGATGAGGGCGTGTGTGTCGGTGAGGATGAGGGCGTGTGTGTCGGTGAGGATGAGGGCGTGTGTGTCGGTGAGGATGAGCGCGTGTGTGTCGGTGAGGATGAGTGCGTGTGTGTCGGTGAGGATGAGTGCGTGTGTGTCGGTGAGGATGAGGGCGTGTGTGTCGGTGAGGATGAGCGCGTGTGTGTCGGTGAGGATGAGTGCGTGTGTGTCGGTGAGGATGAGGGCGTGTGTGTCGGTGAGGATGAGTGCGTGTGTGTCGGTGAGGATGAGCGCGTGTGTTTCGGTGAGGATGAGTGTGTGTGTGTCAATGGGGATGAGCGTGTGTGTGTCGGTGAGGATGAGGGCGTGTGTGTCGGTGAGGAAGAGGGCGTGTGTGTCGGATGGATGAGCAAGTGTGTGTCGGTGAGGAAGAGGGCGTGTGTGTCGGTGAGGATGAGCACGTGTGTGTCGGGGAGGATGAGCGCGTGTGTGTCAGTGAGGATGAGCTTGTGTGTGTCGGTGAGGAAGAGCGTGTGTGTTTCAGTGAGGATGAGGGCGTGTGTGTCGGTGAGGATGAGCGCGTGTGTGTCAGTGAGGATGAGTGCCTGTGTGTCGGTGAGGATGAGTGCGTGTGTGTCGGTGAGGATGAGTGCCTGTGTGTCGGTGAGGATGAGTGCGTGTGTGTCGGTGAGGATGAGCGCGTGTGTGTCGGTGAGGATGAGCGTATGTGTCAGTGAGGATGAGCGCGTGTGTGTCGGTGAAGATGAGCGCATGTGTGTCAGTGAGGATGAGATCATGTGTGTCAGTGAGGATGAGCACATGTGTGTCGGTGAGGATGATCGCGTGTGTGTCAGTGAGGATGAGGGCGTGTGTGTCGGTGAGGATGAGCGCGTGTGTGTCGGTGAGGATGAGCGCGTGTGTGTCGGTGAGGATGAGGGCGTGTGTGTCGGTGAGGATGAGCGCGTGTGTGTCGGTGAGGATGAGTGCGTGTGTGTCGGTGAGGATGAGCGCGTGTGTGTCGGTGAGGATGAGCGTATGTGTCAGTGAGGATGAGCGCGTGTGTGTCGGTGAAGATGAGCGCATGTGTGTCAGTGAGGATGAGAGCATGTGTGTCAGTGAGGATGAGCACATGTGTGTCGGTGAGGATGAAGGCGTGTGTGTCGGTGAGGATGAGCACGTGTGTGTCGGTGAGGATGAGCCTGTGTGTGTCGTGAGCATGAGCGTGTATTTGTCGGTGAGGATGAGCACGTGTGTGTCAGTGAGGATGAGCGTGTGTGTTTCGGTGAGGATGAGTGTGTGTGTGTCAATGGGGATGAGCGTGTGTGTGTCGGTGAGGATGAGGGCGTGTGTGTCGGTGAGGAAGAGGGCGTGTGTGTCGGTGAGGATGAGTGCGTGTGTGTCGGTGAGGAACAGGGCGTGTGTGTCGGTGAGGAAGAGCGCGTGTGTGTCGGTGAGGATGAGTGGGGGTGTCTCGGTGAGGATGAGTGCGTGTGTGTCAGTGAGGTTGAGTGCGTGTGTGTCGGTGAGGATGAGTGCGTGTGTGTCAGTGAGGATGAGCGCGTGTGTGTCGGTGAAGAGCACGTGTGTGGCAGTGAGGATGAGCGCGTGTGTGTCAGTGAACATGAGCGCGTGTGTGGCAGTGAGGATGAGTGCGTGTGTGTCAGTGAGGATGAGCGCATGTGTGTCGGTGAGGATGAGCGCGTGTGTGTCAGTGGGGATGAGCGCATGTGTGTCAGTGAGGATGAGCGCATGTGTGTCGGTCAGGATGAGCGCGGGTGTGTCAGTGAGGAAGAGCACATGTGTGTCGGTGAGGATGAAGGCGTGTGTGTCGGTGAGGATGAGCGCGTGTGTGTCAGTGACGATGTGCACGTGTGTGTCGGTGAGGATGAGTGCGTGTGTGTCGGTGAGGATGAGTGCGTGTGTGTCGGTGAGGATGAGTGCGTGTGTGTCGGTGAGGATGAGTGCGTGTGTGTCGGTGAGGATGAGTGCGTGTGTGTCGGTGAGGATGAGCGTGTGTGTTTCGGTGAGGATGAGCGTATGTGTCAGTGAGGATGAGCGCGTATGTGTCGGTGAAGATGAGCGCATGTGTGTCGGTGAGGATGAGCGCGTGTGTGTCAGTGAGGATGAGCGCATGTGTGTCAGTGAGGATGAGCGCATGTGTGTCGGTGAGGATGAGGGCGTGTGTGTCGGTGAGGATGAGAGCGTGTGTGTCAGTGAGGATGAGCACATGTGTGTCGGTGAGGATGAAGGCGTGTGTGTCGGTGAGGATGAGCGCGTGTGTGTCGGTGAGGATGAGCACGTGTGTGTCAGTGAGGATGAACGTGTGTGTTTCGGTGAGGATGAGTGTGTGTGTGTCAATGGGGATGAGCGTGTGTGTGTCGGTGAGGATGAGGGTGTGTGTGTCGGTGAGGAAGAGGGCGTGTGTGTCGGTGAGGATGAGGGCGTGTGTGTCGGTGAGGAAGAGGGCGTGTGTGTCGGATGGATGAGCAAGTGTGTGTCGGTGAGAAAGAGGGCGTGTGTGTCGGTGAGGATGAGCACGTGTGTGTCGGGGAGGATGAGCGCGTGTGTGTCAGTGAGGATGAGCTTGTGTGTGTCGGTGAGGATGAGCGTGTGTGTTTCAGTGAGGATGAGGGCGTGTGTGTCGGTGAGGATGAGTGCCTGTGTGTCGGTGAGGATGAGTGCGTGTGTGTCGGTGAGGATGATTGCCTGTGTGTCGGTGAGGATGAGTGCGTGTGTGTCGGTGAGGATGAGCGCGTGTGTGCCGGTGAGGATGAGCGTATGTGTCAGTGAGGATGAGCGCGTGTGTGTCGGTGAAGATGAGCGCATGTGTGTCAGTGAGGATGAGAGCATGTGTGTCAGTGAGGATGAGAGCATGTGTGTCGGTGAGGATGATCGCGTGTGTGTCGGTGAGGATGAGGGCGTGTGTGTCGGTGAGGATGAGCGTGTGTGTGTCAGTGAGGATGAGGGCGTGTGTGTCGGTGAGGATGAGCGCGTGTGTGTCAGTGAGGATGAGTGCCTGTGTGTCGGTGAGGATGAGTGCGTGTGTGTCGGTGAGGATGAGTGCCTGTGTGTCGGTGAGGATGAGTGCGTGTGTGTCGGTGAGGATGAGTGCGTGTGTGTCGGTGAGGATGAGTGCCTGTGTGTCGGTGAGGATGAGTGCGTGTGTGTCGGTGAGGATGAGCGCGTGTGTGTCGGTGAGGTTGAGAGCGTGTGTGTCAGTGAGGATGAGCGCGTGTGTGTCAGTGAGGATGAGTGCCTGTGTGTCGGTGAGGATGAGCGTGTGTGTGTCAGTGAGGATGAGGGCGTGTGTGTCGGTGAGGATGAGCGCGTGTGTGTCAGTGAGGATGAGTGCCTGTGTGTCGGTGAGGATGAGTGCGTGTGTGTCGGTGAGGATGAGTGCCTGTGTGTCGGTGAGGATGAGTGCGTGTGTGTCGGTGAGGATGAGTGCGTGTGTGTCGGTGAGGATGAGTGCCTGTGTGTCGGTGAGGATGAGTGCGTGTGTGTCGGTGAGGATGAGCGCGTGTGTGTCGGTGAGGATGAGCGTATGTGTCAGTGAGGATGAGCGCGTGTGTGTCGGTGAAGATGAGCGCATGTGTGTCAGTGAGGATGAGAGCATGTGTGTCAGTGAGGATGAGCACATGTGTGTCGGTGAGGATGAAGGCGTGTGTGTCGGTGAGGATGAGCGCGTGTGTGTCAGTGAGGATGAGGCCGTGTGTGTCAATGAGGATGAGCACGTGTGTGTCGGTGAGGATGAGCCTGTGTGTGTCGTGAGCATGAGCGTGTATTTGTCGGTGAGGATGAGCACGTGTGTGTCAGTGAGGATGAGCGTGTGTGTTTCGGTGAGGATGAGTGTGTGTGTCAATGGGGATGAGCGTGTGTGTGTCGGTGAGGATGAGGGCGTGTGTGTCGGTGAGGAAGAGGGCGTGTGTGTCGGTGAGGATGAGCGCGTGTGTGTCGGTGAGGAACAGGGCGTGTGTGTCGGTGAGGAAGAGCGCGTGTGTGTCGGTGAGGTTGAGTGCGTGTGTGTCGGTGAGGATAAGTGCGTGTGTGTCAGTGAGGATGAGTGCGTGTGTGTCGGTGAGGATGAGCGCATGTGTGTCGGTGAGGATGAGCGCGTGTGTTTCAGTGAGGATGAGCGCATGTGTGTCGGTGAGGATGAGCGCGTGTGTGTCAGTGAGGATGAGCGCATGTGTGTCGGTGAGGATGAGCGCGTGTGTGTCGGTGAGGATGAGTGCATGTGTGTCAGTGAGGATGAGCGCGTGTGTGTCAGTGAGGATGAGAGTGCGTGTGTGTCAGTGAGGATGAGTGCGTGTGTGTCAGTGAGGATGAGCGCGTGTGTGTCAGTGAAGATGAGTGCGTGTGTGTCGGTGAGAATGAGTGCGTGTGTGTCAGTGAGAATGAGCGCGTGTGTGTCAGTGAGGATGAGTGTGTGTGTGTCAGTGAGAATGAGCGCGTGTGTGTCAGTGAGGATGAGCGTGTGTGTGTGAATGAGGATGAGCGCGTGTGTGTCAGTGAGGATGAGTGCGTGTGTGTCAGTGAGGAGGAGCGCGTGTGTGACAGTGAGGATGAACGCGTGAGTGTCGGTGAGGATGAGCGCGTGTGTGTCGGTGAGGATGAGGGCATGTGTGTCAGTGAGGATGAGTGCCTGTGTGTCGGTGAGGTTGAGAGCGTGTGTGTCAGTGAGGATGAGCGCGTGTGTGTCAGTGAGGATGAGTGCCTGTGTGTCGGTGAGGATGAGCGTGTGTGTGTCAGTGAGGATGAGGGCGTGTGTGTCGGTGAGGATGAGCGCGTGTGTGTCAGTGAGGATGAGTGCCTGTGTGTCGGTGAGGATGAGTGCGTGTGTGTCGGTGAGGATGAGTGCCTGTGTGTCGGTGAGGATGAGTGCGTGTGTGTCGGTGAGGATGAGCGCGTGTGTGTCGGTGAGGATGAGCGTATGTGTCAGTGAGGATGAGCGCGTGTGTGTCGGTGAAGATGAGCGCATGTGTGTCAGTGAGGATGAGAGCATGTGTGTCAGTGAGGATGAGCACATGTGTGTCGGTGAGGATGAAGACGTGTGTGTCGGTGAGGATGAGCGCGTGTGTGTCAGTGAGGATGAGGCCGTGTGTGTCAATGAGGATGAGCACGTGTGTGTCGGTGAGGATGAGCCTGTGTGTGTCGTGAGCATGAGCGTGTATTTGTCGGTGAGGATGAGCACGTGTGTGTCAGTGAGGATGAGCGTGTGTGTTTCGGTGAGGATGAGTGTGTGTGTGTCAATGGGGATGAGCGTGTGTGTGTCGGTGAGGATGAGGGCGTGTGTGTCGGTGAGGATGAGCGCGTGTGTGTCGGTGAGGAACAGGGCGTGTGTGTCGGTGAGGAAGAGCGCGTGTGTGTCGGTGAGGTTGAGTGCGTGTGTGTCGGTGAGGATAAGTGCGTGTGTGTCAGTGAGGATGAGTGCGTGTGTGTCGGTGAGGATGAGTGCGTGTGTGTCAGTGAGGATGAGCGCGTGTGTGTCGGTGAAGAGCACGTGTGTGGCAGTGAGGATGAGCGCGTGTGTGTCAGTGAACATGAGCGCGTGTGTGGCAGTGAGGATGAGTGCGTGTGTGTCAGTGAGGATGAGCGCATGTGTGTCGGTGAGGTTGAGCGCGTGTGTGTCAGTGAGGATGAGCGCATGTGTGTCAGTGAGGATGAGCGCATGTGTGTCGGTGAGGATGAGCGCGGGTGTGTCAGTGAGGAAGAGCACATGTGTGTCGGTGAGGATGAAGGCGTGTGTGTCGGTGAGGATGAGCGCGTGTGTGTCAGTGACGATGTGCACGTGTGTGTCGGTGAGGATGAGTGCGTGTTTGTCGGGGAGGATGAGTGCGTGTGTGTCGGTGAGGATGAGTGCGTGTGTGTCGGTGAGGATGAGTGCGTGTGTGTCGGTGAGGATGAGTGCGTGTGTGTCGGTGAGGATGAGCGCGTGTGTGTCGGTGAGGATGAGCGTATGTGTCAGTGAGGATGAGCGCGTATGTGTCGGTGAAGATGAGCGCATGTGTGTCGGTGAGGATGAGCGCGTGTGTGTCAGTGAGGATGAGCGCATGTGTGTCGGTGAGGATGAAGGCGTGTGTGTCGGTGAGGATGAGCACGTGTGTGTCGGTGAGGATGAGCCTGTGTGTGTCGTGAGCATGAGCGTGTATTTGTCGGTGAGGATGAGCACGTGTGTGTCAGTGAGGATGAGCGTGTGTGTTTCGGTGAGGATGAGTGTGTGTGTGTCAATGGGGATGAGCGTGTGTGTGTCGGTGAGGATGAGGGCGTGTGTGTCGGTGAGGAAGAGGGCGTGTGTGTCGGTGAGGATGAGTGCGTGTGTGTCGGTGAGGAACAGGGCGTGTGTGTCGGTGAGGAAGAGCGCGTGTGTGTCGGTGAGGATGAGTGGGGGTGTCTCGGTGAGGATGAGTGCGTGTGTGTCAGTGAGGTTGAGTGCGTGTGTGTCGGTGAGGATGAGTGCGTGTGTGTCAGTGAGGATGAGCGCGTGTGTGTCGGTGAAGAGCACGTGTGTGGCAGTGAGGATGAGCGCGTGTGTGTCAGTGAACATGAGCGCGTGTGTGGCAGTGAGGATGAGCGCGTGTGTGTCAGTGAGGATGAGCGCATGTGTGTCAGTGAGGATGAGCGCATGTGTGTCAGTGAGGATGAGCGCATGTGTGTCGGTGAGGATGAGGGCGTGTGTGTCGGTGAGGATGAGGGCGTGTGTGTCGGTGAGGATGAGCGCGTGTGTGTCGGTGAGGATGAGTGCGTGTGTGTCGGTGAGGATGAGCGCGTGTGTGTCGGTGAGGATGAGGGCGTGTGTGTCGGTGAGGATGAGGGCGTGTGTGTCGGTGAGGATGAGGGCGTGTGTGTCGGTGAGGATGAGGGCGTGTGTGTCGGTGAGGATGAGCGCGTGTGTGTCGGTGAGGATGAGTGCGTGTGTGTCGGTGAGGATGAGTGCGTGTGTGTCGGTGAGGATGAGGGCGTGTGTGTCGGTGAGGATGAGCGCGTGTGTGTCGGTGAGGATGAGTGCGTGTGTGTCGGTGAGGATGAGGGCGTGTGTGTCGGTGAGGATGAGTGCGTGTGTGTCGGTGAGGATGAGCGCGTGTGTTTCGGTGAGGATGAGTGTGTGTGTGTCAATGGGGATGAGCGTGTGTGTGTCGGTGAGGATGAGGGCGTGTGTGTCGGTGAGGAAGAGGGCGTGTGTGTCGGATGGATGAGCAAGTGTGTGTCGGTGAGGAAGAGGGCGTGTGTGTCGGTGAGGATGAGCACGTGTGTGTCAATGAGGATGAGCACGTGTGTGTCGGTGAGGATGAGCCTGTGTGTGTCGTGAGCATGAGCGTGTATTTGTCGGTGAGGATGAGCACGTGTGTGTCAGTGAGGATGAGCGTGTGTGTTTCGGTGAGGATGAGTGTGTGTGTGTCAATGGGGATGAGCGTGTGTGTGTCGGTGAGGATGAGGGCGTGTGTGTCGGTGAGGATGAGCGCGTGTGTGTCGGTGAGGAACAGGGCGTGTGTGTCGGTGAGGAAGAGCGCGTGTGTGTCGGTGAGGTTGAGTGCGTGTGTGTCGGTGAGGATAAGTGCGTGTGTGTCAGTGAGGATGAGTGCGTGTGTGTCGGTGAGGATGAGTGCGTGTGTGTCAGTGAGGATGAGCGCGTGTGTGTCGGTGAAGAGCACGTGTGTGGCAGTGAGGATGAGCGCGTGTGTGTCAGTGAACATGAGCGCGTGTGTGGCAGTGAGGATGAGTGCGTGTGTGTCAGTGAGGATGAGCGCATGTGTGTCGGTGAGGTTGAGCGCGTGTGTGTCAGTGAGGATGAGCGCATGTGTGTCAGTGAGGATGAGCGCATGTGTGTCGGTGAGGATGAGCGCGGGTGTGTCAGTGAGGAAGAGCACATGTGTGTCGGTGAGGATGAAGGCGTGTGTGTCGGTGAGGATGAGCGCGTGTGTGTCAGTGACGATGTGCACGTGTGTGTCGGTGAGGATGAGTGCGTGTTTGTCGGGGAGGATGAGTGCGTGTGTGTCGGTGAGGATGAGTGCGTGTGTGTCGGTGAGGATGAGTGCGTGTGTGTCGGTGAGGATGAGTGCGTGTGTGTCGGTGAGGATGAGCGCGTGTGTGTCGGTGAGGATGAGCGTATGTGTCAGTGAGGATGAGCGCGTATGTGTCGGTGAAGATGAGCGCATGTGTGTCGGTGAGGATGAGCGCGTGTGTGTCAGTGAGGATGAGCGCATGTGTGTCGGTGAGGATGAAGGCGTGTGTGTCGGTGAGGATGAGCACGTGTGTGTCGGTGAGGATGAGCCTGTGTGTGTCGTGAGCATGAGCGTGTATTTGTCGGTGAGGATGAGCACGTGTGTGTCAGTGAGGATGAGCGTGTGTGTTTCGGTGAGGATGAGTGTGTGTGTGTCAATGGGGATGAGCGTGTGTGTGTCGGTGAGGATGAGGGCGTGTGTGTCGGTGAGGAAGAGGGCGTGTGTGTCGGTGAGGATGAGTGCGTGTGTGTCGGTGAGGAACAGGGCGTGTGTGTCGGTGAGGAAGAGCGCGTGTGTGTCGGTGAGGATGAGTGGGGGTGTCTCGGTGAGGATGAGTGCGTGTGTGTCAGTGAGGTTGAGTGCGTGTGTGTCGGTGAGGATGAGTGCGTGTGTGTCAGTGAGGATGAGCGCGTGTGTGTCGGTGAAGAGCACGTGTGTGGCAGTGAGGATGAGCGCGTGTGTGTCAGTGAACATGAGCGCGTGTGTGGCAGTGAGGATGAGCGCGTGTGTGTCAGTGAGGATGAGCGCATGTGTGTCAGTGAGGATGAGCGCATGTGTGTCAGTGAGGATGAGCGCATGTGTGTCGGTGAGGATGAGGGCGTGTGTGTCGGTGAGGATGAGGGCGTGTGTGTCGGTGAGGATGAGCGCGTGTGTGTCGGTGAGGATGAGTGCGTGTGTGTCGGTGAGGATGAGCGCGTGTGTGTCGGTGAGGATGAGGGCGTGTGTGTCGGTGAGGATGAGGGCGTGTGTGTCGGTGAGGATGAGGGCGTGTGTGTCGGTGAGGATGAGGGCGTGTGTGTCGGTGAGGATGAGCGCGTGTGTGTCGGTGAGGATGAGTGCGTGTGTGTCGGTGAGGATGAGTGCGTGTGTGTCGGTGAGGATGAGGGCGTGTGTGTCGGTGAGGATGAGCGCGTGTGTGTCGGTGAGGATGAGTGCGTGTGTGTCGGTGAGGATGAGGGCGTGTGTGTCGGTGAGGATGAGTGCGTGTGTGTCGGTGAGGATGAGCGCGTGTGTTTCGGTGAGGATGAGTGTGTGTGTGTCAATGGGGATGAGCGTGTGTGTGTCGGTGAGGATGAGGGCGTGTGTGTCGGTGAGGAAGAGGGCGTGTGTGTCGGATGGATGAGCAAGTGTGTGTCGGTGAGGAAGAGGGCGTGTGTGTCGGTGAGGATGAGCACGTGTGTGTCGGGGAGGATGAGCGCGTGTGTGTCAGTGAGGATGAGCTTGTGTGTGTCGGTGAGGAAGAGCGTGTGTGTTTCAGTGAGGATGAGGGCGTGTGTGTCGGTGAGGATGAGCGCGTGTGTGTCGGTGAGGATGAGTGCGTGTGTGTCGGTGAGGATGAGGGCGTGTGTGTCGGTGAGGATGAGTGCGTGTGTGTCGGTGAGGATGAGCGCGTGTGTTTCGGTGAGGATGAGTGTGTGTGTGTCAATGGGGATGAGCGTGTGTGTGTCGGTGAGGATGAGGGCGTGTGTGTCGGTGAGGAAGAGGGCGTGTGTGTCGGATGGATGAGCAAGTGTGTGTCGGTGAGGAAGAGGGCGTGTGTGTCGGTGAGGATGAGCACGTGTGTGTCGGGGAGGATGAGCGCGTGTGTGTCAGTGAGGATGAGCTTGTGTGTGTCGGTGAGGAAGAGCGTGTGTGTTTCAGTGAGGATGAGGGCGTGTGTGTCGGTGAGGATGAGCGCGTGTGTGTCAGTGAGGATGAGTGCCTGTGTGTCGGTGAGGATGAGTGCGTGTGTGTCGGTGAGGATGAGTGCCTGTGTGTCGGTGAGGATGAGTGCGTGTGTGTCGGTGAGGATGAGCGCGTGTGTGTCGGTGAGGATGAGCGTATGTGTCAGTGAGGATGAGCGCGTGTGTGTCGGTGAAGATGAGCGCATGTGTGTCAGTGAGGATGAGATCATGTGTGTCAGTGAGGATGAGCACGTGTGTGGCAGTGAGGATGAGCGCGTGTGTGTCAGTGAACATGAGCGCGTGTGTGGCAGTGAGGATGAGCGCGTGTGTGTCAGTGAGGATGAGCGCATGTGTGTCAGTGAGGATGAGCGCATGTGTGTCAGTGAGGATGAGCGCATGTGTGTCGGTGAGGATGAGGGCGTGTGTGTCGGTGAGGATGAGGGCGTGTGTGTCGGTGAGGATGAGCGCGTGTGTGTCGGTGAGGATGAGTGCGTGTGTGTCGGTGAGGATGAGCGCGTGTGTGTCGGTGAGGATGAGGGCGTGTGTGTCGGTGAGGATGAGGGCGTGTGTGTCGGTGAGGATGAGGGCGTGTGTGTCGGTGAGGATGAGGGCGTGTGTGTCGGTGAGGATGAGCGCGTGTGTGTCGGTGAGGATGAGTGCGTGTGTGTCGGTGAGGATGAGTGCGTGTGTGTCGGTGAGGATGAGGGCGTGTGTGTCGGTGAGGATGAGCGCGTGTGTGTCGGTGAGGATGAGTGCGTGTGTGTCGGTGAGGATGAGGGCGTGTGTGTCGGTGAGGATGAGTGCGTGTGTGTCGGTGAGGATGAGCGCGTGTGTTTCGGTGAGGATGAGTGTGTGTGTGTCAATGGGGATGAGCGTGTGTGTGTCGGTGAGGATGAGGGCGTGTGTGTCGGTGAGGAAGAGGGCGTGTGTGTCGGATGGATGAGCAAGTGTGTGTCGGTGAGGAAGAGGGCGTGTGTGTCGGTGAGGATGAGCACGTGTGTGTCGGGGAGGATGAGCGCGTGTGTGTCAGTGAGGATGAGCTTGTGTGTGTCGGTGAGGAAGAGCGTGTGTGTTTCAGTGAGGATGAGGGCGTGTGTGTCGGTGAGGATGAGCGCGTGTGTGTCAGTGAGGATGAGTGCCTGTGTGTCGGTGAGGATGAGTGCGTGTGTGTCGGTGAGGATGAGTGCCTGTGTGTCGGTGAGGATGAGTGCGTGTGTGTCGGTGAGGATGAGCGCGTGTGTGTCGGTGAGGATGAGCGTATGTGTCAGTGAGGATGAGCGCGTGTGTGTCGGTGAAGATGAGCGCATGTGTGTCAGTGAGGATGAGATCATGTGTGTCAGTGAGGATGAGCACATGTGTGTCGGTGAGGATGATCGCGTGTGTGTCAGTGAGGATGAGGGCGTGTGTGTCGGTGAGGATGAGGGCGTGTGTGTCGGTGAGGATGAGCGCGTGTGTGTCGGTGAGGATGAGTGCGTGTGTGTCGGTGAGGATGAGCGCGTGTGTGTCGGTGAGGATGAGCGTATGTGTCAGTGAGGATGAGCGCGTGTGTGTCGGTGAAGATGAGCGCATGTGTGTCAGTGAGGATGAGAGCATGTGTGTCAGTGAGGATGAGCACATGTGTGTCGGTGAGGATGAAGGCGTGTGTGTCGGTGAGGATGAGCACGTGTGTGTCGGTGAGGATGAGCCTGTGTGTGTCGTGAGCATGAGCGTGTATTTGTCGGTGAGGATGAGCACGTGTGTGTCAGTGAGGATGAGCGTGTGTGTTTCGGTGAGGATGAGTGTGTGTGTGTCAATGGGGATGAGCGTGTGTGTGTCGGTGAGGATGAGGGCGTGTGTGTCGGTGAGGAAGAGGGCGTGTGTGTCGGTGAGGATGAGTGCGTGTGTGTCGGTGAGGAACAGGGCGTGTGTGTCGGTGAGGAAGAGCGCGTGTGTGTCGGTGAGGATGAGTGGGGGTGTCTCGGTGAGGATGAGTGCGTGTGTGTCAGTGAGGTTGAGTGCGTGTGTGTCGGTGAGGATGAGTGCGTGTGTGTCAGTGAGGATGAGCGCGTGTGTGTCGGTGAAGAGCACGTGTGTGGCAGTGAGGATGAGCGCGTGTGTGTCAGTGAACATGAGCGCGTGTGTGGCAGTGAGGATGAGTGCGTGTGTGTCAGTGAGGATGAGCGCATGTGTGTCGGTGAGGATGAGCGCGTGTGTGTCAGTGGGGATGAGCGCATGTGTGTCAGTGAGGATGAGCGCATGTGTGTCGGTCAGGATGAGCGCGGGTGTGTCAGTGAGGAAGAGCACATGTGTGTCGGTGAGGATGAAGGCGTGTGTGTCGGTGAGGATGAGCGCGTGTGTGTCAGTGACGATGTGCACGTGTGTGTCGGTGAGGATGAGTGCGTGTGTGTCGGTGAGGATGAGTGCGTGTGTGTCGGTGAGGATGAGTGCGTGTGTGTCGGTGAGGATGAGTGCGTGTGTGTCGGTGAGGATGAGTGCGTGTGTGTCGGTGAGGATGAGCGTGTGTGTTTCGGTGAGGATGAGCGTATGTGTCAGTGAGGATGAGCGCGTATGTGTCGGTGAAGATGAGCGCATGTGTGTCGGTGAGGATGAGCGCGTGTGTGTCAGTGAGGATGAGCGCATGTGTGTCAGTGAGGATGAGCGCATGTGTGTCGGTGAGGATGAGGGCGTGTGTGTCGGTGAGGATGAGAGCGTGTGTGTCAGTGAGGATGAGCACATGTGTGTCGGTGAGGATGAAGGCGTGTGTGTCGGTGAGGATGAGCGCGTGTGTGTCGGTGAGGATGAGCACGTGTGTGTCAGTGAGGATGAACGTGTGTGTTTCGGTGAGGATGAGTGTGTGTGTGTCAATGGGGATGAGCGTGTGTGTGTCGGTGAGGATGAGGGTGTGTGTGTCGGTGAGGAAGAGGGCGTGTGTGTCGGTGAGGATGAGGGCGTGTGTGTCGGTGAGGAAGAGGGCGTGTGTGTCGGATGGATGAGCAAGTGTGTGTCGGTGAGAAAGAGGGCGTGTGTGTCGGTGAGGATGAGCACGTGTGTGTCGGGGAGGATGAGCGCGTGTGTGTCAGTGAGGATGAGCTTGTGTGTGTCGGTGAGGATGAGCGTGTGTGTTTCAGTGAGGATGAGGGCGTGTGTGTCGGTGAGGATGAGTGCCTGTGTGTCGGTGAGGATGAGTGCGTGTGTGTCGGTGAGGATGATTGCCTGTGTGTCGGTGAGGATGAGTGCGTGTGTGTCGGTGAGGATGAGCGCGTGTGTGCCGGTGAGGATGAGCGTATGTGTCAGTGAGGATGAGCGCGTGTGTGTCGGTGAAGATGAGCGCATGTGTGTCAGTGAGGATGAGAGCATGTGTGTCAGTGAGGATGAGAGCATGTGTGTCGGTGAGGATGATCGCGTGTGTGTCGGTGAGGATGAGGGCGTGTGTGTCGGTGAGGATGAGCGTGTGTGTGTCAGTGAGGATGAGGGCGTGTGTGTCGGTGAGGATGAGCGCGTGTGTGTCAGTGAGGATGAGTGCCTGTGTGTCGGTGAGGATGAGTGCGTGTGTGTCGGTGAGGATGAGTGCCTGTGTGTCGGTGAGGATGAGTGCGTGTGTGTCGGTGAGGATGAGTGCGTGTGTGTCGGTGAGGATGAGTGCCTGTGTGTCGGTGAGGATGAGTGCGTGTGTGTCGGTGAGGATGAGCGCGTGTGTGTCGGTGAGGTTGAGAGCGTGTGTGTCAGTGAGGATGAGCGCGTGTGTGTCAGTGAGGATGAGTGCCTGTGTGTCGGTGAGGATGAGCGTGTGTGTGTCAGTGAGGATGAGGGCGTGTGTGTCGGTGAGGATGAGCGCGTGTGTGTCAGTGAGGATGAGTGCCTGTGTGTCGGTGAGGATGAGTGCGTGTGTGTCGGTGAGGATGAGTGCCTGTGTGTCGGTGAGGATGAGTGCGTGTGTGTCGGTGAGGATGAGTGCGTGTGTGTCGGTGAGGATGAGTGCCTGTGTGTCGGTGAGGATGAGTGCGTGTGTGTCGGTGAGGATGAGCGCGTGTGTGTCGGTGAGGATGAGCGTATGTGTCAGTGAGGATGAGCGCGTGTGTGTCGGTGAAGATGAGCGCATGTGTGTCAGTGAGGATGAGAGCATGTGTGTCAGTGAGGATGAGCACATGTGTGTCGGTGAGGATGAAGGCGTGTGTGTCGGTGAGGATGAGCGCGTGTGTGTCAGTGAGGATGAGGCCGTGTGTGTCAATGAGGATGAGCACGTGTGTGTCGGTGAGGATGAGCCTGTGTGTGTCGTGAGCATGAGCGTGTATTTGTCGGTGAGGATGAGCACGTGTGTGTCAGTGAGGATGAGCGTGTGTGTTTCGGTGAGGATGAGTGTGTGTGTCAATGGGGATGAGCGTGTGTGTGTCGGTGAGGATGAGGGCGTGTGTGTCGGTGAGGAAGAGGGCGTGTGTGTCGGTGAGGATGAGCGCGTGTGTGTCGGTGAGGAACAGGGCGTGTGTGTCGGTGAGGAAGAGCGCGTGTGTGTCGGTGAGGTTGAGTGCGTGTGTGTCGGTGAGGATAAGTGCGTGTGTGTCAGTGAGGATGAGTGCGTGTGTGTCGGTGAGGATGAGCGCATGTGTGTCGGTGAGGATGAGCGCGTGTGTTTCAGTGAGGATGAGCGCATGTGTGTCGGTGAGGATGAGCGCGTGTGTGTCAGTGAGGATGAGCGCATGTGTGTCGGTGAGGATGAGCGCGTGTGTGTCAGTGAGGATGAGAGTGCGTGTGTGTCAGTGAGGATGAGTGCGTGTGTGTCAGTGAGGATGAGCGCGTGTGTGTCAGTGAAGATGAGTGCGTGTGTGTCGGTGAGAATGAGGGCGTGTGTGTCAGTGAGGATGAGGGCGTGTGTGTCAGTGAGAATGAGCGCGTGTGTGTCAGTGAGGATGAGTGTGTGTGTGTCAGTGAGAATGAGCGCGTGTGTGTCAGTGAGGATGAACGCGTGAGTGTCGGTGAGGATGAGCGCGTGTGTGTCGGTGAGGATGAGCGCGTGTGTGTCGGTGAGGATGAGTGCCTGTGTGTCGGTGAGGTTGAGAGCGTGTGTGTCAGTGAGGATGAGCGCGTGTGTGTCAGTGAGGATGAGTGCCTGTGTGTCGGTGAGGATGAGCGTGTGTGTGTCAGTGAGGATGAGGGCGTGTGTGTCGGTGAGGATGAGCGCGTGTGTGTCAGTGAGGATGAGTGCCTGTGTGTCGGTGAGGATGAGTGCGTGTGTGTCGGTGAGGATGAGTGCCTGTGTGTCGGTGAGGATGAGTGCGTGTGTGTCGGTGAGGATGAGCGCGTGTGTGTCGGTGAGGATGAGCGTATGTGTCAGTGAGGATGAGCGCGTGTGTGTCGGTGAAGATGAGCGCATGTGTGTCGGTGAGGATGAAGGCGTGTGTGTCGGTGAGGATGAGCGCGTGTGTGTCAGTGAGGATGAGCACATGTGTGTCGGTGAGGATGAAGGCGTGTGTGTCGGTGAGGATGAGCGCGTGTGTGTCAGTGAGGATGAGGCCGTGTGTGTCAATGAGGATGAGCACGTGTGTGTCGGTGAGGATGAGCCTGTGTGTGTCGTGAGCATGAGCGTGTATTTGTCGGTGAGGATGAGCACGTGTGTGTCAGTGAGGATGAGCGTGTGTGTTTCGGTGAGGATGAGTGTGTGTGTGTCAATGGGGATGAGCGTGTGTGTGTCGGTGAGGATGAGGGCGTGTGTGTCGGTGAGGAAGAGGGCGTGTGTGTCGGTGAGGATGAGCGCGTGTGTGTCGGTGAGGAACAGGGCGTGTGTGTCGGTGAGGAAGAGCGCGTGTGTGTCGGTGAGGTTGAGTGCGTGTGTGTCGGTGAGGATAAGTGCGTGTGTGTCAGTGAGGATGAGTGCGTGTGTGTCGGTGAGGATGAGTGCGTGTGTGTCAGTGAGGATGAGCGCGTGTGTGTCGGTGAAGAGCACGTGTGTGGCAGTGAGGATGAGCGCGTGTGTGTCAGTGAACATGAGCGCGTGTGTGGCAGTGAGGATGAGTGCGTGTGTGTCAGTGAGGATGAGCGCATGTGTGTCGGTGAGGTTGAGCGCGTGTGTGTCAGTGAGGATGAGCGCATGTGTGTCAGTGAGGATGAGCGCATGTGTGTCGGTGAGGATGAGCGCGGGTGTGTCAGTGAGGAAGAGCACATGTGTGTCGGTGAGGATGAAGGCGTGTGTGTCGGTGAGGATGAGCGCGTGTGTGTCAGTGACGATGTGCACGTGTGTGTCGGTGAGGATGAGTGCGTGTTTGTCGGGGAGGATGAGTGCGTGTGTGTCGGTGAGGATGAGTGCGTGTGTGTCGGTGAGGATGAGTGCGTGTGTGTCGGTGAGGATGAGTGCGTGTGTGTCGGTGAGGATGAGCGCGTGTGTGTCGGTGAGGATGAGCGTATGTGTCAGTGAGGATGAGCGCGTATGTGTCGGTGAAGATGAGCGCATGTGTGTCGGTGAGGATGAGCGCGTGTGTGTCAGTGAGGATGAGCGCATGTGTGTCAGTGAGGATGAGCGCATGTGTGTCGGAGAGGATGAGGGCGTGTGTGTCGGTGAGGATGAGAGCGTTTGTGTCAGTGAGGATGAGCACATGTGTGTCGGTGAGGATGAGCACATGTGTGTCGGTGAGGATGAAGGCGTGTGTGTCGGTGAGGATGAGTGCGTGTGTGTCGGTGAGGATGAGCACGTGTGTGTCAGTGAGGATGAACGTGTGTGTTACGGTGAGGATGAGTGTGTGTGTGTCAATGGGGATGAGCGTGTGTGTGTCGGTGAGGATGAGGGCGTGTGCGTCGGTGAGGAAGAGGGCGTGTGTGTCGGTGAGGATGAGGGCGTGTGTGTCGGTGAGAAAGAGGGCGTGTGTGTCGGATGGATGAGCAAGTATGTGTCGGTGAGAAAGAGGGCGTGTGTGTCGGTGAGTATGAGCACGTGTGTGTCGGGGAGGATGAGCGCGTGTGTGTCAGTGAGGATGAGCTTGTGTGTGTCGGTGAGGATGAGGGCGTGTGTGTCGGTGAGGATGAGCGCGTGTGTGTCAGTGAGGATGAGTGCCTGTGTGTCGGTGAGGATGAGTGCGTGTGTGTCGGTGAGGATGAGTGCCTGTGTGTCGGTGAGGATGAGTGCGTGTGTGTCGGTGAGGATGAGCGCATGTGTGTCGGTGAGGATGAGCGCGGGTGTGTCAGTGAGGAAGAGCACATGTGTGTCGGTGAGGATGAAGGCGTGTGTGTCGGTGAGGATGAGCGCGTGTGTGTCAGTGACGCTGTGCACGTGTGTGTCAGTGAGGATGAGCGCGTGTGTGTCAGTGAGGATGAGAGTACGTGTGTGTCGGTGAGGATGAGTGCGTGTGTGTCAGTGAGGATGAGCGCGTGTGTGTCAGTGAAGATGAGTGCGTGTGTGTCGGTGAGAATGAGGGCGTGTGTGTCAGTGAGGATGAGGGCGTGTGTGTCAGTGAGAATGAGCGCGTGTGTGTCAGTGAGGTTGAGCGTGTGTGTGTCAGTGAGAATGAGCGCGTGTGTGTCAGTGAGGATGAGTGTGTGTGTGTCAGTGAGAATGAGCGCGTGTGTGTCAGTGAGGATGAGCGTGTGTGTGTGAATGAGGATGAGCGCGTGTGTGTCAGTGAGGATGAGTGCCTGTGTGTCAGTGAGGATGAGCGTGTGTGTGTGAATGAGGAGGAGCGCGTGTGTGTCAGTGAGGATGAGAGTACGTGTGTGTCGGTGAGGATGAGTGCGTGTGTGTCAGTGAGGATGAGCGCGTGTGTGTCAGTGAAGATGAGTGCGTGTGTGTCGGTGAGAATGAGGGCGTGTGTGTCAGTGAGGATGAGGGCGTGTGTGTCAGTGAGAATGAGCGCGTGTGTGTCAGTGAGGATGAGCGCGTGTGTGTCGGTGAGAATGAGGGCGTGTGTGTCAGTGAGGATGAGGGCGTGTGTGTCAGTGAGAATGAGCGCGTGTGTGTCAGTGAGGATGAGTGTGTGTGTGTCAGTGAGAATGAGCGCGTGTGTGTCAGTGAGGATGAGCGTGTGTGTGTGAATGAGGATGAGCGCGTGTGTGTCAGTGAGGATGAGTGCCTGTGTGTCGGTGAGAATGAGCGTGTGTGTGTCAGTGAGGATGAGTGCCTGTGTGTCGGTGAGGATGAGCGTGTGTGTGACAGTGAGGATGAACGCGTGAGTGTCGGTGACGATGAGCGCGTGTGTGTCAGTGAGGATGAGTGCCTGTGTGTCGGTGAGAATGAGCGTGTGTGTGTCAGTGAGGATGAGCGCGTGTGTGTCAGTGAGGATGAGTGCCTGTGTGTCGGTGAGGATGAGCGTGTGTGTGTCAGTGAGGATGAGTGCCTGTGTGTCGGTGAGGATGAGCGTGTGTGTGTCAGTGAGGATGAGGGCGTGTGTGTCGGTGAGGATGAGCGCGTGTGTGTCAGTGAGGATGAGTGCCTGTGTGTCGGTGAGAATGAGCGTGTGTGTGTCAGTGAGGATGAGTGCCTGTGTGTCGGTGAGGATGAGCGTGTGTGTGTCAGTGAGGATGAGGGCGTGTGTGTCGGTGAGGATGAGCGCGTGTGTGTCAGTGAGGATGAGTGCCTGTGTGTCGGTGAGGATGAGTGCGTGTGTGTCGGTGAGGATGAGTGCCTGTGTGTCGGTGAGGATGAGTGCGTGTGTGTCGGTGAGGATGAGATGTGTGTGTCGGTGAGGATGAGCGCGTGTGTGTCGGTGAGGATGAGAGGTGTGTGTCGGTGAGGATGAGCGCGTGTGTGTCGGTGAGGATGAGTGCGTGTGTGTCGGTGAGGATGAGTGCCTGTGTGTCGGTGAGGATGAGTGCGTGTGTGTCGGTGAGGATGAGCGCGTGTGTGTCAGTGAGGATGAGATGTGTGTGTCGGTGAGGATGAGCGCGTGTGTGTCGGTGAGGATGAGTGCGCGTGTGTCGGTGAGGATGAGTGCGTGTGTGTCGGTGAGGATGAGTGCGTGTGTGTCGGTGAGGATGAGCGCGTGTGTGTCGGTGAGGATGAGTGCGTGTGTGTCGGTGAGGATGAGTGCGTGTGTGTCGGTGAGGATGAGCGCGTGTGTGTCGGTGAGGATGAGTGCGTGTGTGTCGGTGAGGATGAGTGCGTGTGTGTCGGTGAGGATGAGCGTATGTGTCAGTGAGGATGAGCGCGTGTGTGTCGGTGAGGATGAGTGCCTGTGTGTCGGTGAGGATGAGCGCGTGTGTGTCGGTGAGGATGAGCGCGTGTGTGTCGGTGAGGATGAGCGCGTGTGTGTCAGTGAGGATGAGCGCGTGTGTGTCGGTGAGGATGCGTGCGTGCGTGTCAGTGAGGATGAGCGCGTGTGTGTCAGTGAGGATGAGCGCGTGTGTGTCGGTGAGGATGAGCGCATGTGTGTCAATGAGGATGAGCGCGTGTGTGTCGGTGAAGATGAGCGCATGTGTGTCAGTGAGGATGAGAGCATGTGTGTCAGTGAGGATGAGCACATGTGTGTCGGTGAGGATGATCGCGTGTGTGTCGGTGAGGATGAGGGCGTGTGTGTCGGTGAGGATGAGCGCGTGTGTGTCGGTGAGGATGAGGGCGTGTGTGTCGGTGAGGATGAGCGCGTGTGTGTCGGTGAGCATGAGCGCGTGTGTGTCGGTGAGGATGAGGGCGTGTGTGTCGGTGAGGATGAGGGCGTGTGTGTCGGTGAGGATGAGCGCGTGTGTGTCGGTGAGGATGAGGGCGTGTGTGTCGGTGAGGATGAGCGCGTGCGTGTCGGTGAGGATGAATGCGTGCTTGTCTTAGAAATCTTAGAATCTTAGAAACCCTACAGCACAGAAAGAGGCCATTCGGCCCATCGAGTCTGCACCGACCACAATCCCACCCAGGCCCTACCTCCATATCCCTACATATTTACCTGCTAATCCCTCTAACCTACGCATCTCAGGACATTAAGGGCAATTTTAGCATGTCCAATCACCCTAACCCGCACATCTTTGGACTGTGGGAGGAAACCGGAGCACCCGGAGGAAACCCACGCAGACACGAGGAGAACGTGCAAACTCCACACAGACAGTGACCCAGGCCGGGAATCGAACCCAGGTCCCTGGAGCTGTGAAGCAGCAGTGCTAACCACTGTGCTACCGTGCTGCCTTCCTCATCTCAGTCTAAGATTGTAACCCCTAGTTCTGGACATCCCCAACATTGGGAACATGTTGGGATGGCATCTAGTCTGTCCAGTCCAATCAGGATTTTCTATGTTTCTATGAGATCCCCTCTCATTCTAAATTCCAGTGAGTAAAAGCCCAGTCGATCCAGTCTCTCTTCATATGTCAGTCCTACCATTCCAGGAATCAGTCTGGTGAACCTTCACTGGACTCCCTCAATAGCAAAAATGTTCTTCCTCAGACTAGGAGACCAAAACTGCACACAATACTCAAGGTGTGGCTTCACCAAGGCCCTGTACAACTGAGCAAAACATCTTTACTCCTGTACTCAAATCCTCTTGCTATGAAGGCCTGTATGCCATTAGCTTTCCTCACTGCGTGCTGTACCTGCATGCCAACCTTCAGCAACTGTCCCAACATGACACCCAGGTCACGATGCACTTCCCCTTTTCCTAAACTGCCACCATTCAGATAATAATCTTTCTTCCTGTTTTTGCCACCAAAGTTGATAACCTCACATTTATCCACATTATGTTGCATTTGCCAAGTATCTGCCCACTCAGCCTGTCCAAGCCCCCCTGTAACCTCTCAGGATCCTCCTCACAGCACACACTGCCACCCAGCTTAGTGTCGTCTGAAAATTGGAGATATTGCATTCAATTCTTCATCCAAATCATTAATGTATATTATGAACAACTGGGGTTGCAGCACTGAACCCTGCCGCACCCACTAGTCACTGCTTGTCACTCTGAAAAGGATCCATATATTCCCACTCTCTGCTTCAGTTTGAGCATAATCTCCCTCCCCTTATACACTAGGCTTGGGTCAAATGTCTTCTTGACCACCTGATTGAGAAACTTATCAGCCTTGATTGAATGGCAGAGCAGACTCAATGGGCTGAATGTCCTAATTCCACTCCAACATCTTACGGTCTTATGATCTCCCTGTCCAGCCTCCTTCACGGATGCCTGGATGTTGGCTCCAGGTTCTCTCTGATCCTCTATAGTTCTCAGCATCATCCCTTTATTGTTCATTCCCTTGTCTTGTCTAATGTCCCAAATTCATTCTCTCTCACTGCTCCAGATCGAATTCCATGTGCCATTTTTCTGTCCATCTGACAAGCCCATTGGTATCTTCCTGCCGTCAAAGAACAAACAACAAAGAACAAAGAACAGTACAGCGCAGGAAACAGGCCCTTCGGCCCTCCAAGCCTGTGCCGCTCCTTGGTCCAACTAGGTCAGTGAGGATGAGGGCGTGTGTGTCAGTGAGGATGAGCGCATGTGTGTCGGTGAGGATGAGCGCGTGTGTTTCAGTGAGGATGAGCGCATGTGTGTCGGTGAGGATGAGCGCGTGTGTGTCAGTGAGGATGAGCGCATGTGTGTCGGTGAGGATGAGCGCGTGTGTGTCGGTGAGGATGAGTGCATGTGTGTCAGTGAGGATGAGCGCGTGTGTGTCAGTGAGGATGAGAGTGCGTGTGTGTCGGTGAGGATGAGTGCGTGTGTGTCAGTGAGGATGAGCGCGTGTGTGTCAGTGAAGATGAGTGCGTGTGTGTCGGTGAGAATGAGGGCGTGTGTGTCAGTGAGGATGAGGGCGTGTGTGTCAGTGAGAATGAGCGCGTGTGTGTCAGTGAGGATGAGCGTGTGTGTGTCAGTGAGAATGAGCGCGTGTGTGTCAGTGAGGATGAGCGTGTGTGTGTGAATGAGGATGAGCGCGTGTGTGTCAGTGAGGATGAGTGCGTGTGTGTCAGTGAGGATGAGCGCGTGTGTGACAGTGAGGATGAACGCGTGAGTGTCGGTGAGGATGAGCGCGTGTGTGTCGGTGAGGATGAGTGCGTGTGTGTCGGTGAGGATGAGCGTGTGTGTGTCAGTGAGGATGAGTGCCTGTGTGTCGGTGAGGATGAGCGTGTGTGTGTCAGTGAGGATGAGGGCGTGTGTGTCGGTGAGGATGAGCGCGTGTGTGTCAGTGAGGATGAGTGCCTGTGTGTCGGTGAGGATGAGTGCGTGTGTGTCGGTGAGGATGAGTGCCTGTGTGTCGGTGAGGATGAGTGCGTGTGTGTCGGTGAGGATGAGCGCGTGTGTGTCGGTGAGGATGAGCGCGTGTGTGTCGGTGAAGATGAGCGCATGTGTGTCAGTGAGGATGAGAGCATGTGTGTCAGTGAGGATGAGCACATGTGTGTCGGTGAGGATGAAGGCGTGTGTGTCAGTGAGGATGAGGCCGTGTGTGTCAATGAGGATGAGCACGTGTGTGTCGGTGAGGATGAGCCTGTGTGTGTCGTGAGCATGAGCGTGTATTTGTCGGTGAGGATGAGCACGTGTGTGTCAGTGAGGATGAGCGTGTGTGTTTCGGTGAGGATGAGTGTGTGTGTGTCAATGGGGATGAGCGTGTGTGTGTCGGTGAAGATGAGCGCATGTGTGTCAGTGAGGATGAGCGCGTGTGTGTCGGTGAAGATGAGCGCATGTGTGTCAGTGAGGATGAGAGCATGTGTGTCAGTGAGGATGAGCACATGTGTGTCGGTGAGGATGAAGGCGTGTGTGTCAGTGAGGATGAGGCCGTGTGTGTCAATGAGGATGAGCACGTGTGTGTCGGTGAGGATGAGCCTGTGTGTGTCGTGAGCATGAGCGTGTATTTGTCGGTGAGGATGAGCACGTGTGTGTCAGTGAGGATGAGCGTGTGTGTTTCGGTGAGGATGAGTGTGTGTGTGTCAATGGGGATGAGCGTGTGTGTGTCGGTGAGGATGAGGGCGTGTGTGTCGGTGAGGAAGAGGGCGTGTGTGTCGGTGAGGATGAGCGCGTGTGTGTCGGTGAGGAACAGGGCGTGTGTGTCGGTGAGGAAGAGCGCGTGTGTGTCGGTGAGGTTGAGTGCGTGTGTGTCGGTGAGGGTAAGTGCGTGTGTGTCAGTGAGGATGAGTGCGTGTGTGTCGGTGAGGATGAGTGCGTGTGTGTCAGTGAGGATGAGCGCGTGTGTGTCGGTGAAGAGCACGTGTGTGGCAGTGAGGATGAGCGCGTGTGTGTCAGTGAACATGAGCGCGTGTGTGGCAGTGAGGATGAGTGCGTGTGTGTCAGTGAGGATGAGCGCATGTGTGTCGGTGAGGATGAGCGCGTGTGTGTCAGTGAGGATGAGCGCATGTGTGTCAGTGAGGATGAGCGCATGTGTGTCGGTGAGGATGAGCGCGGGTGTGTCAGTGAGGAAGAGCACATGTGTGTCGGTGAGGATGAAGGCGTGTGTGTCGGTGAGGATGAGCGCGTGTGTGTCAGTGACGATGTGCACGTGTGTGTCGGTGAGGATGAGTGCGTGTTTGTCGGTGAGGATGAGTGCGTGTGTGTCGGTGAGGATGAGTGCGTGTGTGTCGGTGAGGATGAGTGCGTGTGTGTCGGTGAGGATGAGTGCGTGTGTGTCGGTGAGGATGAGCGCGTGTGTGTCGGTGAGGATGAGCGTATGTGTCAGTGAGGATGAGCGCGTATGTGTCGGTGAAGATGAGCGCATGTGTGTCGGTGAGGATGAGCGCGTGTGTGTCAGTGAGGATGAGCGCATGTGTGTCAGTGAGGATGAGCGCATGTGTGTCGGAGAGGATGAGGGCGTGTGTGTCGGTGAGGATGAGAGCGTGTGTGTCAGTGAGGATGAGCACATGTGTGTCGGTGAGGATGAAGGCGTGTGTGTCGGTGAGGATGAGCGCGTGTGTGTCGGTGAGGATGAGCACGTGTGTGTCAGTGAGGATGAATGTGTGTGTTACGGTGAGGATGAGTGTGTGTGTGTCAATGGGGATGAGCGTGTGTGTGTCGGTGAGGATGAGGGCGTGTGCGTCGGTGAGGAAGAGGGCGTGTGTGTCGGTGAGGATGAGGGCGTGTGTGTCGGTGAGGAAGAGGGCGTGTGTGTCGGATGGATGAGCAAGTGTGTGTCGGTGAGAAAGAGGGCGTGTGTGTCGGTGAGTATGAGCACGTGTGTGTCGGGGAGGATGAGCGCGTGTGTGTCAGTGAGGATGAGCTTGTGTGTGTCGGTGAGGATGAGCGTGTGTGTTTCAGTGAGGATGAGGGCGTGTGTGTCGGTGAGGATGAGCGCGTGTGTGTCAGTGAGGATGAGTGCCTGTGTGTCGGTGAGGATGAGTGCGTGTGTGTCGGTGAGGATGAGTGCCTGTGTGTCGGTGAGGATGAGTGCGTGTGTGTCGGTGAGGATGAGCGCATGTGTGTCGGTGAGGATGAGCGCGGGTGTGTCAGTGAGGAAGAGCACATGTGTGTCGGTGAGGATGAAGGCGTGTGTGTCGGTGAGGATGAGCGCGTGTGTGTCAATGAGGATGAGCGCGTGTGTGTCGGTGAGGATGAGCGCGTGTGTGTCGGTGAGGATGAGTGCGTGTGTGTCGGTGAGGATGAGTGCGTGTGTGTCGTTGAGGATGAGTGCGTGTGTGTCGGTGAGGATGAGCGCGTGTGTGTCGGTGAGGATGAGGGCGTGTGTGTCGGTGAGGATGAGCGCGTGTGTGTCGGTGAGGATGAGTGCGTGTGTGTCGTTGAGGATGAGTGCGTGTGTGTCGGTGAGGATGAGCGCGTGTGTGTCGGTGAGGATGAGCGCGTGTGTGTCAGTGAGGATGAGTGTGTGTGTGTCGGTGAGGATGAGTGCGTGTGTGTTGGTGAGGACGAGCGCGTGTGTGTCGGTGAGGATGCGGGCGTGTGTATCGGTGAGGATGAGCGCGTGTGTGTCGGTGAGGATGAGCGCGTGTGTGTCGGTGAAGATGAGCACATGTGTGTCGGTGAGGATGAGTGTGTGTGTGTCGTTGAGGATGAGGGCGTGTGTGTCGGTGAGGATGAGCGCGTGTGTGTCAGTGAGGATGAGGCCGTGTGTGTCAATGAGGATGAGCACGTGTGTGTCGGTGAGGATGAGCCTGTGTGTGTCGTGAGCTTGAGCGTGTATTTGTCGGTGAGGATGAGCACGTGTGTGTCAGTGAGGATGAGCGTGTGTGTTTCGGTGAGGATGAGGGCGTGTGTGTCGGTGAGTAAGAGGGCGTGTGTGTCGGTGAGGATGAGCGCGTGTGTGTCGGTGAGGAAGAGGGCCTGTGTGTCAGTGAGGATGAGCGCGTGTGTGTCGGTGAGGATGAAAGAACAGTGCAACACAGGAAACGGGCCCTTCGGTCCTCCAAGCCTGTGCCGCTCCTTGGTCCAACTAGGTCAGTGAGGATGAGGGCGTGTGTATCAGTGAGGATGAGCGCATGTGTGTCGGTGAGGATGAGCGCGAGTGTTTCAGTGAGGATGAGTGTGTGTGTGTCAGTGAGGATGAGTGCGTGTGTGTCAGTGAGGATGAGTGCGTGCGTGTCAGTGAGGATGAGTGCGTGTGTGTCAGTGAGGATGAGAGTGCGTGTGTGTCGGTGAGGATGAGTGCGTATGTGTCAGTGAGGATGAGCGCGTGTGTGTCAGTGAGGATGAGTGCGTGTGTGTCGGTGAGGATGAGTGCCTGTGTGTCGGTGAGGATGAGGGCGTGTGTGTCAGTGAGGATGAGTGCGTGTGTGTCGGTGAGGATGAGTGCCTGTGTGTCGGTGAGGATGAGGGCGTGTGTGTCAGTGAGGATGAGCGCGTGTGTGTCAGTGAGAATGAGCGCTTGTGTGTCAGTGAAGATGAGAGTGTGTGTGTGAATGAGGATGAGCGCGTGTGTGTCAGTGAGGAGGAGCGCGTGTGTGTCGGTGAGGATGAGTGCGTGTGTGTCGGTGAGGATGAGCGCGTGTGTGTGAATGAGGATGAGCGCGTGTGTGTCGGTGAGGATGAGCGCGTGTGTGTCAGTGAGGAGGAGCGCGTGTGTGACGGTGAGGATGAGTGCGTGTGTGTGAATGAGGATGAGCGCGTGTGTGTCGGTGAAGTTGAGAGCGTGTGTGTCAGTGAGGATGAGCGCGTGTGTGTCAGTGAGGATGAGCGCGTGTGTGTCGGTGAGGATGAGCGCGTGTGTGTCGGTGAGGATGAGCGCGTGTGTGTCGGTGAAGTTGAGAGCGTGTGTGTCAGTGAGGATGAGGCCGTGTGTGTCAATGCGGATGAGCACGTGTGTGTCAGTGAGGATGAGCCTGTGTGTGTCATGAGCATGAGCGTGTGTTTGTCGGTGAGGATGAGCACGTGTGTGTTAGTGAGGATGAGCGTGTCTGTTTCGGTGAGGATCAGCGTGTGTGTGTCAATGGGGATGAGCGTGTGTGTGTCAGTGAGGATGAGGGCGTGTGTGTCGGTGAGGATGAGCGTGTGTGTCGGTGAGGATGAGGGTGTGTGTGTCGGTGAGGAAGAGGGCGTGTGTGTCGGTGAGGAAGAGGGCGTGTGTGTCGGTGAGGATGAGCGCGTTTGTGTCGGTGAGGATGAGCACGTGTGTGTCGGTGAGGATGAGTGCGTGTGCGTCGTTGAGGATGAGGGCGTGTGTGTCGGTGAGGATGAGCGCGTGTGTGTCAGTGAGGATGATTGCGTGTGTGTCGGTGAGTATGAGCACGTGTGTGTCGGGGAGGATGAGCGCGTGTGTGTCAGTGAGGATGAGCTTGTGTGTGTCGGTGAGGATGAGCGTGTGTGTTTCAGTGAGGATGAGGGCGTGTGTGTCGGTGAGGATGAGCGCGTGTGTGTCAGTGAGGATGAGTGCCTGTGTGTCGGTGAGGATGAGTGCGTGTGTGTCGGTGAGGATGAGTGCCTGTGTGTCGGTGAGGATGAGTGCGTGTGTGTCGGTGAGGATGAGCGCATGTGTGTCGGTGAGGATGAGCGCGGGTGTGTCAGTGAGGAAGAGCACATGTGTGTCGGTGAGGATGAAGGCGTGTGTGTCGGTGAGGATGAGCGCGTGTGTGTCAATGAGGATGAGCGCGTGTGTGTCGGTGAGGATGAGCGCGTGTGTGTCGGTGAGGATGAGTGCGTGTGTGTCGGTGAGGATGAGTGCGTGTGTGTCGTTGAGGATGAGTGCGTGTGTGTCGGTGAGGATGAGCGCGTGTGTGTCGGTGAGGATGAGGGCGTGTGTGTCGGTGAGGATGAGCGCGTGTGTGTCGGTGAGGATGAGTGCGTGTGTGTCGTTGAGGATGAGTGCGTGTGTGTCGGTGAGGAAGAGCGCGTGTGTGTCGGTGAGGATGAGCGCGTGTGTGTCAGTGAGGATGAGTGTGTGTGTGTCGGTGAGGATGAGCGCGTGTGTGTTGGTGAGGACGAGCGCGTGTGTGTCGGTGAGGATGAGGGCGTGTGTATCGGTGAGGATGAGCGCGTGTGTGTCGGTGAGGATGAGCGCGTGTGTGTCGGTGAAGATGAGCACATGTGTGTCGGTGAGGATGAGTGTGTGTGTGTCGTTGAGGATGAGGGCGTGTGTGTCGGTGAGGATGAGCGCGTGTGTGTCAGTGAGGATGAGGCCGTGTGTGTCAATGAGGATGAGCACGTGTGTGTCGGTGAGGATGAGCCTGTGTGTGTGTCGTGAGCTTGAGCGTGTATTTGTCGGTGAGGATGAGCACGTGTGTGTCAGTGAGGATGAGCGTGTGTGTTTCGGTGAGGATGAGGGCGTGTGTGTCGGTGAGTAAGAGGGCGTGTGTGTCGGTGAGGATGAGCGCGTGTGTGTCGGTGAGGAAGAGGGCCTGTGTGTCGGTGAGGATGAGCGCGTGTGTGTCGGTGAGGATGAAAGAACAGTGCAACACAGGAAACGGGCCCTTCGGTCCTCCAAGCCTGTGCCGCTCCTTGGTCCAACTAGGTCAGTGAGGATGAGGGCGTGTGTATCAGTGAGGATGAGCGCATGTGTGTCGGTGAGGATGAGCGCGAGTGTTTCAGTGAGGATGAGTGTGTGTGTGTCAGTGAGGATGAGTGCGTGTGTGTCAGTGAGGATGAGTGCGTGCGTGTCAGTGAGGATGAGTGCGTGTGTGTCAGTGAGGATGAGAGTGCGTGTGTGTCGGTGAGGATGAGTGCGTATGTGTCAGTGAGGATGAGCGCGTGTGTGTCAGTGAGGATGAGTGCGTGTGTGTCGGTGAGGATGAGTGCCTGTGTGTCGGTGAGGATGAGGGCGTGTGTGTCAGTGAGGATGAGTGCGTGTGTGTCGGTGAGGATGAGTGCCTGTGTGTCGGTGAGGATGAGGGCGTGTGTGTCAGTGAGGATGAGCGCGTGTGTGTCAGTGAGAATGAGCGCTTGTGTGTCAGTGAAGATGAGCGTGTGTGTGTGAATGAGGATGAGCGCGTGTGTGTCAGTGAGGAGGAGCGCGTGTGTGTCGGTGAGGATGAGTGCGTGTGTGTCGGTGAGGATGAGCGCGTGTGTGTGAATGAGGATGAGCGCGTGTGTGTCGGTGAGGATGAGCGCGTGTGTGTCAGTGAGGAGGAGCGCGTGTGTGACGGTGAGGATGAGTGCGTGTGTGTGAATGAGGATGAGCGCGTGTGTGTCGGTGAAGTTGAGAGCGTGTGTGTCAGTGAGGATGAGCGCGTGTGTGTCAGTGAGGATGAGCGCGTGTGTGTCGGTGAGGATGAGCGCGTGTGTGTCGGTGAGGATGAGCGCGTGTGTGTCGGTGAAGTTGAGAACGTGTGTGTCAGTGAGGATGAGGCCGTGTGTGTCAATGCGGATGAGCACGTGTGTGTCGGTGAGGATGAGCCTGTGTGTGTCGTGAGCATGAGCGTGTGTTTGTCAGTGAGGATGAGCACGTGTGTGTTAGTGAGGATGAGCGTGTCTGTTTCGGTGAGGATCAGCGTGTGTGTGTCAATGGGGATGAGCGTGTGTGTGTCAGTGAGGATGAGGGCGTGTGTGTCGGTGAGGATGAGCGTGTGTGTCGGTGAGGATGAGGGTGTGTGTGTCGGTGAGGAAGAGGGCGTGTGTGTCGGTGAGGAAGAGGGCGTGTGTGTCGGTGAGGATGAGCGCGTTTGTGTCGGTGAGGATGAGCACGTGTGTGTCGGTGAGGATGAGTGCGTGTGCGTCGTTGAGGATGAGGGCGTGTGTGTCGGTGAGGATGAGCGCGTGTGTGTCAGTGAGGATGATTGCGTGTGTGTCGGTGAGGATGAGTGCGTGTGTGTCGATGAGGACGAGCGCATGTGTGTCGTTGAGGATGAGTGCAGGTGTGTCAGTGACGATGAGCGCATGTGTGTCAGTGACGATGAGCGCATGTGTGTCGGTGAGGATGAGCGTGTGTGTGTCGGTGAGGATGAGCGTGTGTGTGTCGGTGAGGATGAGCGCGTGTGTGTCAGTGAGAATGAGCGCGTGTGTGTCGGTGAGGATGAGTGCGTGTGTGTCGATGAGGACGAGCGCATGTGTGTCGTTGAGGATGAGTGCAGGTGTGTCAGTGACGATGAGCGCATGTGTGTCAGTGACGATGAGCGCATGTGTGTCGGTGAGGATGAGCGTGTGTGTGTCGGTGAGGATGAGCGTGTGTGTGTCGGTGAGGATGAGCGCATATGTGTGTGTGAGGATGAGGGTGTGTGTGTGTGTCTGAATGAGTGTGTGTGTGAGGATGCGGGTGTGTGTGTGTGTCTGAATGAGCACGTGTGTGTGTGTGTGGGTGAACGTGTGTGTGACTGAGCATGTGTGGATGAACGCGTTTGTGTGTGGATGAGAGTGTGTGTGTGTGTGTGTGAGGGTGTTTGTGTGTCAGAATGAGCACGTGTGTGTGGATGAACGTGTGTGTGGATGAACGCGTTTGTGTGTGGATGAGTGTGTGTCTGCGTGTGCATGAGCGTGTGTGTGCCTTGATGAGGATTTGTGTGTGTGTCTGTGTGGATGAGCATGTGTGTGAGGATGAGCGTGTGTGTGTGTGTGTGTGTGTGTGTGAGGATGAGCGTGTGTGTGTGTGTGTGTGTGTGTGAGGATTAGCGCGTGTGTGTGTGAGGATGAGCACATGTGTGTGAGGGTAAGCGTGTGTGTGTCAGTGATGATGAATGCCTGTGTGATTGAGAGAATGAGCGCGTGTGTGTTTGAGGATGAGCGTCTGTGTTTGTGAGGATGAGCGCATGTGTGTGTGAGGATGAACGCGTGTGTGCTGGTGAGGAGGAGCGTGTGTGTGTGCCACAATGAATAAGTGTGTGTGTGTGTGTGTGTGTGTATGAATAAATGTGTGTGTGTGGATGAGTAAGTGTGTGTGTGTTTGAGGATGAATGCATGTATGTGTGAGGATGAATGCGCATGTGTGAGATAGAGGATGAATTTGTGTGTTTGAGAGAGAGGATGAATGCGTGTGTGTGTGAGGATATGTGTGTGTGTGTGTGAGAATGAGTAAGTGTGTGTGTATGTGTGTGTGCACGTGTGAGAGGATGAACAAGTGTGTGTGTGTGAGAGAGGATGAATAAGTGTGTGTGCATGAGTAAGTGTGTGTGTGTGAGAGACAATGATTGTGTGTGTGTGTGAGAGAGGATGAGTGAGTGTGTGTGTGTGATGATGAGTAAGTGTGTGTGTGCGTGTGTGTGAGAGAGGGTGAATAAGTGTGCGCGTGTGTGTGAGGATAAGTGTGTGTGTGAGGATGATGAAGTGTGTGTGTGTGAGGATAAGTGTGTGCGCTTGAGACGATGTGTGTGTGTGTGAGAGGACATGGAAATGTGTGTAAGAGAGAGGAAGAATAAGTGGGTGTGTGTGAGGATGAGTAAGTGTGTGTTTGTGTCTGGATAAGTCGTGCGCGTGAGAGGACGTGGAAGTGTGTGTGTGTGAGAGGATGAATAACTGTGGGTGTGTGTGTGTGTATTGGATGAGTAAGTGTATGATTGTGTGTGAGTGTGAGGGTGTGTGTGTGTGAGAGAGAATGAGCATGTGTGTGAGAGAGAAGATGAATGTGTGTGTAAGTGTGAAAGGGAGAGGATGAGTGTGTGTGTGAGGATGAGTAAGTATGTGTGTGAGGATAAGTGTATGCACGTGAGAGGAAATGTGTGTGTGAGAGAGGATGAATAAGTGCATGTGTGTGTGTGTGGATGAGTAAGTGTGTGTACGTGAGATGACGTGTGTGTGAACGGATGAGAAAGTGTGTGTGTGAGACGATGATAGTGCGTGTGTGAGAGAGAGGATGAGTGAGTAAAAGTATGTGTGTGTGAGGATGAATAAGTGTGTGTGTGAGAGAGGATGAACGTGTGTGTGTGAGGATGAGTAAGTGTGTGTGTGTGAGGATAAGTGTGTGCACCTGAGAGGATGTGTGTGTGTGTGTGTGTGTGAGAAGTTGAATAAGTTCGTGTGTGTGTGTGGATGAGTAAGTGTGTGTCTGTGTGTGAGGATGAATGTGTGTGAGAGAGAGAGGATGAGTGTGTGTGTGTGAGGATGAGTAAGAGTGTGTGTGTGTAAGGATAAATGTGTGCGCGTGAGAGGATGTGTGTGTGAGAGAGAGGACGTGGAAGTGTGTGAGAGGATGAATAAGTGTGTGTGTGTACGTAGATCAGTAATTGTGTGTTTGTGTGTGAGTGTGAGGATGTGTGTGTGTGTCTGTGTGTGTGAGAGAGCATGAGTGTGTGTGTGAGAGAGAGGATGAGTGTGTATGTGAGGATGAGAAAGTGTGTGTAAGGATAAGTGTGTGCGCGTGAGAGGATGTGTGTGTGTGAGAGAGGATGAGGAAGTGTGTGTGTGAGAAAGGATGAATAAGTGTGTGGATGTGTAAGTGTGTGTGTGTGTGAGGATATGTGTGGGCAGTTGTGTGTGAGAGAGGATGAGTAAGTATGTGTATGTGAGATGATGTGTGTGTGTGTGAGCGGATGAGAAAGTGTGTGTGTGAAAGGGTGAATAAGTATGTGTGTGAGGATAAGTGTGTGCGCGTGTGTGTGAGAGAGAATGAGTGTGTGCATCAGTGTGTGTGTGCAGATGAGCATGTGTGTGTATGTGTGAGGATGTATGTGTGTGCGTGTGAGAGGATGAGAAAGTGTGTGTGTGCAGATGAGCATGTGTGTGTGTGAGAGGATGAGTCAGTGTGTGTGTGGATGAGTGTTTGAGAGGTGAGAGTGTGTGTGTGTGAGAGAGAGAGAGAGGATGAATAAGTGTATGTGTGTGTGGATGAGAAAGTGCGTGTGAGAGGATGATTGTGTGTGTGTGTGTGTGTGTGAGAGAGAGAGAGAGAGAGGATCTGTGTGTGTGAGAGAGGATGAATGAGTGTGTGGATGAGAAAGTGTGTGTGAGAATGATTGTGTTTGTGTGTGTGTCTGTGTGTGTGAGAGAGAAGATGAGTGATTGTGTTTGTGTGTGTGAGGATGAGTAAGTGTGTGTGTGAGAGAGGACATGGAAGTGTATGTGTGTGAGAGGATGAATAAGTGTGTGAGTGAAGATGAATGCGGGTGTGTGTTTGTGTGTGAGGATGAATGTGTGTGTGAGAGGGGATGAACATGTGTATGTGAGAGAGAGGGTCAGTGTGTGTGTGTATTTGTGTGTGTGAGAATGAGTAAGTGTGTTTGTGTGTGTGCGTGAGAGGATGTGTGTGCTTGAGAGAGGTCATGGAAGTGTGTGTGTGAGGGTGAATAAATGTGTATGTGTGTGGATGAGTAAGCATTTGTGTATGTGTGTGAGAGAATGTTTCTATGTGAGAGAGGATGAATGTGAGAGTCTGTGTGTGAGATGATGAATGCGTGTGTATGTGTGTCTGAGAGAGAGGATGAATACGTGTGTGTGTGTGAGAGGATGAATCTGTGTATGTGTGAGGGAGAGGATGCGTGTGTGTGTGTGAGGATAAGTGTGTGCACATGAGAGGATGTATGTGTGAAAGAGAGGACATGGAAGTGTGCGCGTGTGAGAGGATGAATAAGTGTGTGTGTGTACGTGGATGAGTAAGTGTGTGTTTGTGTGTGAGTGTGAGGATGTGTGTGTGCGTCTGTGTGTGTGAGAGAGCATGAGCGTGTATGTGTGAGTGAGAGAGGATGAATGTGTGTCTGAGAGAGAGGATGAGTGTGTGTGTGTGAGTGAGGATGAATACGTTTTGTAGGTGTGCGTGTCTGTGTATAAGTAAGTGTGTGTGAGGATGAATAAGTGGATGAGTGAGCGTGTATATGTGTGCGTGTGTGTGTGTGTGGGAGAGAGAATGAGTGTGTGTGAGAGAGGTTTAGTGTGTGCGTCTGTACGTGTGAGAGGACAAGTAAGTGTACGTGTGTGAGAGAGAGGACGTATGTGTGTCTGTGTGTGAGAGATGAGTAAGTTTATGTGTAAGGATGAGTAAGTGTGTTTGTCTGTGTGTGTGAGGATGAATGCGTGTGTGTGTGTGGATGAGTGTGTGTTTGTGAGGATGTATGTGTGTGAGAGAGGATGAGTGTGTGCATGTGTGTGTATCAGAGGATGAATAACTGTGTGTGTGTGTGTGTGTGAGAGAATTAGGGGGCATAAGTTGGGAACAGAAACTGTCAGAGAAAGGAACTAATGAAAAGTGGAACTTTTTCAAGGAACAAATACTGGATGTCCTTGATAGGTATGTCCCTGTCAGGCAGGGAGGAAATGGCCGAGTGAGGGAACCATGGTTCACGAAAGAGGTGGAATGTCTTGTGAAAAGGAAGAGGGAAGCTTATGTAGGGATGAGGAAACAAGGTTCAGATGGCTCGATTGAGGGTTACAAGTTAGCAAGGAATGAGCTGAAAAAGGGGCTTAGGAGAGCTAGGAGGGGACATGAGAAGTCCTTGGCGGGTCGGATCAAGGAAAACCCCAAGGCTTTTTACTCTTATGTGAGGAATAAAAGAATGACCAGGGTGAGGTTAGGGCCGGTCAAGGACAGTAGTGGGAACTTGTGTATGGAGGCAGTAGAGATAGGCGAGGTGATGAATGAATACTTTTCTTCAGTGTTCACCAAGGAGAGGGGCCATGTTTTTGAGGAAGAGAAGGTGTTACAGGCTAATAGGCTGGAGGAAATAGATGTTCGGAGGGAGGATGTCTTGGCAGTTTTGAATAAACTGAAGGTCGATAAGTCCCCTGGGCCTGATGAAATGTATCCTAGGATTCTGTGGGAGGCAAGGGATGAGATTGCAGAGCCTTTGGCGTTGATCTTTGGGTCCTCGCTGTCCACGGGGATGGTGCCAGAGGACTGGAGAATGGCGAATGTTGTTCCTCTGTTTAAGAAAGGGAATAGAAATGACCCTGGTAATTATAGACCGGTTAGTCTTACTTCGGTGGTTGGTAAATTGATGGAAAGGGTCCTTAGGGATGGGATTTACGACCATTTAGAAAGATGCGGATTAATCCGAGATAGTCAGCACGGATTCGTGAAGGGCAAGTCGTGCCTCACAAATTTGATAGAATTTTTTGAGGAGGTAACTAAGTGTGTTGATGAAGGTAGGGCAGTTGATGTCATATACATGGATTTTAGTAAGGCGTTTGATAAGGTCCCCCATGGTCGGCTTATGATAAAAGTGAGGAGGTGTGGGATAGAGGGAAAGTTGGCCGATTGGATAGGTAACTGGCTGTCTGACCGAAGACAGAGGGTGGTGGTCGATGGAAAATTTTCGGATTGGAGGCAGGTTGCTAGCGGTGTGCCGCAGGGATCAGTGCTTGGTCCTCTGCTCTTTGTGATTTTTATTAATGACTTAGAGGAGGGGGCTGAAGGGTGGATCAGTAAATTTGCTGATGACACCAAGATTGGTGGAGTAGTGGATGAGGTGGAGGGCTGTTGTAGGCTGCAAAGAGACATAGATAGGATGCAAAGCTGGGCTGAAAAATGGCAGATGGAGTTTAACCCTGTTAAATGTGAGGTGATTCATTTTGGTAGGACAAATTTAAATGTGGATTACAGGGTCAAAGGTAGGGTTCTGAAGACTGTGGAGGAACAGAGAGATCTTGGGGTCCATATCCACAGATCTCTAAAGGTTGCCACTCAAGTGGATAGAGCTGTGAAGAAGGCCTATAGTGTGTTAGCTTTTATTAACAGGGGGTTGGAGTTTAAGAGCCGTGGGGTTATGCTGCAACTGTACAGGACCTTGGTGAGACCACATTTGGAATATTGTGTGCAGTTCTGGTCACCTCACTATAAGAAGGATGTGGAAGCGCTGGAAAGAGTGCAGAGGAGATTTACCAGGATGCTGCCTGGTTTGGAGGGTAGGTCATATGAGGAAAGGTTGAGGGAGCTAGGGCTGTTCTCTCTGGAGCGGAGGAGGCTGAGGGGAGACTTAATAGAGGTGTATAAAATGATGAAGGGGATAGATAGAGTGAACGTTCAAAGACTATTTCCTCGGGTGGATGGAGCTGTTACAAGGGGGCATAACTATAGGGTTCGTGGTGGGAGATACAGGACGGATATCAGAGGTAGGTTCTTTACGCAGAGTGGTTGGGGTGTGGAATGGACTGCCTGCAGTGATAGTGGAGTCAGACACTTTAGGAACATTTAAGCGGTTATTGGATAGGCACATGGAGCACACCAGGATGATAGGGAGTGGGATAGCTTGATCTTGGTTTCAGATAAAGCTCGGCACAACATCGTGGGCCGAAGGGCCTGTTCTGTGCTGTACTGTTCTATGTTCTATGTTCTAGAGAGGATGAATGCGTGTGCATGTGTGAGAGAGGATGAATTTGTGTGTGTGTGTGAGGATGTGTGTGTGAGAGAGAGGATGACTGTGTACGTGTCAGAGGATGAGTAACTGTGTGTGTGTGTGTGAGAGGGTGAATGCGTGTGCATGTGTGAGAGAGGATGAATTTGTTTGTGTGTGTGTGTGTGAGGATGAGTAAGTGTGTTTGTGTGTGTGAGGATGAATGTGTGTGAGAGAGAGGATGAATTTGTGTGTGTGTGAGGATGAATAAGTGTGCCCGTGTGTGTGAATGAGTAAGTGTGTGCGTGAGAGGATGTATGTGTGTGAGAGAGAGGATGAGTGTGTGCGTCTGTGTGTGTGAGAGGAGAAGTAAGTGTTTGTGTGAGAGAGGACGTGTGTGTGTGTGAGAGGATGACTCAGTGTGTGTGTGTTTGAGTAAGTGTATGGATGAGTGTGTGAGAGGACGTGTGTGTGTCTGTGTGTGTTTGAGAGAGAGGATGAATAAGTGTGTGTGGATGCGTAAGTGTGTGTGTGAGATGATGAATAAGTGTGTTTGTAGATGAGTAAGTGTGTGTGTATGAGAGAGCATGATTGTGTGCTTGTGTGTGTCTGAAAGGATGAGTTAGTGTGTGTTTGTGTGTGTGGATGAGTCAGTGTGTGTGTGTGTGTGTGAGTAAGTGTGTGTGTGAGAGGATGAAGGTGTGTGTGCGCAAGAGAGGATGAGTGCTCATGTGTGTGTATGTGTATGCGCATGATGATGGGTAAATGTGTGTGTGTGTGTGTGAGCGAGGATGTGTAAGTGTTTGTGTGTGAGAGGATGAGAAAGTGTGTGTGTGTACGGATGAGCATGCATGTGGTGTGAGAGGATGAGTCAGTGCGTGTGTGTGAAGTTGAGTAAGTGAGTGTGGAGGATGTGTGTGTGAAGACGTGTGTGTGTGTGTGTCAGAGGATGATTGTGTGTGTGAGAGGATGATTGTGTGTGTGTGTGAAAGAGAGAGAGAGAGAGAGGAGATGTGTGTGTGTGCGTGTGTGTGTGTGAGAGAGAGAGAAGATGTGTGTGTGCGTGTGTGTGTGTGAGAGGATGAGTAATTGTGTGGTATGTGAGAGGATGTGTGTATGTGAGAGGATGTGTGTATGTGAGAGGATGAGTAAGTGTGTGTGTGTGAGAGAGGATGAATGTATGTGTGTGTGAGAGAGAGGATCAGTGGGTGTGTGTCTGGGTGTGTGTGTGTATGAGTAAGTGAGAGTGTGTGTGCATGTATGGATGAGTAAGTGTGTGTGTATGTGCGTGAGAGGATGTGTGTGCATGAGAAAGGACATGGAAGCCTGTATGTGAGGATGAACAAGTTTGTGTGTGTGTGTGCATGAATAAGTGTGTGTGAGGATGAATAAGTGTGTATGTGGATGAGTAAGCATGTGTGTATGTGGATGAGTGAGAATGTGTGTGTGTGAGAGAGGATGAGTGTGTGTGAGAGAGGATGAGTGTGTGTGAGAGAGGATGAGTGTGTGTGAGAGAGAGGATGAGTGTGTGCGTCTGTATGTGTGAAAGGATGAGTAGGTGTATGCGCATGAGGATGTGTGAAAGGATGAGTGTGTGTGTGTGTGTGAGAGGATGAGTGTGTGTGAGAAGATGAGTATGTGTGCGTGTGTGAGGATGAGTGTGTGTGTGTGTGAGAAGATGAGTAAGTGTGTGTGTGAGAGAGGATGTATGTTTGTGAGAGAGGACGTGGAAGTGTGTGTGAGGATGAATAAGCGGATGAGTGAGTGTGTGTGTGTGTGGGAGAGAGAATGAATGTGTGTGAGAGAGGTTTAGTGTGTGCGTCTGTATGTGTGAGAGGAGGAGTAAGTGTGTGTGTGAGAGAGGACGTGTGTGTGTGAGAGGATGAGTAAATTTATGTGTAAGGATGAGTAAGTGTGTTTGTGTGTGTGTGAGGATGAGTGCGTGTGCGAAAGAGGATGAATTTGTGTGTGTGAGGATGAATAAGTGTGTCAGTGTGTGTGGATGAGTAAGTGTGTGTTTGTGAGGATGTGTGTGTGTGAGAGAGAGGATGAGTAACTAGGATGAGAAAGTGTGTGTGTGCGGATGAGCGTGTATGTGTATGTGTATGTGAGAGGATGTCAGTGTGTGTGTGTGTGAGGATGTGTTGTGTGAGGATGCGTGTGTGAGAGAGAGCATGAGTGTGTACGTGTCAGAGGGTGAGTAACAGTGTGTGTGTGTGAGGATGAATGCGTGTCCATGTGTGAGAGAGGATGAATTTGTGTGTGTGTAAGAGAAGATGAGTGTGTGTGTGTGTGTGTGTGAGGATGAGTAAGTATGTGTGAGGATGAGTAAGTATGTGTGAGGATGAGTAACTGTTTGTGTGTGTGTAAGGATGAATGTGTGTGTGAGAGAGGATGGATTTGTGTGTGTGTAAGGATGAATAAGCATGTCCGTGTGTGTAAATGAGGATGTGTGTGTGTGTGAGAGAGAGAATGAGTGTGTGCGTCAGAGGATGAGTAAGTGTGTGTGTGTGAGGATGTGTGTGGGAGAGAGAGAATGAGTGTGTGCGTCAGAGGATGAGTAACTGTGTGTGTGTGAGGATGAATGTGTGTACGTTTGTGAGAGAGGGTGAATTTGGGTGTGTGTGTGAGAGAGAGGATGAGTGTGTGTGTGTGTGTGAGGATGACTAAGTGTGTGTGTGTGTGAGGATGACCAAGTGTGTGTGTGTGTGTGAGGATGAGTAAGTGTGTGTACGTGAGGATGAGTAAGTGTGTGTGTGTGAGGATGAGTAAGTGTGTGTGTGTGAGAGGATGAGTAAGTGTGCATGTGTGAGAGAGGATGAATTTGTGTGTGAGGATGAATAAGTGTGTCTGTGTCTGTGGATGAGTATATGTGTGTGTGTGAGGGTGTGTGTGAGAGAGAGAGAATGAGTGTGTGCGTCAGAGGATGAGTAACTGTGTGTGTGTGAGGATGAATGTGTGTACGTTTGTGAGAGAGGGTGAATTTGGGTGTGTGTGTGAGAGAGAGGATGAGTGTGTGTGTGTGTGTGAGGATGACTAAGTGTGTGTGTGTGTGTGAGGATGAGTAAGTGTGTGTGCGTGAGGATGAGTAAGTGTGTGTGTGTGAGGATGAGTAAGTGTGTGTGTGTGAGAGGATGAGTAAGTGTGCATGTGTGAGAGAGGATGAATTTGTGTGTGAGGATGAATAAGTGTGTCTGTGTCTGTGGATGAGTATATGTGTGTGTGTGAGGGTGTGTGAGAGAGAGAGGGTGAGTGTGTGCATGTGTGTGTCAAAGGATGAGTAACTGTGTGTGTGGATGAGTAAGTGTGTATGTGTGAGGATGTGTGTGTGTGTGTGAGGATGTGTGTGTGAAAGAGAGGATGAGTGTGTGCGTATGTGTCTGTCAGAGGATGAGTAATGGTGTGTTTGTGTGTGTGTGAGGATGAATGTGTGCGCTTGTGTGAGAGAGGATGAATTTGTGTGTGTCTGTGAGAGAGAGGATGAGTGTGTGAGAGAGGATGAGTAAGTGTGTGTGTATGTGTAAGGGTGAGTAAGTGTGTCTGAGGATGAGTAAGTATGTATATGTGAGGATGTGTGTGTGTAAGAGATAGGATGAGTGTGTGTGTGTGTGTGTGTGCATGTGACAGGACGTGTGTGTGTGTGTGTGTGTGTGTGAGAGAGGGGATGAATAAGTGTGTGTGTGTGAGAGAGGATGAGTGTGTGCGTCTGTGTGAGAGGATGAGTAAGTGTATGTGTGTGAGGGGGTGTGTGTGTGTGTGTGAAGATGTGTGTGTGTGTGTGAGAGGATGTGTGTGTGTGTGAGGATGAGGGTGTGTATGTGTGTGAGGATGAGTGTGCATGTGGGGATGAGTGTGTGTGAGGATATATGTGTGGATGAGTGTGTCTGTATGTGTGGATGACTGTGTGTGTGTATGCGCATGAGGATGGGTAAGCTTGTGTGTGTGAGAGAGGATAAGTAAGTGTTTGTGTGTGAGAGGATGAGTAAGTCTGTGTGCGTGAGAGGACGTGGGTGTGTGATAGGATGAGAAAGTGTGTGTGTGCGGATGAGCGTGTATGTGTATGTGAGAGGATGAGTCAGTGTGTGTGTGTGTGTTTGAGGTTGAGTCAGTGTGTGTGGATGAGTGTGTGAGAGGACGTGTGTGTGTGTGTGTGTGTGTGAGAGAGAGAGAGAGAGAGGATTATTGTGTGTGTGTGAGAGAATGAGTGAGTGTGTATGTGCGAGAGAGGGGATGTGGAAGTGTATGCGTGTGAGAGGATGAATAAGGGTGTGTGTGTGTGTGTGTGTGTGTGTGTGTGTGTAAATGAGTAAGTGTGTGTGTGTGAGAGGATGAGTGTGTGTGTGTGTGTGTCAGAGGATCATAGAATCATAGAAACCCTACAGTCCACTAAGAGGCCATCTGTCCCATCGAGAGGATGAATCAGTGTGTGTGTGTGAGGTTGAGTTATTGTGTGTGGATGAGTGTGTGAGGATGAATGCGCGTGTGTGTGTATGTGCGGATGAATGTGTGTGTGTGTGAGGGGATGTGTGTGTGTGAGAGGCTGAGTGTGTGTATGTGTGAGAGGATGAGTAAGTGTGTGTATGTGAGATAGGATGAGTGTGTGTGAAGATGTGTGTGTGTGTTTGTATGTGTGTGTATGTGCATGAGGATGAGCAAGTGTGTGTGTGTGTGAGAGAGGATGTGTAAGTGTGTGTGTGTGTGTGAAAGAATGAGTAAGTGTGTGTGTGTGAGAGGATGTGTGCGTGTGTGGATGAGTAAGTGTGTGTGTGAGAGGATATAGAAGTGTGTGTGAGGATGAATAAGTGTGTGTATTTGTGTGTGTGAAGATGAGTAAGTGTGTGTGTGTGTGTGTGGATGAGTAAGTGTGTGTGTTTGTGTGTGAGAGAGGATGTGCGTGTGTGAGGATGAATAAGTGTGTGTGTGTGTATGAGTAAGCCCCATGTGTGTGTGAGAGAGGATGAGTGTGCGTCTGTGTGTGAGAGAAGATGGAGTAAGTGTATGTGTGTGAGGGGATATGCGTGTGTATGAGAGGACGAGTGTGTGTATGTGTGAGAGGATGAGTGAGTGTGTGTATTTGTGTAAGAGAGGATGAGTGTGTGTGAGGATGTGTGTGTGTGTGTGTGTGTGTGTATGTGCATGAGGATGAGTAAGTGTATGTGTGTGTAAGAGGATAAGTCGGTGTGTGTGAGAGAGGATGTGTAAGTGTGTGTGTGTGGTGTGTGTGTGTGGATGGGTAAGTGTATGTGTGTGTGTGTGAGAGAGGATGTGGACATTTGTGTGTGTGAGGATGATTAAGTGTGTGTGTGCATGGATGAGTAAGTGTGTGTGTGTGTGTGTGAGGGAGGATGAGTAAGTGTGTGTGTGGAAGGATGAATAAGTGTGTTTGTGTGGATGAATAAGTGTGTGTAAGGATGAATAAGTGTGTGTGTGGATGAGTAAGTGTGTGTGTGTGAGAGAGGATGAATGTATGCGTCTGTGTGTGTGAGAGGGTGAGTAAGTGAATGTATGTGAGAGGATGAGTGTGTGTGTGAGGATGAGTGTATGTATCTGTGAGAAGATGAGTAAGTGTGTGCTTGTGTCTGTGTGCGAGAGGATGAGTAAGTGTGTGTGAGTGAGAGAGAATGAGTGTGTGTGTATGTGTGGATGAGTGTGTGTGAGGATGGGTGTGTGTGTAAAAGGATGAGTAGGTGTGTGTAAGAGAGGATGTATAAGTGTGTGTGTGTGAGAGAATGAGTAAGTGTGTGTGAGAGAGAGTGAGCAGGTGTGTGTGGGAGGGTGTGTATGTGTGTGTGTGTGAGGATGAGGAAGTGTGTGTGTGTGTGAGGATGAGGAAGTGTGTGTGAGTGTGTGTGCGTGAGGATGAATGTGTGTGCGGGGCTCATTAAAGATGCTACACAGCATTTTAATAAATAGTGCTTCAAACAACAATCTCATCTTCAAATAGATAGTAAGTAAACAAATTTGTGCTCAGGATTTTTGAGCACAATTTGAAGCCATGCTCCGCTTTCAATGTTCATTTGCTTCTGGTGATTGGAAGACACGTCAAGAAATTATCTTGATGTATTGGGCCCGATTTTAAAACTTCAGGGTGCAAAATCGCGGTAAAGTCGGGCATCGGGCCTAAAACGCAATCTGCACCCGACTTCAATCAGATCGTGCCTTTAGCGGCACCCGATCCGGGCACGGGCCCAATCCACGCCCGGACTGGACGGCGCGACGATTTAAATGCATTAGCATGCATTTAAATCGAATTAATGAACCGCGCGCCCAACCTTACCTCCGAACGCCACTTTACCGTCTTCTTGCCCGTTCTGGACCCACGCTGTAAGCGACCTGCAGAATAAAAATCCGATGCAGAGTTCTATTCTGCCGGTGAACCTCTGAAGCGCATCCTCCTCGACCATCCTTCGCAGACCCCCCCCCCCCGCTAACCACCCTGGGAGGCAGGCCCCCTCGGCAGACCCCCCCCCCCTGGGATCGGACCCCCCTGGGAGGCAGGCCCCCCTTGGCAGAGCACACTCTCGACCTACCTCGATCACTTGTCTCCCTCCACCATCCTTCCGACCTGCAGTCCGTTGAGATCCTGCAGCACCTTCCTGGCCTTCTTCTGTCTTTCCCTGATGGCTCTCTGGTTGCAGGGGGGTGCGGTGGGGAGGATGGGGGGGCGGGACCCAGATCACCCTTTGGGAGGGGGGGGTGGGAGGAGAGGGGGCGGGACCCAGGTTGCCCTCTGGGGGGTGGGTGGGGCAGTAGGAGAAGGAGGGGGGGAGTGACGTGTCATCCTCTGGAGGGGGGGGTGGGATGAAAGGGGGAGTGACGTGTCATTCTCTGGGTGGGGGGTTCTGTGCCAGTCTGCGGCCGATCAGTGGGGAGGGAGGTGGCAGAAGGTTCCGGCGGACGGATTTGTTCCTCTGGTGGGGAGGAGGATCGGCTGCAGACTGGCACGGAACCCCCCACCGCCCCCCAGAGGATGACACGTCACTCCCCCTCTCATCCCACCCTTTATCAAGACTTCACTAATACTCTTGTCAACACTTATTCTGGAAATCCTCTGCGGACTTCGCGGAAAGATAACAAGTGCTATCCTGCCTTACCTTATTGGAATTCTTATTGCAGTCACCAGAGGAAAGGGAGTGTTTGACAATGGATATCTTATCTCTTAATCAGGATGAAGGATGGAATGTGGACATGAGGTCAGGAGCGTAGAGCAGCAACAAATGCTGCAGTAGAGAGGGACAACTAGGAGTGCAAATGAGTGCACTCTTCCTTCCAGTCGATATAAGACTTCCTCCCCCAGGTACTCACGTGTCATGTTCAAGAACCTATGTGCCCTCTCCCTCAGTCCTTGATCCATTCTGAAGGTTCTGATATTTGTCAATCAGCATGTTTTGTACCTTCAGTGAAACTGAGTATGTGGAGATGTCATATACTACCTCGCAAAAATTGCTTCTAATCACTGCTTGAATGCTAAACTTGCAGAAGCTGCTTTTGGAAGTTTTTTTCTACTACAGGAAAAAAACGTTTGGAAGACTTTTCTGTTACAGGAAAAATCAAAGCACGGTAAACATCGACAACCTCCAAAAAAATAGACTTTTAAATAAGTGTGTCTTATTATCACAACACCCACTTGATACCTCTCTACCGTCTGACCAAAATAACCCTGAGTATTGTTTAACAGAGACGTGCCAACAATTCCTGGTGTTCATGAACTCAGAGGAAACCTGTTTCTAGGTTTTCTATTGATTCCTATCTTAAATAAGGCTCATTCTTTGAAGGTCTGTGTATTAACTTCAAATACCTTGAGGGAAATGAAATAAAAACTTAGAAATTGTTTTTGGAACTATTTTTATATGCTTGCACAATATTCCTGTGTCGTGTATTTAACTGAGTCATTAACCCATTTATCACTCAGCAATCTCTAAACTCAAAATATTATAATATTGTTCATTGGATTTAGATTAACGTAAAGGTTATGCTAGTTATTGATTAACTGAATATATACCTGGAATAACGACTACTACACAATGCTTCCAGTTTTCAACTGTCCCTTGACTCTATAGATTAGTTTCAAGAACTTTGACCCAGTTTGGTAGCTTGGGATTCCCAAATTAAATGATTACCATAAACAACTATAAGTGGCACAAATTGATAAAGATAGAATGAGAGATGAAATCAGAACTATCTTGTGTTCCAGTCAACTGTAACATTTTCCACACTATATGGAGAAAGATTGAATTACGTTTCATAATGTTAGTGATATTACTACTGGAATCATCAGAACCAACAGATGCCAAAGAACATGAGTGGAGCTGTATTTCAGTCAATTGTTAAAAATGGACATCAGTCATCAACTGAATCCATTTGGAGCTTTCACTGTCTCAGCTGGGAACTAATTATAATGCTGATTGTCATGATGATGTTGAATTGAATTGAATTATTACTGTCACATGTATTGGTATGCAATAAAGTATTGCTTCTTGCACGCTATGCAAACAAAATGTACCGTTCATAGAGGACATACGACAGAAAGAAAGGATAGGGTGCAGAATATAGTGCTGCATTTACTGATAGGGTAAAGAGAAAGATCAGCTTAATGTGTGATAGGACCATTCAAAAGCCTTATAGCAGCTGGGAAGCAGCTGTTCTTGAGTCGGTTGGTACCTGTTTTCAGACTTTTGTATCGTTTTCCCAATGGAAGAAGGTGGAAGCAATTATGTTCGGCATGTGTGAGATCCTTCATTATGCTGGCTGCTTTCCCAAGGTAGTGGGAAGTGCAGATGGAGTCAATGGATGGGAGGCTGGTTTGCTTGATGGACTGTGCTACTTTCACAACTCTTTGTAGTTTCTTGCAGTCTTGGTCAGAGCAGGAGCCAAAACAAGCTATGATGCATCCAGAAAGGATGCTTTCTATGGTGCATCTGTAAAAAATGGTGAGATTCAGAGTGGTTATGCTGAATTTCCTTGGCGTTCTGAGAAAGTACAGTCATTGGTGGGCTTTCTTAACTATAGCATCGGTGTGGAGGGACCAGAATAGATTATCTGAACACCTAGAAACTTGAAGCTCTCAACCATCTCCACTTCATCACCTTTGATGTAGATGGGAGCATGTCCTCCACTACATTTTCTGGAATCAATGACTATCTCCTTCATTTTACTCATTTATCTCATTCTATTTATGTGGAAAAAGCAGGATTAGGCTATTGAGTTGGATGATCAGCCATGATTGTAATGAATGACAGAGCAGGCTCGAAGGGCCAAATGACCTCCTCCTGCTCCTACCTTCCATGTTTCTGTGTTTACTGCCATTGAGGGAAAGATTATTGTCGTCGCACCATTTCACCAGATTCTCTATCTCCTTCCTCTACTCCATCTCAGCATTGTTTGAGATCCACTACACTGGTGTCATCAGCAAACTTGAAAATGGAGTTGGAGGAGAATTTGGCCATGCAATCACAAGTGTATAAGAAGTATAATAAGGAACTGAGGACATAGACAAGTGGAGTATCGATGTTGTGGATAATCATGACGCATGCATGTGGAATATTCTTTAATCAGCTGGTGTATATATATATATATATACACATTCTTTAAATGGACTTTTGCTAAGCAAAGACACTGACTTTAAAATGGCTGCAGAAGTCACCTGACCTACAAATTAGCCAAGTCAAGAAATTTATGAGCATGGATTTGACATGGTTAAAGGCAGTTTCTCTGATCAACTGACAACTTACCATTGTCTAAACGCTCAACAAAGCAAGAGGACAATGGACCTCTAGACTTTCTGACACCAGAAAGTACCAGGAACATTGAAAGGCCAAGAAAGCTATTATGTAAGCAGTTGCTGAAGATCCCTATCTGTTTCAATTACATTTTTATTAGCTGAGACATTAATATTCAACCATTTTTGGCTAAAAAGGTACAAGGAATTAATCGTTTGACTTGTTGGAGGCCACTATTGACCTTTAGAGCTTATAATAACAGGTGAGCGAGAATACCACTGCCAGAGGGAACAATGATTGTGCTGTGAAGGCCAGTCACATGACACCACAGCCATCTTTGATGAAGGATCATCCAGGCTTATTAGATTCGTCCTGTTCTCTCTCCACAGATGCTGTCAGATCTGCTGAGATTTTCCTGCATTCTCTGTTTTTCTTACAGCAGCCATCTTGCCTGCTGCAAGAAACATTGAAAAAGCAATCTTCAGAAGAAAAAGCCTGCATGATGACACAAGTAATGTCACCTCTCTCCCTGCTGTTTTCAAGTTCAAGGACATTTCTCTGTTACATTTTGGAATGCATCACAGAAATAGAGAATTTCAATCAAAAAGCATTTCAGGTACCCGAGCATCCACCCTGGGGAAAAAACAGTTTAAATGGAGACTCCCTCCAGAAATTACAGTTACAGCAGCCACAATCCCACAAGAATTTCAAGACAACCAAAGAGATATTGGAAAGTATATATTTCTTTAATTTTTATGACAATGGGGGGAATTTTCCCATTTCACCCACCACAGGAATCGTAGTGGGTGAGGGTCGGACCATGCAAAGGTCCGTAGACATTCGATGGGATTTTCCAGTTTTGGGGAAAGCACGGCCGGAAAATCCTGCCAGGTTGTATAATTTATGATTTTGCATGTGTGAATGTGTGCATGCATATGTGTGTGTGTGCATATTTTGATTTGATATTGATTTGATTTATTATTGTCACATGTATTAGTATACAGTGAAAAGTATTGTTTCTTCTGTGCCATACAAACTATACCATTCATAGAGAAGGAAAGGAGAGGGTGCAGAATATAGTGTTACAGTCATAGCTAGGGTGCAGGGAAAGATCAACTTAAAACAAGTCAAAAGTCTGATGGCAGCAGGGAAGAAGTTGTTCTTGAGTCAGTTGGTATGTGACCTTAGACTTTTTTATCTTTTTCCTAACGGAAAAAGGTGGAAGAGGGTGTGTCTGGGGTACGTGGAGTCCTTGATTATGCTGGTTGCTTTTCTGATGCAGATGGAAGTATAGACAGAGTCAATGGGTGGGAGGCTGGTTTGCGTGAAGGACTGGGCTTTATTCATGACACTTTGTACTTTCTTGTGGTCTTGGACAGAACAGGAGCCATACCAAGCTGTGATCCCACCAGAAAGGATGCTTTCTATGGTGCATCTGTAAAGGTTGGTGGGAATTCGAGCGGACATGCCAAATTTATTTAGCCTCCTGAGAACGTAGCTTTCTTAACTATAGCATCGGCGTGGAGGGATCAGGACAGGTTGTTGGTGATCTGGACACCCAGAAACTTGAAGCTGTGACCATTTCCACTTGATATAAGGAGAGTATATATAAGGAGTCTCTATAAGGAGAGGCTGGGTAGACTGGGACTTTTTTCTCTGGAATGTAGGAGGCTGAGGGGTGATCTTGTAGAAGTCTATAAAATAATGAGGGGCACAGATCAGCTAGATAGTCAATATCTTTTCCCAAAGGTAGGGGAGTCTAAAACTAGAGGGCATAGGTTTAAGGTGAGAGGGGAGAGATACAAAAGTGTCCAGAGGGGCAATTTTTTCACACAGAGGGTGGTGAGTGTCTGGAACAAGCTGCCAGAAGTAGTAGTAGAGGAGGGTACAATTTTGTCTTTTAAAAAGCATTTAGATAGTTACAAGGGGACAATGGATATAGAAGGATATGGGCCAAATGCGGGCAATTAGGATTAGCTTAGGGGTTTAAAAAAAAATGGCGGCATGAACAAGTTGGGCTGAAGGGCCTGTTTCCATGCTGTAAACCTCTAAGACTTTATGACTATAACTCTATGATGTAGACAGAGGCATGTCCTCCACTACGCTTCATTTTACTGACATTGAGGGAGAGATTATTTTCACCACACCAGCTCACCAGATTCTCTCTCTTTTTCATGTACTCCGTCTCATCATTGTTCAAGATTCGCCCCACTGAGGTGGTGTCATCAGCAAACTTGAAAATTGAGTTGGTGAGGAATTTGGCCACACAGTCATAGGTGTACAAGGAAGCTGATTAAGGGGCTGAGGACACAGCCTTGTGGGACACCAGTGTTGAGGATAATCATGGAGGAGGTGTTGTTCCTATCCTTACTGATTGTACTCTGAGGGTTAGGAAGTCTAGATCCAGTTGCAGAGAAAGGAGGCCCTCGGCCACGAAGTTTGGAGATTAGTTTTGTCGGAATAATGATGTTGAAGGTTGAGCTGTAGTCAATAAATAGGAGTCTGACATAAGTGTCTTTGTTATCCAGGTGTTCCAGGGTTGAGTGTAGGGCCAGGGAGATGGCCCTACACTCAACTGTGGACCTGTTGCGGCACTAGGCGAACTGAAGTGGATCCAGGCAGTCTGGGAGGCAGGAATTGATTTGTGCCATGACTAACCTTTCGAAGCACTTCATAATGATGAATGTCAGAGCCACTGGGCGATTGTCACTAAGGCATGCTGCCTGGCTTTTCTTTGGTACTTGGATGATGGTCGTCTTCTTGAAGCAGGTAGGGACCTCAGATTGGTGTAAGGAGAGGGTAAAAATGTCTGCAAATCCCTGCGCCAGCTGGTCTGCACAGGATCCAAGTGCTCACCCGGGTACCCCATTCGGGCCAGTTGCTTTCCGTAGTTGACTTTCAAGAAGGCTGATCTGATATCTATGATGGTGACCTCGGATATTGGTTCAGCCACGGCATCTGGGACGGAAGATGTGCTCTTGCTGACCTCTTGCTCAAAACTGCCATAGAATGCATTGAGCTCAGCGGGAAGGTGTGCATTTGTATCATGATTCTACATGCCTTCATCTTGTAGCCTGTTATGTCTTGCAGACCTTGCGATAGTCAGTCCATATGGTTGGCCTAGGACTCTAACATGGCCCAGTACTATTTCTTGGCATCTTTGATGGTTCTCTGTCGATCGTGTCTGGATTTCTTGTATAGGTCACGGTTGCTTGACTTGAACATGTGTGAGCATGTGCATGCATGTGTGCACATGTGTGCGCGTTCATGAGTGTTGCAATGGTTGGGGCATTTTTAATTTTATTTTATCTTTACCTGGGTGAGCTTTAGCACAATAAGTATAAACTCTTTTTAAACAAAGAAAGCCTGTGTTTTGAACAAGCACATCAACAGTCAACTGCATATGCTGAATAGACATGATCATCATATTAAATTCAAAAAACCTGTTCTGATCATTCACGGAGTGGAAAAATCAAGGGAAGTTTTGACATTGTAATAGGATGTGCATCCAGGGTGTCATATTTACTGCTACACTGGAGTCAGGTGCCAAGCAACAACATTCCAGTCAACCAGTAGCATTGTAAGAAATACATTCGATAAAGCTTCAGCATTCTGAATCTAAATTTGAGATTATTTCAAATTACTCGCCACAGGGAAAGGCATTAAGGATGATGGACAAATCAGTATTGATTAAAGTTAGGATCCAAGCAACAGGTTTTTGGATGAGCTGAAGTTTATAGAGGTGCAAAGTTGGAGGCTTACCAAGGGCATAACTATAGCCAAATCTGGAGATATCAAAGGTGTGGATGGGGTTTCAGCAACAAATGAACTTAAGCAAGTGTGGAGACAAACAATGTTATAAGGTTAAAGTAGGTGATCTTGGGGATGCAGAGGATATGTGCGAGTGACCTCTTTTCAGGAAAGCCCACTGCATTTTGGGAAGTGGTAGGTCTTCCTTGGCATCAAGGACCTGGGATGCAGAAGTCTTGTGAGCCAAAAGCTGCCAGCCAATCAGAGTCCGATATAGAAACTAGAAGGAGGAGTAGGCCATTCAGCCCTTCGAGCCTGCTCCGCTATTCATTTTGATCATGGCTGATCATTGAATTCAATATGCTGATCCCCTTTTCCCTCCCATATCCCTTAATCCCTTTAGCCCCAAGAGCTATAGCTAATTTATTTTTGAAATCAGACAACGTTTTGGTCTCAACTAACTTCTGTGGCAATAAATTCTATACTTTCACCACCCTTTGGGTGAAGAAATTTCTCCTCACCTCAGTTCAAAAAGATTTACCCCTTATCTTCAAACTATGAACCCTAGTTCTGGACTCCCCCACCATTGGGAACATCCTGTCTAACCCTGTTAGAAGTTTCTATGAGATCCCTTCTCACTCTTCTAAACTCCAGTGAATATAATCCGAACTGACTTAGTCTCTCCTCATATGACAGCTCTTCATTGCTTGACAGTGTCATTAGTCGGGCGGTGGCTCCTGCTGTTATTAGACCCACCAAAAGCCTAGGATTGGCTTAGGATTGGTGGGGAGGGGGGAGGTTTCGGGTAGGGGTGTTGCAAGGTCATATAGGTGGGTGTGGAGGAGGATTGACAATAAAGATGGGGGTAGTTCTCAGTGTATCTGGCCATGAGGATCTCACTGCCCCACCTGGAAGTCTGCAAGCAATCATATATGACGAGTTCCCTGCCCACAGGACAGTGAATACCAGCGGCAGCAGGATTCATTGCATTAATTGCCCACTTAAGGGCCTCGACTGGTGGCAGGGCCTTTTTGCTGTGGACTTACTCAGAGCAATGCCAGGTTCCCACCTGCCACCCTCTCTCTGGGTTAATTGTCTGCTCACCATCAAACTCGCCACAGGGAAAGGCATTAACTTCTATCCAGAGAGCAGCAATCTTGCAGCCCCCGAGACAGGGAGTACATTATGTTAAGTTCTAGCAATATTTCAAATCAGAAAAGCTAAAAGGGAAACGTGTCACTGAATTAACTTCATGAATCCATTTCATCCCTAAGGAGATTATGCTCTGGATACAGAAATAGAAAGGTCAAGTTAATTATTTTTTACCTTCTTGGAACATTTGCTATATGACCTTTTTATTCCATTGGGAAAATTATGATGAGGTCATTTGTTACCATGAGTAATGCTAACTGCGGTAGAATACAATAAAAGATGAGCCAAGGGAGTTGATAGAACTACAATGGCAGTTCAGCACAGTGCAAGCACTGTAAATGCAGATAGCTGCCATTATGGCATCTGGGCCACTGTTGAAAGGGGCTTCCTGGGCCTCACATCACACCAGCACAGTTTTCCCCAGTTGAGTCAACCGCTACAATGCGAGAGTGACCTTGGCCATATAGGATAGAGATATGTTTTCCTCTCTCTGGAGAATGCCTGATTCTTCCCCTTGCCAGTGTCACTCACCCAGCTGGTCACAAATGTTGGAGCCCACTCAAAGATATTGCCTTCAAAAGCCTGAGCTGCTCAAGATCATTCTCCACAACCAACTGAAGAGTCCTTAATGGAAGTGCCCTATTCTTCCACTTCCTAAGATTTAGCCACCAGGAAACATCTTATAGGAGCATTAGAAACATAGAAACATAGAAGATAGGAGAAAGAGGAGGCCTTTTGGCCCTGCTTCACCATTCATTATGATCACGGCTGATCATCCAACTCAATAGCCTAATCCTGCTTTTTCCCCATAACCTTTGATCCCATTTGCCCCAAGTGCTATATCCAGCCACCTCTTGAATACACTCAATGTTTTGGCATCAACTACTCCCTGTGGTATTGAATTTCACAGGTTCACCACTCTTTGGGTGTAGAAATGTCTCCTCACCTCCATCCTATATGGTCTTTTGAAGGTGGCAACACAGGTGGAGAAGGTGGTGAAGAAGGCATATGGTATGCTTGCCTTTATAGGACGGGGTATAGAGTATAAAAGCTGGAGTCTGATGATGCAGCTGTATAGAACGCTGGTTAGGCCGCATTTGGAGTACTGCGTCCAGTTCTGGTCGCTGCACTACCAGAAGGACGTGGAGGCATTGGAGAGAGTGCAGAGAAGGTTTACCAGGATGTTGCCTGGTATGGAGGGTCTTAGCTATGAGGAGAGATTGGGTAGACTGGGGTTGTTCTCCTTGGAAAGACGGAGAATGAGGGGAGATCTAATAGAGGTATACAAGATTATGAAGGGTATAGATAGGGTGAACAGTGGGAAGCTTTTTCCCAGGTCGGAGGTGACGATCACGAGGGGTCACGGGCTCAAGCTGAGAGGGGCGAAGTATAACTCAGATATCAGAGGGACGTTTTTTACACAGAGGGTGGTGGGGGCCTGGAATGCGCTGCCAAGTAGGGTGGTGGAGGCAGGCACGCTGACATCGTTTAAGACTTACCTGGATAGTCACATGAGCAGCCTGGGAATGGAGGGATACAAACGATTGGTCTAGTTGGACCAAGGAGCGGCACAGGCTTGGAGGGCCGAAGGGCCTGTTTCCTGTGCTGTACTGTTCTTTGTTCTTTGTTCTTTGTCTACCCCGAATCCTCAGACTGTGACCCCTGGTTCTGGACTCCCCCACCATCGGGAACGTCCTCCCTGCATCTATCCTGTCTAGACCTGTTAGAATTTTATAAGCCTGTGGTGGACCTCAGTTGTGCCTTTGTCCTATTTGGACCACCGTTGTGTGTGTTTGTCATACCTGGACACATCCCCTTCCTGTTTGGTTCCTCCCCTCGGCACCTAGTATAAAGGTGGCTGTCTCCTCCCCCTTGTTCAGTCCAGGACTGGTCCAGGCAAATCGATGCCACTGTCGAATCCAAGAAGAATCCGTCTTCGTCCCCGTCTGATGACGTCACGGATAAAGCTTCCTGCTTATTTGTTGGGATCTGCTCCTGATTCTGTTGTGAATAAAAGCCTACACTTGTATTGGCACACCGGTAGTCTTTCGCCTTATTGATAGCGCATCAATTTTATTCACAACAATTGACCAGCATGGAGCAGTTTCTAAAACCCGACAAGTTAGCATTAGACCCTCAAGAGGTTGGAGCCTCTGATAAATTCGATCATTGGCTGGACTGCTTCGAAGCATTCATCAACACCGCTACGGCCATCGACACCGACGACGCTAAACTCCACGTGCTCCGTGCCCGGGTAAGCGAAGCTGTCTATGGAATCTTCCGGGACGCTGCTACATACGCGGACTCTATCGAACTCCTAAAAGGGCAGTTCCGAAAGAGCCCTAACGTGGTTTACGCCAGACATCTCCTAACTACCCGCAAGCAGCAGCCAGGAGAATCGTGCGCCCAATTTCTGCGCGCCCTGCGGGTCCTAGCTCGAGCTTGTGACTGTAAGGCTGTTACAGCAGCTCAGAACACGGAGGACCTGATCCACGACGCCTACGTTGCGGGCATTGAGTCTACATACATCCGGCAGCGCCTGCTGGAACAAGATGACCTAGATCTCCGAAGAACAGCCACGATAGCTGAAACGCTAGAAGCGGCCTCTCACAATCTCGGGTCTTACCCTGCATCCCGTTCTATCGACGGCTCCACCGCGACGGCTGTTCTGGCGGGGCCCAAATGTTACTTTTGCGGCCTACCCAAGCACCCTCGGCGTCGCTGCCCAGCGAAAGACGCGATTTGTTCCGGATGCGGTAAGCTAGGCCACTTCGCTAAAGTCTGCCGGGCAAAGCCGCTTCCGAAGCCTCGTGGCGCCACGAGTGTTCCGCGGGCGCAGCCATCTTTAAGGCAGGCGGCGGCTGCGCGCGAATCGCCATCGTTAATGCGGTCACCGGAAGTGCAGGAATCGCCATCTTTGATGCGGTCACCGGAAGCGTGGGAATCGCCATCTTTGAGACTGGCATCAAGACGTGCTGAGCAGGAAGCTTTATCCGTGACGTCATCAGACGGGGACGAAGACGGATTCTTCTTGGATTCGACGGTGGCATCGATTTGCCTGGACCAGTCGCAGCCTCACCAACTCTCCAAGTCAATAATGGAGATCAAGGTAAATGGTCATGCAGAAAACTGCCTGTTTGACTGTGGGAGCACAGAAAGTTTTATATACCCTCGCACAGTGCGTCAATATGCCCTTCCCGTGCGACCCCGGAGCCAGACCATCTCCATGCCCTCGAATTCCCACTCAGTGGAGGTCCTCGGGTGCTGCTTGGTGACGCTGACTTCAGGGCACAGTCTACGAGCGTTTTCGGCTCCTTGTGCTGCCGCGACTCTGTGCAGCTGTACTGCTGGGGTTAGATTTCCTCAGCCATCATAGGAGCGTCACCCTGCAGTATGATGGCCCTTATCCCCCGCTCTCCGTCTGTAAGGCGTCGTCACTGCAGCGCCCCTCACGCACCACCTGCAGTCTCTCAACCCTCAAGATCACCCCCCCCCCCCCCTTATTTGATAACCTCACCCCGGATTGTAGGCCTATAGCCACCAAGAGTAGGCGCTATAGTGCGGATGACCGGGCCTTCATTCGGTCCGAGGTACAACGTCTGCTCCAGGAAGGGATTATCCAGGCCAGCACCAGCCCCTGGAGGGCGCAAGTGGTCGTAGTTAAATCAGGGGAGAAACACCGCATGGTGATTGACTACAGCCAGATCATAAATAGGTATACCCAACTAGATGCGTATCCTCTTCCCCGTATCGCGGACATAGTCAACCGCATCGCGCACTATAGGGTTTTCTCGACGATCGATTTGAAATAGGCTTACCACCAGCTCCCTATCCGCTCGGAGGATCACCCATATACTGCCTTTGAGGCGGATGGCCGCCTCTACCTGTTCCTCCGAGTCCCCTTTGGTGTCACCAAAGGGGACTCCATGGCCCGCTGGAAGACTGAGTCTTCCAGCGGGCCATGGATCAAATGGTAGACCAGCACGGGCTACGGGCTACGGGCTACGGGCTACGGGCCACTTTCCCGTATCTGGATAACGTCACCATCTCCGGCCATGACCTGCAGGATCATGATGCCAACCTACAAAAATTCCTTTGTACGGCCACTCTCCTGAACCTCACATATAATGAGGCGAAGTGTGTTTTCCGGACACGCCGCCTCGCCATCCTTGGGTACGTGATAAAAAATGGTGTCCTTGGCCCCGACCCAGTCCATATGCGTCCCCTTATGCAGCTTCCCCTCCCTACTACCCTCAAAGCACTGAGGAGATGCCTGGGCTTCTTCTCCTACTATGCCCAGTGGGTTCCCCATTACACGGATAAAGCCCGTCCGCTTCTAAAATCGACCTCTTTTCCCCTGACGGAGGAGGCCCGTCGGGCCTTCGACGACATCAAAGCGGACATCGCGAAGGCCGCGATGCACGCTGTGGACAAATCCATCCCATTCCAAGTGGAAAGTGATGCGTCTGACTTTGCCCTAGCCGCCACCCTTAACCAGAGGGGCCGTCCGGTGGCCTTTTTTCCCGGACCTTACAAGGCCCTGAGATTCGACACTCCTCGGCCGAGAAGGAGGCCCAGGCCATCGTGGAAGCCGTCCGGCACTGGCGCCATTATCTTGCGGGCCAACGATTCACCTTAATTACGGACCAGCGATCAGTTGCCTCCCTGTTTAACACCAGGCAAAAGGGCAAGATTAAGAATGACAAGATCTTGCGGTGGAGGATTGAGCTCTCCACCTACAGATATGACATCATGTACCGGCCCGGGAAGCTCAATGAGCCCCCAGATGCCCTGTCCCGTGGATCATGTGCCAGCGCCCAACTAGACCAGCTACAGTCCCTCCATAACGACCTCTGTCATCCGGGTGTCACCAGATTTTTCCACTTTGTCGAGTCCCGTAACCTGCCCTACTCCCTCGAGGAAGTCCGGACGATTACCAGGCAATGCAGGGTCTGCGCTGAGTGCAAACCGCAGTTCCACCGGCCAGGTAGGGCGCACCTTGCAAAGGCCACTCGTGCGTTTGAGTGCCTTGGCATTGATTTTAAAGGCCCCCTCCCCTCCTCTAACCGCAATGTTTATTTCCTGAATATCATTGATGAATACTCACGTTTCCCTTTTGCCTTCCCCTGCTCGGACATGACCATGGCTACAGTGATAGAACATAGAACATTACAGCGCAGTACAGGCCCTTCGGCCCTCGATGTTGCGCCGACCAGTGGTACCAATCTAAAGCCCCTCTAATCTACACTATTCCAATATCATCCATATGTTTATCCAATAACCACTTGAACGCTCTCAACGGTGACGAGTCCACCACTGCTGCAGGCAGGGCATTCCACGCCCTTACTACTCTCTGAGTAAAGAACCTACCTCTAACATCTGTCCTATATCTCTCACCCCTCAATTTAAAGCTATGTCCCCTCGTGCTAGCCAACACCATCCGAGGAAAAAGGCTCTCACTATCCACCCTATCTAATCCTCTGATCATCTTGTATGCCTCTATTAAGTCACCTCTTAACCTTCTTCTTCTCTAACGAAAACAACCTCAAGCCCCTCAGCCTTTCCTCATACGATTTTCTCACCATACCAGGCAACATCCTGGTAAATCTCCTCTGCACCCTTTCCAACACTCCACATCTTTCCTATAATACGGCGACCAGAACTGTACGCAATACTCCAAATGATCGCACCAGAGTTTTGTACAGTTGCAGCATGACCTCCTGGCTCCGAAACTCAATCCCTCTACCAATAAAAGCTAACACACTGTATGCCTTCTTAACAACCCTATCAACCTGGGTGCCAACTTTCAGGGATCTATGCACATGGACACCCAGATCCCTCTGTTCATCCACACTACCAAGTATCTTACCATTAGCCCAGTACTCTGTATTCCTGTTACTCCTTCCAAAGTGAATCACCTCACACTTTCCGCATTAAACTCCATTTGCCACCTCTCAGCCCAGCTCTGCAGCTTATCTATGTCCCTCTGTAACCTGCCACTTCCCTCCGCACTGTCTACAACTCCACCGACTTTAGTGTCATCCGCAAATTTACTAATCCATCCTTCCACACCCTCATCCAAGTCATTAATAAAAATGACAAACAGCAGTGGCCCCAAAACAGATCCTTGCGGTACACCACTAGTAACTGAACTCCAGGATGAATATTTCCCATCAACCACCACCCTTTGTTTTCTCACAGCTAGCCAATTCCTGATCCAAACCACTAAATCACCCTCAATCCCATGTGTCGTATTTTCTGCAATAGCTTACCATGGGGAACCTTATCAAATGCTTTGCTGAAATCCATATACACCACTTCAACCGCTTTACCCTCATCCACCTCTTTGGTCACCTTCTCAAAGAACTCAATAAGGTTTGTGAGGCACGACCTACCCTTCACAAAACCATGCTGACTATCCCTAATCAAATTATTCCTTTCTCGGTGATTATAAATCCTATCTCTTATAATCCTTTCCAAAACTTTGCCCACAACAGAAGTAAGGCTCACCGGTCTATAATTACCAGGGTTGTCCCTACTCCCCTTCTTGAACAAGGGGACAACATTTGTTATCCTCCAGCCTTCTGGCACTGTGCCTGTAGACAATGACGACACAAAGATCAAAGCCAAAGGCTCTGCAATCTCCTCTCTAGCCTCCCAGAGAATCCTAGGATAAATCCCATCCGACCCAGGGGACTTATCTATTTTTACCCTTTCCAGAATTGCTAACACCTCCTCCTTATGAACATCAATCCCATCCAGTCCAACAGCCTGCATCTCAGTACTCCCCTCAACAACACTGTCCTTCTCCAGTGTGAATACCAACGAAAAATATTCATTTAGTGCCTCTCCTATCTCTTCAGACTCCACGCACAACTTCCCACTCCTGTCCTTGACTGGCCCTAATCTTACCCTCGTCATTCTTTTACTCCTGACATACCTATAGAAAGCTTTAGGGTTTTCCTTGATCCTACCTGCCAAAGACTTCTCATGTCCCCTCCTGGCTCTTCTTAACTCTTTCTTTAGGTCCTTCCTGGCTAACTTGTAACTCTCAAGCGCCCTAACTGAGCCTTCACGTCTCATCTTAACATAAGTCTCCTTCTTCCTCTTTACAAGAGATTCAACCTCTTTAGTAAACCACGGTTCCCTCACACGTCTGCTTCCTCCCTGCCTAACAGGTACATATTTATCAAGGACGTGTAGTAGCTGTTCCTTGAACAAGTTCCACATTACAATTGTGCCCATCCCCTGCAGTTTCCTTCCCCAACCTATGCCAGCTAAATCTCGCCTAATCGCATCATAATTTCCTTTCCCCCAGCTATAACTCTTGCCCTTTGGTATATACCTATCCTTTTCCATTGCTAAGGTAAACGTAATCGAATTGTGGTCACCTACCTCCAAATCTAACACCTGGCCTGGTTCATTACCCAGTACAAAATCCAATGTCGCCTCGCCTCTTGTTGGTCTATCTACATCCTGCGTCAGGAAGCCTTCCTGCACACACTGGACAAAAACCGACCCCTCTAAAGTACTCGAACTATAGCTTTTCCAGTCAATATTTGTAAAGTTAAAGTCCCCCAGTACAACTACCCTGTTACTTTCGCTCCTATCCAGAATCATCTTTGCAATCTTTTCCTCTACATCTCTGGAACTTTTCGGAGGTCTATAAAAAACTCCCAACAGGGTGACCTCTCCTTTCCTGTTTCTAACCTCAGCCCAAACTACCTCAGTAGATGAGTCTTCATCAAATGTCCTTTCTGCCACCGTAATACTGTCCTTGACTAACAATGCCACACCTCCCCCTCTTTTACCACCTTCCCTGCACTTACTGAAACATCTAAACCCCGGAACCTGCAACAACCATTCCTGTCCCTGCTTTATCCATGTCTCCGAGATGGCCACAACATCGAAATCTGTGATTCGGACCCTGAACAAGCTCTTCACCCTGTTCAGTGTCCCAGCCTATGTTCATAGCGATCCTGGGTCCTCTTTCATGAGTGACCAGCTGAGGCAGTACCTGCTCGCCAAAGGCGTTGCCTCCAGCCGCACCACTAGCTATAACCCCAGGGGCAATGGTCAAATAGAGCGGGAGAACGCAACCGTCTGGAAGGCCGTTCTATTAGCGTTACGGTCTAGGGGCCTTCCAATCAGCCGTTGGCAAGACGTCCTTCCGGACGCATTACATTACATTAGGTCACTCTTGTGCACAGCGACCAATACGACCCCTCACGAGCGGATGTTTTCGTTTCCCAGGAAGTCCTCCTCGGGTACTTCGCTCCCGGATTGGCTGATGTCCCTGGGGCCCGTTCTGCTTCTGAAGCATGTCCGGACCCATAAGGCAGATCCCTTGGTCGAGGAGGTCCAATTGCTCCACGCTAATCCTCAATACGCTTACGTAGCGTACCCTGATGGGCGGGAGGACACGGTTTCTGTCCGTGACTTGGCACCCGCAGGTGCCCTTGAGGTCACCACGTCCTTCCGCCCCACGGTCCCTGGTGTTGTCCACTCGGAGATTGCTGCGCCTCTTCCTCCCTCAGTCCCTGTCTCCAATGTAGTGTGCCCTGAGCCTGTTGCGGCCCCCCACCCCCCAGCTCCGGTTCCCACTGTTCCCCATACGCCACCAGGGCCACTGCTCACTCCTCTCGCCCCTGTGTACAGCTCGCTTGAGTCGCCGGAGCCGTCGCCACGCAGTACCCGACGACTGGACGGGACGATGGATCGGTCCGCTTCACACCACCTAGCGCCTTCTCTCGACGCTCACTGTACGGAGCCTGGGCCGACATCGCTCCCTGCTCGGACGACTCTGCGACCTGCACTACGACGATCGCGACGGCGGATCAAGCCACCGGTTCGTCTGGACTTGTAATATTGTTTCCGCTTCACCCCTGTGTTGTTTTTTTAAAGGAAGGGGTGAATGTGGTGGACCTCAGTTGTGCCTTTGTCCTATTTGGACCACCGTTGTGTGTGTTTGTCATACCTGGACACATCCCCTTCCGGTTTGCTTCCTCCCCTCGGCACCTAGTAAAAAGGTGGCTGTCTCCTCCCCCTTGTTCAGTCCAGGTCGGTTATTTGTTGGGATCTGCTCCTGATTCTGTTGTGAATAAAAGCCTACACTTGTATTGGCACACCGGTAGTCTTTTGCCTTATTGATAGCGCATCAAAGCCTCTATGAGATCCCCCCCCTCATTCGTCTGAACTCCAGGAAAATAATCCTAACCTAGTAAATCTCTCCTCATACATCAGTCCCGCCATCCCTGGAATAAGCCTGGTAAACCTTCGCTGCACTCCCTCGAGAACAAGAACATCCTTCCTCAGAAAAGGAGACCAAAAATGCACATAGTACTCTCGGTGTGGCCTCACCAGAGCTCTGTATAGTTATAGCAACACATCCCTGCTCCTGTACTCGAAACCTCTCGCAATGAAGGCCAACATGCAATTTGCTGCCTTTACCGCCTGCTGCACCTGCATACTTACCTTCAGTGACTCGTGCACAAGGACACCCAGGTCCTGCTACACACTCCCCTCTTCCAATTTACAGCCATTCAGGTATTAATTTACCTTCTTGCTTTTGCTTCCAAAGTGAATAACCTCATACTTATCCAAATTATACTGCATCTGCCATTGATTAGCCCACTCATCCAACCTGTCCAGATCATTCTGAAGGATCTCTGCATCCTTGTCACAGTTCACCCTCCCACCCAACTTGGTATCATCTGCAAACTTTGCGATGTTAGATTTTGTTCCCTCATCTAAATCATTAATATACATTGTGATTAGCTGGGTTCCCAGTACCAATCCCTGTGGCATCCCACCAGTTACTGCCTGCCAATTTGAAAAGCACTCATTGATTCCTACTCTTTGTTTCCTCTCTGCCATTCTATCCATCTCAATACACTTCCTCCAATCCCATGCGCTTTAATCTTGCACGATAATCTCTTGTGTGGGACTTTGTCAAATGCTTTCTCAAAGTCCAAATATACCACATCGACTGGTTTCCTCCTTTTAACTCTACTATTAGATCTCCAAAGAATTCCAACAGATTTGTCAAGCATGATTTCCCCTTTATAAATCCATGCTGACTCTGTCTGATCCTGCCACTGCTTTCTAAATGCTCTGCTATAAATTTTCCCCACTACCGATGTTAAGCTTACTGGTCTATAATTCCCTGTTTTCTCTCTATTCCCTTTTTGAATATTGGAGTGACATTCACTACCTGCCAACCTGTAGGGAATGTTCCAGAGTCTATAGAATCCTGGAAGATGACCACCAATGCATCCACTGTTTCTAGAGCCACTTCCTTAAGTACTCTGGGATGTAGATTATCAGGCCCTGGGGATTTATTCACCTTCAATCCCATCAACTTTCCAGCACCATTTCTCTACTAATATTGATTATTAAATATTGATTCGGACAAGAGTTTTTTGTTTTGTCAGTGTTGACATGATTTATTTGATAAAGGTTTTTAAATCTGAATTTGGTGTGGGTCCATGCCTTTGTAGTGAAATGAGAGCAAGGCAAATACACTCACAGTTCAGGAAGGCAATAGGATGGTGCTTATAAAAGGAGATGAAAGGATTTTAGGACTATTACTGAATGGGATATGGGAGCTTTGTCTTTGCTGAAGGTTTTTCTCAATAAGCTTGTCTCTCAGGACGGGGTAGGTAGTAGCTCTAATTGTCATTGTTTGTCCACCTCTTATTCTTCCTCCAGTTCTGTCTGACATTCTTCTTCTTACTTCTTTTCCATATCCTCCTCCTGATTCTCTTGGCTCACAGTAAGGTGTGGCCCTACATAATGGCAAAGTTGTCAAGAATTTGGCAGATGGCAGTAAATCTGCATACCCAGTCAGCAGTGTCTTACAAACCTCTTCACTAATGTCCAGGCAATTAAAACATTGTTTCATGACTGTAATTATTTGCTCAATCATATTCCTAGTGGCAGCATGGATATCTTAACAGACCTGTACATGGGTTCCTAACTGGAGTCACGAGCCACATAGGGAAGCAATGTCCCTTGTCACCCAATAACCAGGCTGTAACTAGATAGTGTGGTTGGGATAATAATGGTACAGGGTAGGATGAAAGATTGCTACGGAGATAAAGACTCGCTAGCATGAGTGATCAAGTGGAAACTCTTTTAACTGATAGAGATGCTGACTGTTGTAAGAAGCATGCAAGGCAATGTTCATGCAGTCAATGGCACCTTGCACCATAAGGAAGCCTGCCTTGTATCGAAAGCCTAATGCACTTGTGCTGAACCATAGATGGTTATCACTATGGGTAC